>NC_048264.2:31520542-31823572 GCF_005286985.2 Setaria viridis | reverse complement strand
TTAAAGGGCTGAGGCAGGGTGATTCTCTATCCCCACTCTTGTTTAACCTGGTTGGAGATGCCCTGTCAGCTATGATGTCATCTGCTTGCAGGAGGGGGGAGTTGGAGGGTCTAGTGCCACATTTGATAGAGAACGGGCTAACGCATATGCAATATGCTGACGATACGATCATTTTCCTAAAGAACAATGAGAGGAATCTCAGGAATATGAAATTCATTTTATACTGCTTTGAAGCGATGTGAGGTATGAAGATTAATTTTGATAAGAGCGAGGTCTTTGTTATCGGAGCTGAGTTAGAGGAACAACAGAGAGTTGCGGGAGTGTTTGGTTGCATGGTGGGGGTTTTACCGATGATCTATCTAGGGGTTCTAGTGAGTGATCATAACATAACAAAGTTACACTGAGTTTCACAGTGGACAAAGCAAACATAAGACTAGGCACTTGGAAGTGCGACACCATGTCCTCGTGTGGGAAGACAATCTTGATAAACTCATGCTTATCCAGTACACCAATGTACGCCATGGGTGTGTACATGCTGTATGAACACAATTACCATGCTTTAGACATAATTAGATCAAGGTTCTATTGGTAGGGGACAAACAAGAAAAGAAAGTACCGTATGGTGAGATGGGAAGCACTAGCAAGACCTAAAGACTTTGGTGGATTGGGCTTCATGGATGTTAGAGATATGAATACCTGTCTATTAGGCAAGTGGATTGACAGATTGGAGAGGGGAGACAGAATTGTTTGTCTTGAGCTATTGAGGAGGAAATACTTAGGGGATAAAAGCATCTATCAACTACAAAACACATCTGGATCACAATATTGGAGAGGAGTACTCAAGGTGAGAAAATAGTTCTAGTGGGGTAGAGTGTTGGAGGTGAGGAGTGGAAAGCAAACCACGTTTTGGGAGGATACATGGCTGGGGGATTGTGCTCTGAAAATCGAGTTTGATCAACTTTTCAGTTACTGCAGTAATCCTATATCAGTCCAAGAGGCACTTAGAGATGGTTTCATCTGACTTTTAGAAGATCTTTGACCCCAGGGAGGTGCAAGAGTGGCACCGGTTGAAAGAGAGGGTAAGCCAAGTGCAGCTGAATGAAGGCAGAGATATGATAAAATGGGTGTTAGAGAATAATGGACGCTATACAACCAGATCACTCTATAGAGCTAGGATGTTTGGGGGTGTGCGAGACTTGGCAATGGAAGCCATGTGGAAATGCAGTGCGCCGCTAAAAATAAAAATCTTTCTCTAGATGGCTTTCCACGATAGGATCCAGTTGGCAGTGCAGTTGAAAAGGAGGAAATGGGCTGGCTTTGAACATTGTAAGCTTTGTGAAGAGTAAAAAACAACAGATCGTATTCTGTTCCAATGCCCAGTAGCGAGATTTATGTGGGCCTTCATTAGAGAAAGCCTAGGTTGGGGGTTGGAGTTCAGTACCGTTCTCCTATTGGAACTTAGTTGAGGTAGTACTTAGAAATAATAGTCGTAAACTGTGTGCAAAAACACTTTTTGTATTTGCAGGTGCGATGTGGACCATGTGGAAAGCGAGGAACAATATAGTCTTTGACGACAAGATGGTAAAGGCCCCGGAGATGATGGTGTACAAGCTGTTAGCACTTCTTACTTATTGGAAGCCGCTTCTGAAGCAGAAGGAGTCTGAGAAGGTGGAGGTGATGATTGGCAAACTCACGCTGGAATGCTGCAAGTTGACGGCGTGATCCGTCCCGAGATAGCTGTTCTAGATGTAGTAGGTTGTCTGTGTGGAGTTTGTTCTGTAGAGATAGACCCTTGAGTGGAGAGTTATTCTGTCAGTTTTGCTGTGTGTGAGCAGTTCTTGCACAACAGATATATTCTATGCCGGCGTCTTTTGGACCCCGTTGTAACGTGGTTGGTGTCCCAGCGCCCGAGCAAATGTAAAATGCTAAGTAAGCTTTCAACAAAGCTCGGCGTGAAGCCTTTGGTTGGAAAAAAAAACACCCTCACTGAACTTGTCATCATCAAAACAACCTATGATTTGAGTTTTTCTAAAATCTATTAAATGCAAGGTTAAATTATCAATGGTTAAAGTTGCATCTCATACACGGTGTGAAGCAAGAAAAGGAGACGGAGAAGATTTCAGCAGACAATTGCCTCTGCATTTGAGCACACAGGAGCGGAGACTGGTGTGTTGAAGATAACAGCAGCCATTCACACAAAATGTACATGTTCTTGTACTGATACTGGTAGTAATCATCGCCTCCTCTCGTTTTTCTTTGTGTAGTCGATCTGTCCAGGAGAGCGGAAATTCGTGTCTGTGGTCCATGTATATAGTGGCGTTCCATTTCCTCGTATGTGAAGAGATGATGAGTACCTGTCTGGCCCCAGGTCCCAGGAGCATGCATGCGTGTATGCAACGCAAAAACACCAGCTGATCTACCTTGTTTTCTCTGTATTTTTGTCCAGCTAGCTTGTGTCCTTCCCCTGCTTTACGTACATACATCTCCGTCTCCGTGACACCCAACCTTTTTAAGCCGCCGTTCTCCAGACTCTATTTGGTTGTTAGCGTGTGGCTCCGAGACTACACAATTTGTTATTAACGTTACAAGAAGAGAAGAATGAAGATCCTCAAGCTACTATCTAGCAATATGATTGGGTATATATGTAATTAATTTCCTATACGATTGCTATACACTATACAGTGCTATACGACACCTAACAAGTACTACCTCCGTTCATGATCGTTTGTCGTTTCGGACAGGAGTCCTATACTGGAACTAGGCTAATTTTTTTTTCTGGACGTCATTTAAAAAGGAATGGATGTACTGTAGTAATAAACAACCCACACACTGTGCTTACCAACCATATATAGCCTTGTTTAGTTGTCAAAATTTGGAGGTGACAAATTACTGTTACAGTACTGTAGCATACTGTAGCGTTTCGTTTGTATTTGTGAATTATTGTCCAAACATTGACTAATTAGGCTCAAAAGATTCGTCTCGTAAAGTATAACAAAATTGTGCAATTAGTTTTTAATTCCATCTATATTTAGTACTCCATGCATGTACCGCAAGTTTGATGTGATGGGGAATCTTCTTTTTGCATAGTGCCAAAGTTGGGAGTTGGGGATTAACTAAATAAGGACATAGTGCGTTGCTAAGTGTCCATACGTAGTAGCTGTTGTGCATATATCATGATACAGACGCTGCACTTTTTTCTTTGTCCTGTTGTGCACCATGATTCATCCAGATCCATGCATGCTGGTTGGTGCAGACACTTAGGTCCCATTTGTTTAAGCTGCAGCTTTTGAGCTGCTGGCTTTTGTTATGAAAAGTCAACACTAACTTCTAACTTTTAGAAGATGAGTTGAACTTTCTAAGCTCAAAAGCTACGAAAAGCTCATAAAACTGAACTTTTCAGCTTTCCATATAAACTCAGCTTTTCTGAGCTTCTAGCTTTTTGAAAGATGCACGAGAAATTCGCTGTTTGTTTGAGCTTCTAGCTTTTCATGTTGAGAAGCTGCTAGGAGGCTTAAACGAATAGGACCTTACCATCCGCCAACTGAAGCTTGCTTTAAGGCCTTCTCCAACAGGTCAGCGAAGTCTGTTAGGAAAAGGGCTTTGCATAGCACCCCACCTTATGCCTCACTGGTGACTTAGGGAAATGGCCCAGCCCATGAGTAAAAGGGTCACGTTGAGAAGCTGCTAGGAGGCTCAAACGAATAGGACCTTACCATCTGCCAACTGAAGCTTGCTTTAAGACCTTCTCCAACAGGTCAGCGAAGTCTGTTAGGAAAAGGGCTTTGCATAGCACCCCACCTTATGTCTCACTGGTGACTTAGGGAAATGGCCCAGCCCATAAGTAAAAGGGTGGCTCGTGTAAAGGTTGGAAGGTCTAGTTGTAAATTTAGTATTCACCAAGGGCTTGGGGGCTAATTGCCACCCCCATTCTCCTCTATATAAATGATCCAAGAGGTATTGCGGAGGGGACTCACCTTAAGTACTCCCGCATTTCCCTCCAAGTTGTGACTGCACTTCTCCTTCATTTCTCTCTTTCAACTATCTGGCGAAGTCAAATCCCCAACAAAGTCGACAGCTGACAAGATCACAGATAGATTGAAGTGGCTTGTTCACATGTTTTTACGGCAGCAAACTTTTATATCTTGCAATAGCAGATATCAAAGATTGATGATTTTCAAATTTTTGAGACACTTGGTAGTACGGATTCGCAAAGGTTTATTGTAACACGCAAGGAGAATAAGAAATTATTTGCATCTTGTTGACTACTGGTGCGCCAATTCAGAGACAAAGGTGAAATGCACCTGCCGGAAGATGGATCGTGAAGGACTCCCCTGCTGTCATACTTTGCATGTATTGGATCACATGGAATTGTCAGAACTACCAAAGTGTTGTATTCTACGGTGACACATAAAGGTTGCAAAGGGTGGCCTTCTTTCCGGGCGAGAAGCTATATTTATGGTTGGACAACTAAGAGGTCAAAGTACAACAATCTTACTGTACTAGGGGCGGAACTGTGGAAGCATTTGATCTAATAACCATGAAGAGTTCGGTAAGGTAAAGGAGTTTGCGGTGCATCATATTAAAGAAGTATAGGCCAATTAGATGTCAGATAATCAGGTGTATCATTTTACAATGGGGTCGGTCCTGGATCCACTTGTTGCCAACAAAGATGCACTAGAAAAAAGGGCAAAGGTTCAACTAAGAAGAATAAGGATTGACATAGGATTAAATCATACTCCCTCCGTTCCAAATTATAAATCATTCCAACTTTCTTAGAGAGTCAAACTATTTTATGCTTGATCAAAATTATAGAGAGGATCACAAAGATTTATGGCACCAAATAGATATACTATGAAAATATATTTGATGAAAAAACTAATGGTACTTATTTGGTATCAAGAATGTTAATACTTTATTATATAAATTTGGTCAAACTTGAGATGCTTTGACTCTCCAAGAAAGTTTTGGAATAATTTATAATTTAGAACGGAGGGAGTATCATGAAACACGACATTATAAGTTTAGTACTTGCGGCAAAGGAACGGATGGAGTATCATGAAACACGACATTATAAGTTTAGTACTTGCGGCAAAGGGGGTCATAATTATAGAAAATGCCCATGGAGAGTAAGTCAATTTGATATCTTTTATGTTATAATGCATTTTTGTGGTGGTACTAAATCGTGATTAATTTGTAGGACCAATACTGATTGGATATTATGGGCACATCAGTTTGCTTTTATTCAGAACTGAGGGCAAGATTCAATCTATATTTCTGTACCCACATAAATAATTGTGATAATTTCATTTTTGGTATTGGTATCCTATTTGACGCGCCCTATTAATTTGGAGATCAACAGCCGTGGGAGATGCCTTGATAGAACAGTGATTGCTTATTGGAACATTGAATTGGAGCACTAATTCCTGAAATGCCAAGTGATTTCGTTTTCTTCAGCTAGAGCATTAATACCAAAGAGAGAAATAGTAGGCACATGACAGTGTATTATGTTGAAATAATGGGCCTAGCCCATAAGGAATTTCAGAATTTCAAATAAATCTCAAAGGCCTATGTGGGCAAGAGGTGGAGTGGTGCAAGTCTTTAGTCCCACATTGTTAGTGGAGGGGATGTATGACCAACTTAAATATGGAAGTTGTCTCCACTCCTCCAAGCTATGTGTGTGGGGAGGGAAAAAGAGCTTCACGCGTGCTTGCTCATCACGCCTCGCCGGATGGGGCGAAGGGCGTGCGGCACCTGCGTGAATGGTCCGCCGAAAACATAATGAGTCTGTCAGTGTATTACAGCAAAATACTTGTTTTGTAGTTTGTTGTCAATAGCAGGAGGACAAGTATAACACGACATGCGTGCTTACCGCGAGTAGGACAAGCAAATTAGTTGTCTGGTGAATGCATCACGCAAGAACAGGCCAATGCTCTTGCCATTCACCCGGTAGATGTGATCGAATACACAAGAAAGTAGGCAACCTTTTTTGGGGGGAACTCCAACACAATCTCCTGAACCATAAGGACGCACTGATATCCCAATTGAAATGGCTCATTGAGGGAATAAACTACCCGTTTTCATGTGATAACCAAAAATTGCTCGAGGTTTCAGGCTGCCAGAATTATTTATGCAGTAAATATGGCGCATTTCAAAATAGTAAGTTACTAGTAATATACTGTCTTTGAAGGGAAATGCATCAGTGCACACAGCTCATGTTTGCATCATTTAAGAGTTGTATTCCGTTAAACAAAGTTAAAATTTACCGAACCTCTATCTGTAAATACCGATTCAAATGAACCCAATTACCCATCCTCTATCTCTAAAACAATATTCAAATGAACCCAATCGCTATCCGTAACCATAGTGGTAATCAACCCGATCTCTTTGTTTCAAATAGAGTTGTAATCAACCCAATGTCTATGCG
Source organism: Setaria viridis (assembly GCF_005286985.2). Taxonomy (NCBI): domain Eukaryota; kingdom Viridiplantae; phylum Streptophyta; class Magnoliopsida; order Poales; family Poaceae; genus Setaria; species Setaria viridis. Next base: position 31,817,148 of record NC_048264.2, on the reverse strand, counting down.
TCAAATAGAGTTGTAATCAGGCAAATATCTAACCACAAAACAGTGTTCAAATAAACCGAATCTCTATCCGTAAATCAACTACTCCCTCTGTCCCAAATTACAGGTCATTTTGACTTTTTTAGATTTGTAAACTTTGTTATGCACTTAGATATACACTTTGTCTAGATGCATAATAATATCTATGCATCTAGAAAAGCCAAAACGATATATAATTTGGAATGGAGGGAGTATATATCATTGACAACCACAAGTAACGATCTACCAAAACAAATCGGGCAACATGTATACCTTGTTTGCAATCCCATCGCGCCACACCGCGCCTGACTTTGGGAGGGCAATCGCAGCACCGGCGTATGAAGGACATGCAGCGCCGGACTTCGGAGGGCACGCAATCGCAGCATGCCGGCGTTTGAAGGTACACTTATGGAGATTTGTTTCGTAATGTCGAAGTGGCGGTGTGAGGAGAGATGGGCGATGAGGCCGATGAATATGGTTCTAGTTACGTAGGGATGATACATCCAAAGCGTCCGATGGAGGGTTTTTTATACTGGATTTTAGTATTGCCGGACTAAGGAATATATTTTTCATGCAGCAACATGTCCAAAAATTTCAGGAACATCCCATGTTCCGTGATAAAGTTTGTTGAGAGTGTTAAATAATTGCCTGATGAGCACCAAGAAAAGATAAAAAAACTAGGCTTTGGATCCATGCTCGACGTACATGGAGCCGGTAAGCATGCAGAAATCTTTACTGAAATGCTTAATTGATTATTATGATCCTGCACAAGAAAGATCAAATTTGATTTGGGTGAAAACTTCTCGATCTGTGCCCATGATTTTGAACTAATCATGAGGTTTAAAGATACGGGCTTACCTGTACAACCGGACGATAATATTACAACCGCAGATATTCCTGTTGAGTACAAGCGTACTACAACAGGGAGGGATTATTCGTAGAGGATATAGTTGATCTTATATGGAGTAGTGATGGTACCCACTGTTTCGGTTGTTAGAGGTTTTGTCCAACTTCTACTGGGTATCGTTCTAGCTCCGGTCTTATGGGATCGCATCCCAATATGCTATTGCGGATTGGTTGAAGATGTTTCAAGAATTAAATATATAAATTGTAATGCACTTACGCTAGGATTCTTAAGAGATAATCTTGCTACCCCAGGAAGGTATCCATTCAACCCACTGACCTACCGCTAACCTGGTGCTTTTGCAGGTATTGTTTAGTGATTACACTTGTAATACAGAATGACATTTTTCGTTCCGGTTTTCAATATGCTTTCTTTTGATCTGATCCATATTCCATACCACATTTCAATCACTCAGATTCATACCAATTGTTTTTGTGCGGTGCTGCTACTAGCTAGAAAAAGGTTCTCCCTCGAGAGAGTAAATTCTTTTGTTTTGCCGACACCTCTTATTAAATATTGGCATGAGAAGATAACATTGAAGAGAGATAGATACGATATTAACTATGGTTGAGCCTTTGGAACGGTACGCATATATTTAAATTTTTTATTATCTAGAATGATTTTATAGCCAAGTTTTTTATCTTTGAATTTACATAGCAAACTATGATATTCTCTTCTTTTATGCAGATCGTGGATGATTTGAATAAAAAGCACCCACAATTGAAACAGTACAGTTCAAATATTGAAACAGAAGTGATCGTTATCTACTTTTAGCTGAAAAAAGTTTGAAATCAGGGTCGGTCACTTTTGTTTCAATATTTGAACTGTATGTATCGCCGTTTCAATTGTGGGTGCTTTTTTCAAATCATCCCTGATCTGCATAAAAAAGGAGAATATCTTTTTTAAATTGATGCATACCGTTACACAGGCTCGTTTATAGTTAATGTCATACATGTCTCTCTTAAATGCTTTCTCCTCATCCCAATATTTCATAAGAGGAGACATCCGTAAAAAAAAGGAGAAATTACTCTCTCGTGGGCGAACCTTTGCACTGTAAGTAGTACAGAAAAAAAAATATTGGTATGAATCCAAGTGAATGAAATATGGTATGGATCAGATCGGAAGAAAGCATATTGAAAACTGGAACAAAAATTCTCATTATGTATTACAAGTGTAATACACTAAACTACCTACAAAAGGGCTAAGTTACAAGAAGATCAGTGGGTTGAATGGGTACCTTCCTTCAGGGCAGTAAGATTCTCTTTTAAGAATTCTAGTGTAAGTGCGATCCAATTTATATTTTTTAATTCGTGAAATATCTTGGACCAATCCGGAATAGCATATTGGGATGCGACCCAGCAAAACGGGATCTAGAATGGTAACTAGTAGAAGTAGGACAAAACCTCTAACAACTAAATCAGTGGGAGTACCACTGCTCCATATAAGATCAACCATATCCTCTATGAACAAGCCAACCCTGTTGTAGTTACCCTCGTCACGAATATCTGCGCATGTAATATTATCATGAAGTTGTCCTGTACATGTAAACCCGTACCTTTAAGCCGCATGATGGCTTCAACATCATGGGCACAAATCGAGAAGCCTTCACCTTTGTTAGTCCAGGACCATAATAATCGATTACGCATTACAATAAAGATTTCCACATTTTTACTGGCTTCACGTCGAGCATGGATCCAAAGCCGAGTTCTTTAGGGTGTTTGGATACACCCTGCTAAAGTTTAGCACCTATCACATCAGATGTTTGGATGCTAATAAGGAGTATTAAATATAGGCTAATTATAAAAGTAATTGCACACATGGAGTCTAATTTGCGAGACGAATTTATTAAGCCTAATTAGTCCATGATTTGACAATGTGGTGCTACAGTAACCATTTGCTAATGATAGATTAATTAGGCTTAATAGATTCGTCTCGCGAATTAGCACAAGGTTCTGCAATTAGTTTTATAATTAGCTCATATTTAGTCCTTCTAATTAGCATCCGAAAATCCAATGCGACACTGCTAAAGTTTAACAACTAAGTATCCCAACACCCTGGTGCTCATCAGGCAATTGTGTTCAAGGCGGTTCGGCAGATGGCGGTCAAGAGGCTCGGATAGTTTGACATAGTCGTAAAGTAGCTATATATGGACATATGGCTAATAATATTAATTATATTTTATTTGACTTGCATCTTTTAACCTAAAGCCCCGTAGGTAGCAGCAGTCTCGCATTTTCATCATCTACTATAAAAATCCGCAACTAAAGCTTAGTTAGTGTCTCATGTACATCCTGGACTTGCTTCACAATCCTAATATTGGTCTTCTATTTCATTCATATAAGTTATTGGCTCATCTTTTATAAACATTAAAAGGGTTAGACATACCGGGATACATGAATGTGCCAATCATTCATATATGAGACCTAAGCTCAAGTCCAGTATTACTTACATTGAGAATATGGAGTTTAACCTACTAAGAGTCCATCTGGATCCATCCATATGTTCTTCTGTCGTTGGTTATTCTTTCCTTGCACCCTACTTTTCAGTTCTCTCAGTGTCATAGAAATTCTACCACTTCCTTCAATACTAATGAAAATTTTGGAACTTCATTCAGTGCCATAGAAATTTTGGAACTTCCCTTCAATGCTATTCCGTCGCTATTTCCGTCAATGTGCTGTTAACTGGGAAAAGATGATTTTGCCCTAGCCCCACCTGTCAATGCCCAGCTCCTCTTAATTCCTCTCGCTCTGCCCTTTTCTCCTTTGTGCGTCGATGGCAGCCGAGCCCCGCCGCCCACACACCGTGCGTCGACGGCTGCGCCCCGCCGCCCGTACCGCGCCGGCAGCCAAGCCCCGCCGTCCCTTGCCCGTGGCGCGCGCCGGGAGCCGAGCTCCACCATCTTCGCGGCACGCCGCCGCCCGTGGAGCCGCCCCACTCCAACGCGCCCTTCGCGCGAGCGCTGCAGCGGGCTACCGACCTCTCCTTCTTCGTCCCCTCCGCCGGCCGCTGGATCCCCAGGCGCCAAGCCGCGCAGCGCCACGGGCGTCTGGAACCGTTCCTCGTTCCCGCCAGTGACGAGGACGCGGAGACGTCTCTTAGGGTTCTCCTTGCTGATTCTGAAAGGCTTCTCCTTGCTGAGAGACTGAACTTGGAATCAGTCAGGACTGCTGAGAGACACAATTCCGCAGGCGCAGCTGACGGAGTCAGGACTGAACACGGAGCCAGGCTGCCAACATCTCAGTTGTCCCATGTATAGATCTCAATAAGTAAATCAATACGTCTAATAAGAAACACATCTTCAAGAAAGGTTGTCAAACAGTAAACAACATTGATGTTCATGCTTGAAAATGTTCATAGATGAAATGTTTGGTAAGGCAATGGAGCCGATTACAACAACGGTTAACAAGTTCAACACTCAGTAGGAATTGTTCCAACAACACCCTCTAGTACTCAATTTATGTACTAGATGGAAACAAACAGAAAACATAACTTAATAAACCACTCAGGAGGGTTGAAAATGGATCCTCCATCAGTACTGACAAAAAGCATTATTCTGGAATATAGTAAACAATCAAGTCCTCAATCAAATTAACCTTAAGAATCAAAAATCGCATCTCCATTTACTCAATTCGCACTTTCTTGTAGTTCATGTACTTGAACTTACATATCTCCTCAAAGAATTCGTCAGCAGCTTCATGGCAATTCTTCATCTGTGATATCCTGATGACCATTGTTCGCAGCTTCAAACTGTACTTCACAAGCGACTCGAGAGTGTTCAGCTTCTGTTCAGCATTGAGGGGTGAGCGCACAGTGATCAGAACCTCTTCCAAGCAAGGGATGAGGAATCTTGAATCCAACTGCATGCACAATTCAAATGAATTAGCCGTATGGCACATACTCCATGTATGACAATACCAATCAAATTAGGAACAAGCCATGACAGTTCACTCACGTTTTTCAGGCTATTTTTCTGGCACATGGCAGCGAACATGGCACCATGGATCTCAAACTTGCGGAGCTTGGGGTGGCTATTGAAGAAGTCGACCAAATCAACCTCCGGGAATGGCTGGAGCGCGTCCAAGTCGCCGCAGAACTCGATCTTCATCACCAGGTGCTTCACCTCGCTCGCGCACTGCAGCACCGAGCTCACTGCAGCCCAGTTCCACTGAACACCGCGCAGCGAGAGGTGTTCCAGATCTGGGAGCTTCCCAGTGTCCACCATGTGCACCCTCCCTGCATCATATCGCAAAATTGCTCATCGGACCCATCGGAACAGAGCTAACAATTAAGTCATTGAGGATTTGTTTTTTCTGCGAGGAAAGTAATCAAGGATTCGTGATGCGTGGCTCACCGGTGCTCTTGGCGATTGAGAGGCGACGGAGGCTGTGTCCACGCAGAGTAATCCAGGTGAATCCGTGGACCTCGAGCGACTCGAGGCGAGGCGCGGTAATCAGGAGTGAGCAGTTGCCGGCGCCCAGGATGTCGAGCCGGCACCGCACGAGGAGGTGAAGATCTAGAGCCACCGTACCGGAGCAGTCGCAGCCAAGCATCGACAGATCGGTGAGGTTGGGGCACGCCGCGATGGCGTCCCTGACGGCGCTGTCCCGCAGCGGCGCGCCGACGACCTCCAGCACGCGGAGCCTCTCCATCCGGCCCCACGCGGGCGCGGCCGTGAGCGACACCCCCCAGAGCCTGAGCTCCTCCAGATTCGCCACCAGGCCGATGCAGTCGAGTTGCCCACCCTCGGCGGCCTTTTCGGCGGCGGCGTCCATCCGCAGCTCGAGCACCCGCAGCGTGGCGCTCCGCGCGGCGAGCCAGGCGGGGAGGCGCTCCATGGAGAAGGGGCAGTAGATGACGAGCTCCCTGAGGCGCGCGACGGAGGCCACCATCCGGCCGATGGTGTCGTCCGCGGCGCCCCTGCCCACGGCGGCCGCGTCGAAGGCGTTCCGCGGGAAGAAGAGCGCGGGCAGGTAGGGGACGCAGTCGCGCCAGCGGCGGCAGACGCAGGCGCAGGCGGCCACGTCGCGGACGTTGCTGAGCATCGACAGGATGTGCTGCACGACGCCGTCCGGGACGGAGTTCATGCCGGTCTCGCCGCATTCCATCCGCTCCCACAGCGCTCGACGAAATGCCCCAGCGCACACTCGAGAGGCCGCTGGATGCCAAGGGATGGGTTAGATAGATCGGCACGCTCGTGAGGGAGATAAAGGGGGATGGAGGGAGTGGGAGTCGGGGGAGTTTGAAACTTGAAACGGGGGAGGATCCCGCTCGTTGTGATGGGGGATTTTGAAATTTCGGCGACCGTTCGCTGAGATTCGGCGAGTTTGAAACGGGGAGGGAGGCGGCCGGCTCCGAGGGTTTCCTTTCAGCATTGTGGTTTCCTCGTTGGCGGCGGCGCAGGCGCAGCAGCAATGATGCAGGCAAGCAGGGAATCATGGAGCTGGGCCGTGGGCCTGGATTGGTTGTCGCTTGTCGGAAAGTTCCGTGGCTTGCTCATGGGTTTTTTTCGCTGATTTGATGGTGTAGTCTGGGCGGCGGCGGTCTAGTCGTTGGTCTCCGTCAAGCCTAGGCTGTTTTCACAAATTTCTAGTACTTGGGAATTTTTTGTGTTTTTCCCTGTACTGGAGTGCAGAACTGTTGCAAATTCTGCTTTCATGAGCAGCCACGCCTCGGAGAAAACCCAATGCTTCAATTGTGAATAAAAATGATTTTGTAGTTCACGGACAGAGAATAGGACGAATAGGCATTAAATGGTCACACGAGAAGATAGAAGAGTTCTAACATAAGGCACTGAGAATAGGACAAAGAGGTATTAAGGGCGTGTTTGGGAGCACTTCACTCCACAAAAAATTGCTCCACTCCACAAACTTCAAAAATTGCCCAGCCAAACGCGTCTAGCTCCAGCAACTCCGGCTCCAGAAAAAAGATGGAGCAGGGGGTAGATCCACATTTTTTGTGGAGTACCTCAAGAGGTGCTCCAAAAATCTCCTTTTCAGACCTGCTTGTGGAGTTGGTGGGTATTTACCCACCATTGCCATCGGTTACAGATAACGATTCGATCTAAAAAAAGAACAGAGCTCATTCTCCCCGTCACCCCTTCTCCTTCTCCCCATTTTCTTCCTGCGCCACCCCAATCTAGCGCGCCGCCCCTTCCTTTCCCGGCCGCCGCCGGTGGTCCTTACCGGCAAGATGGATGGCGGCGGCGACCCTCCTCCACCTATTGCTCCAATTTCATCCTCAGCGCATCCTCAATGCTCAATTTTGGTAGGGGCCCATGCCGCCCAGAGGTTGCTTGCCGGCGCCGCCGGCCAGGGGAACTTGGGCGGCGCGGCCTGGGCCGGCATCGCCGCGCAGGAAGAATGCACGCCAGCCCTGGGCGCTGTCGGTCAAGGGCCCCTGGGCGTCGGCGGTGAAGGGCCCCTCAGCGCTGGCGGTCAAGGGCCCCTGGGCGCCCGCACCAGGGGTGGGTTGGGGGGCGAGGAAGAAGGCGACGGGGAGATGGCCGGCGGCGGACGAGGTGGCCTGGGCGGCGGCGCAAGAGGTGGCCTGGGCGGCGGCGCAAGAGGTGGCCTGGGCAGCGGCGCAAGAGGTATAGGTCGCAGGGGCGCCGCAGCCATGTTGGGCAATTCCAGGGGTCGTGGCCGTGTTAGCCAGGGCGGCGGCCGTGGCCGTGGCCGTGTGGCCGAGCTTGGCAGCGACGATGTGGCCGGGCTAGGCGGCGAGCCCATCGGCCAGGATGTTGCCGCCTCCACTGCACAACACTCAGGCGTGAAGAAGACATCAAAGAGAAAAGCTTCTGACACGGTAATGGTTTCTTGTGTTCCTTTCTTGTGTTGCTTGTGGATGACAAACTCTATATGGGGAATTCAAGATGTAGCAAATTCAGTTCCTGGTAGTGTCCTGAACCACTGTAATTTTTCACCACTGAAGTACAACTGACTCTGAATTGTGTTAGATAATCCTTGTTACTGGTACTTGCACTACTGCATGCTTGTGAAATTCAGTTTCTTTTCTTTGACAGTGCTTACCAAGTATTGTAGCCGAACCTGATGATGTGATTCAGATGATGTGAAACACTAGCTACATAATTCATAAAGAGTTATCAGTATATTACTAGAATATATATTCTTTGCTGTCATATACAGTTGTCTCCTAGGTTTCTGAGTTGGTAGGAGTCACATCTAGTTGTTCATTTGGTTATATAATAGACTTTAGTTGTTATATAACTGGCTAGTACCTAGTTTTCTAAGTTACAGGTACCCGATCAACAGAACTTATTGTTCCGATGGGTGTGGGCTTTCGATTAAGATCTTGTTGCCTACGGATTAGACGTACTGCTCTTAGGGCATTATTAGTTACTAGCACATTTGAAGGCACATTACGAATTATGTAGCTAGTGTTACTGGTACTTGCACTACTGCATGCTTGTGTTTGCATTTTTTTATCTCTAGAAGCAACCACATTCCTTGGTTATGAACCTACAGTAGTATCCCAACCCCATGTTCAGCAAAGGTTCATGGCAACCTGTAGTATTTATTCCTTGCTATCTGTTGCTATTAATTATGCTCATCCATGTAATTTCTGTTAGTTATTGAAAATAAAGAAAGGAGCTTGCTGTAACATCAATTAATTCTTAGTACTAAAAAGTCCTTTGGTAACATCACTGCATCAGGCACCAAGGTGAAAGGAAACTATTACTATCATAGTTCAAGAAGAAATACAACCATGTTTCATAATCTTACTTCAGAGCATAATAAGCAGTAGTATGCACGATTGTACTATCAATTTGTTAAAGAGATATGGCTGTGTGAATCTGTTAATTCAGGGTGATTCAATTGAATGGACTGATGCAAACACGACGATCATATGTTCGTTATTTGCCAAACAAGTTAAGAAAGGGAATAGACCGAACACTCATTTGAACTCAGTAGGCTATGATGAGGTCAGCAATGAATTTTTCAACCTCACAGCAATTCGTTTGACCAAGCGGCAAATGAAGAACAAGTGGGATAAATTAAAGATCGATTTAACGACTTGGAAGAAATTAATGAGGAAGCAAACGGGTACGGGATGGGATAGAGCAAGAGGTGTGATTGATATGGATGATGAGTGGTGGAAGAAGCCAAGGGCGGTGAGTTCCGAAACTATTTTATTTCTGTTAAGCAATAGGTTCATATCATTTCTTTTTTAAATAATGATGATGTCCTTGCAGGAAATTCCAGGTTGCGGCAAATTTTGAAAAAAGCCATTGCAAAATGAGGAGGACTTGACAGTGATGTTTGCTGACATAACTAATGATGAAAGCGATCATTGGAATCCTATGAGCTCTAATCCCATCATACCACCAATACAAGAGGATGTTGACAACAGACATGTGAATGAGGTTCATGATGTCCCTGATGATTGTGACGATGATGGAGTTGCTTCGGATGAAACAGATGAGGTCCAAGAGGTTACTCCTTCTCCTACTATTTTGTTAGCAAACAAAGGAATTCCACCAGCAAAGAAACAAAGAACTGGAACAGCACAAGTTATTCAGGAATAAGTAACCAAGATTGCTGAGTCTGCTTCCTCTTTTACATCTAAAAAATTGGGTGAAGTAACTGTGCAACAAGTCATGGATCTTGTGTTGGAATGTGGGGCAGGATATGATACAGATGAGCATTATATCACCACAGAGTTGTTTGTGAAGAAGGACCAAAGGGAAATGTTCATGACCCTGCCAACAAACGAGATTAGATTTAATTGGCTTCGCAGAAAGTACAATGCCAAGTATGGCAATTGAGGAATTGTGTCATTTTAATAATACTTTTGTTATTGAAACTAATTTTGTATTTTTTCAATTTTTACTTACTTGTTGGACTGAAGTATTGTCATTCAACCTTAAGTGTTATTTTAATGCCAAGTACTTATTTTATTTTATATGTCATATGATCTCTTATCTGTAGGAAAGTGAGAGCGATAGTGATGACTCTAATGATGAAAGCGAGGTCTTTTGGAATCTTATGTTGGGTGCTGCAGAAATTGCACAAATATATGTTGACCTCTACCTTGTTAAAAACCCACCAAGGACATCTGGTGTAAGTGGAACAGGATGGCTGCTAGAGACAATGAAAAGTCCTGGAGAATGTCATAGACAACTACGTATGAACAATGAAATCTTCTTGGATCTTAGTGGTGTGTTGGTGGGAAGGTATGGGCTGCGACCTTCTATGCACATTAACACAAAAGAGATGCTTGCTATGTTCCTATACACATGTGCTGGAAACGAGTCTAATAGGAGAGCTCAAAATAGATTTAAGCATTCTGGTGAAACTATTAGTAGGGAATTTGATGAGGTTCTAAATGCTTTGATGGCTATGGCGAAAGATTTCATTCGACCAAAGAATCTCAACTTCCCCACAATCCATAAAAGGATAAGAGATGACAAACATGCATATCCACATTTCAAAGATTGCATTGGTGCACTTGATGGCACTCATATCCGTGTTGCTCTTTCATCTGATGAGCAAGTGAGATATATTGGAAAGACCGGGGTAGCCACTCAAAATGTACTAGCGGTATGCGACTTTGACATGCGTTTCACTTATGTTTCCACGGGACAACCTGGAGCTATGCATGATACAAGTGTGTTGTACAATGCACTAAGAGTGGATGAAGAATTTTTTCCACATCCTCCACAAGGTAACATGTATTCAATTTGATATATGAATGTGATTAACATGCAGCATTAATCCATAACTCATATTATTTTTATGTGAATATAGACAAATACTACGTTGTGGATGCGGGATATCCTAATCGTCCTGGCTACCTCGCTCCTTACAAGGGTGAAAGGTATCATTTACCGGAATGGCATAGAGGTATTGAACCTAAGACGCCTATGGAAAGGTTCAATCGGGTTCACTCATCTATCCGCAATGTGATTGAGCGATCTTTTGGACTATTAAAAATGAGTGGCAAATTCTTTGGAAGATGCCACCATATCCCATGTACAAGCAAAAGATGATTGTTGTGGCTACCATGGTCCTTCACAATTTTATTCGTGAGCATGGAGGTCAAGATGAAGACTTTGCTCGGTTTGATCGTGATCCTAATTTTGTTCCTACAATACCGGAAAGATATAACAAATATGTAGTTTCGCAAGCGGCGTCAGATGGGACAACTTCCGCACTCAACGCGCCAACTATGGATGTCTTTCGTGATGAGCTAGCCACCGCACTCTCTCTTGCTTGGAACTAGTTTGTATTGAAAAGATTGATTTTGTACCGTATTTGTTGCGACCTTTCATTCGGTACAACGTTATTTGGTTCAATATTTTTTGCCATGGGAAAAAAACTGAAGAAAGTATTGTACGCTATTTTACCGTAGCACCGGAAAAAAAAAATCAAAAACACCCACGAAGGGTACTGACGGCCTGGTTACTGTAGCAGCGGGAAAAAAAATCTAAACCATGCTAAAAAGTCAACCGATCCAACCACCAAGGGCAAAATAGAACATTCCCACCAAAAACTCATTTTCCTGGAGCTGGAGCACAACAATATGCCAAACACGTTCAACAACTCCACAGTTTTTTGGAGTTGGTGGAGTGGAGCTGCAAAAGTGTGGAGCTGGTGGAGTGGAGCTAATTTCTGAAAGGTGGAGTGCTGCCAAACACCCCCTAAGGGCTAATTTAACCGAGCTTCAGGGCTCCAGCTCCTCCTGCTGACGCAGTACAGTAGTGTCAGAGGAACCAGAGTCGGAGGAGCCACAATTTGCAGCTCTATCAGCTTCTCCTTTGGCTGTGAGAGGGAGGAATAGGAGAGAGAAGATTGGCTCCAATGAACAGCGTCGTTACAGTATTGCTACAGGATTTTGTCGGGAGGAGCCAAAGCTGGTAAAACTCTACCAAACTTGGGGGTGTTTGGATTTTAGTCCGGACTAAAATTCATGTCACATCGAATATTCGAAGGCTAATTAGGAGAACTAAATATGAGCTAATTATAAAACTAATTACACTCATGAAGGCTAATTCTCGAGACGAATCTATTAAGCTTAATTAATCCATCATTAGCACATGTTTACTATAGCACCACATTGTCAAATCATGGACTAATTAGGCTTAATAGATTCATCTCGTAAATTAGCCTCCATCTGTGCAATTAGTTTTGTAATTAGTCTATTTTAATACTTCTAATTAGTATCTAAACATTCGATGTGACAGGAATTTTAGGAGCTCCTAAAGAAATAAACGGGCCTTGCTCTAAATGATCGGATGAGAAGATATGAGAGTTCTGACATTTATGGCCAGAGTGGGTCCCATCATCAGGACTTGCACGTTGCTGACAAAATGAAAAATCAAGTATAGGTTGTGATGGAATGTTTGGAGCATCAATTGTCTCATGCACACTGTGGATGCTCTTATAGCAGCTCCAGCCGTATACCCTTCCCAAAATTAGTGAAGATGCACATATGTTAGGATTAATCTCCACCGAATTTGGCCCAACAGTCAAATCCAACCCTGATTCTCCATCCTCGACGACAACTCCATTGAAGACAGACGGTCGGTCTCTCTCCCTCTCCCTCTCTAGCTAGTTTCGGTTTAGATGAGAGTCATGTTGCTTATCACCCGCTAGATGAACACCTAGATGCTCCTGTGTTTCTATCAATGGTATCAGAGCCATACTAGGTTATAATCTAGATGGAGAAGTTTATTTTTCTCGCACGAGTTAGAGATACGAAGCATTTAGAACAAGATAAAAAAAATGAATAAAAAAAGAGGGAGGAGCGGCGGCCGCCAGATCCACCAACGATCGCCGCCGGCGGCACCATGCCGCAAGACCGAGCCAACGGCTGCAAGATCTCGTAGAAAAGGGGAAAGAAGATAGCAGCTTACCTCGCAAGCCCCACCCACCGGAGAACTTCGGGAAGACGCGGCTCACCTGCAGCACCGCTCGACAGCTCCGCGCTCACCCTCGGGTGGACGCGTGCACCGGCGAGCGGGCCTAAGGGGAGCCACGGGGCTGCCAGCCGGAAGGGGTGACCGAAGTGCGCGGGCGCCATCACCTCACTCTGCTCGGGCCGCCGCTGCGCTCAGCGGTGCTCGCTCGTCGGAGTTCGCTCACCAACGGACTCGGCTCTCACTCGCTCGGTGTGTGGCAGCGCTGAGAAGAAGGAAGGAAAGGAGGAAGAACGCGTTGTGGTTACAAGGGCGACGGCCGCCTGGCGTTTTTGCTCAGCCGATGAACCCACGCAACCGTTGATCTCGATGGACGGCTGAGATCGTTCGAGCTAGTTTTGGCCCAGGGAGGGCGATGCGGGTGAGAGTGCGAGGCAGGCCGAGCCGCATTCACGCGCGGGCTGGCAGCATAGTAAAGTTTGAGGCCTAGGCAGGCTCTGGTCAGCTGGGCCGTGTTGCGATGGCGTTCGCTGGGACGCAGGTAGGCCGTTTCCGCACTCAGGTGGAAAGAGCACAGAAGATTGAGCCCCTATTTTTTTTCTTTTCCAGTTATTTTAGCAATTTTCTGGAAATTGATTGATGGATCAAATAAAATTAGTTTTCAAGAGTTTTCCTGTGGGTAAAATTCTCAAAGTCAAGTTTAAGCTTCCCCTACATTAAGTTTGAATTAAGATGAATTTTTGGCTTTATTTTGCAAATTTTATGCATTAAGTTGAAGTTTTTAGTCTTTTTCTCTAATTAAATTGGAACCAACAGGAAAATTTAATTAGAAAATAAGTATTTTTTCTGAGTATGATAATTTTATCTACTGACCAATGTTGTTGATAAAATTGTTGTACTATAAGTTTAAATTTATCATTATTAATTCTATTTATGCCCAATGGTGATTTAGAATTGATTTTGAGAAGTTTTATGTTTTAATTTGACCAACGTTGAATTAACTCAATTTTTTCTGGATATTTGTTTTTAGGCAATCCTATAAGCTTTATCTCGTCCATCGAGCCCCTCACATGAGGGAACTACAGCTCGTGGTGAGAGAAGGTCGAGATAGCGCTTGCGCTATCCGATATTGATTTGGCACTGACTGCTCCTTGTCCCATAGAACCTGAGGACCCCGTGAGGGCCGAAAATGAAAGTCAGGATGATTTCGACAAAAGGGTGCGCGACCATGCACCAATAAGAATGCAGTAAGATCTCGATCGTACGAAGTGGGGCTCGTCAAACAGAAAGTGCCTGATGGTGATCAAAAGTTCCATCACAGAAGCAATTAGAGGAGCAATCACAGAATTTAAGACCCCCACTGAGTACCTGACAAAAATGGAGAGTCAGTTTACGGGCTCTTCAAAAGCATATGCAAGCACCCTCATAAGAAAGCTTGTCACTATGAAATACACTGGCGGTGGTGTAAGGGACCACATATTGCGAATGAGCAATATGTCTTCCAAGCTAAAGTCTATGGAGATGGAACTTCCAGAAGCATTCATAGTTCATCTGATCTTTACCTCACTGCCTAAAGAATTTGAGACATTTGTTGTGAATTACAACTCACAGCCAGAAAAATGGGGTATTGAGAAAATGATTACCATGTGTGTGCAAGAAGAAGAGAGGCTTAAGGGCTCATCCGGTGATACTATCAATTACCTGAGCCAAAATAAGAAGAGGAATTTTCAGAATTCTAAGCTAAAGAGAAACCTCAGTGGAACGCCTCTTCTTCTAAGGCACATGGAAAGGCTCCATTGCAAGGTCACCATCAAAGATCAAACCATGAAGTGGTGGTGGATAAGGACACTTGCAAGTGGTGCAAGAAGAAAGGGACACTATCAGAAGGATTGTCCAGAGTTCATGAAGCACCTGATAAAAAAGGTGAGGATATTACTACATTTGTAGATGAATCCTCGTATTTAAGTTATGAAAAATCTACTTGGTGGATTGACTCAAGTGCAACTGTTCATATTACAAATTCATTACAGAGATTCCATACGAGGAGGATCCTACAAAGAGGAGAACGAAGCATTAATGTTGCAAATGGCGTCCAAGCTGAAGTCGAAGCCGTTGGAGAACTACCATTAGAATTAGCAAATGGCTTTATACTTCACTTGAGAGATGTTCTTTTTGTACCCTCTTTGCGTAGAAACTTAATAAGTGTGTCGCGCTTAGATGATGATGGTTTTACTTGTCATTTTGGTAATGGACAATGTGAAATCAAGTTTAATAATAAGATTGTTGGTCTTGCCTTCAGACAAGACGAGCTTTATTTATTATCACTTTGTGAGAATGTGAATGAAATAAGTGTTGTGAATGAAAATGCCTCCTCGTCTATGAATGTAAAGAATAATCGAAAAATAATTGATGATGTATCATCGAAATTATGGCACTGTCGTTTAGGCCATATTTCGAGGGGGAGAATAGAACGATTAGTTAAGGAATCAATTCTTCCGCCCTTAGAATTTTCCAATTTAGAGCAATGCATCGATTGCATTAAGGGAAAATTCATTAATAAAATTAAGAAAGATGCCAAGAGAAGCACATGAGTTTTAGAAATAATTCACATAGATATTTATGGTCCGTTTCCTATGACATTTGTGGATGGTTATGATTCTTTCATAACATTCACAGATGATTACTCATGTTATGGTTATATTTATCCAATCAAAGAGTATTCAGAAGCGTTGGATAAATTCAAGATATTTAAGGATAAAGTAGAAAATCATCATAACTTAAAGATTAAAATAGTCAGATCTGACCGTGGGGGGGGGGGGGGGGGGTACTACGGTCGGCATACCCCGTATGGCCAAGTTCCTGGACCTTTTGCAAGGTTTCTGCAGGAAAATGGCATAGATGCTCCTGTGTTTCTATCAACATCATCTAGGTACTATCTGGAACAAGTATTATAGCGCATAGGAGCTCCCCCTTAAGCCTTTTCTAATGGTGGAATTGGTTCCTAAAGAAAACACTAGCCATGTAATCAATTCCACTGAGTCGTATCCCTAGACCGGTGGGCCCAAGAAGTTAACAAAACAATCAAAAATAGCTTTATTGAATCAGCCAAGGCCCCACGTGCAATAAAGTAGCCTCACATCCTCCAATTGTCGCCCACCACTTCGATGTCTCCGATTCTTCTTTGCTAGAATCAACTGCATGCAAGTTTTGATAATCGGCGAGGGTTCAACTCTTATTTTAGGTGTGATTCTTTTCTCTCTCTCCATGAAGATTCGTTTGCTCCAACTGATGCACTGGTTCCTCCAGTCACCACATCGAACGAGGGTGCAATCAGTGGAAAAGGCCTTAGAGCATCCAAAATGCAAAGAGATTGTGAATTTTAAGGTCTTGCATGTGCTCAAACATGCCATTAAATAGGTAGCACAAAGGTTGAAAGATCAAGTTGATTAAAACTTGGATGTGTTTCCTTGCAAGCCCACATTCCAACCTGCTCGCGACAAGGGGATGAAGTGTTGTGCACTTGTGCGTCCTTCTCTGATGGCGAGCCCCAAAGTAACCTTATCTCCCTTCGCTCATGCACAATTCCCATTCTCGTCATCTATGTTTCTCTCGGGAATCCTAATATTAGCGGCAACAAGAGTATGTTGACAGCGAATTTTGACCGATAAAATCCCATAAAACCTGGAATAAGGAAACTAATATTTTTTTGATAAAAGGAAAGGAAATCCTCAGAGAATCCAAGTGCAACACATTCAGATTCATGTGGAGTCGAGCAGGAGACGTGATGCTTAACAAGTTGACGGGTGACGTGATGCTTAACAAGTTGACGGGTTGCATGTTAAAGGCTCACGTGTGAAAGAAAGAAGAAACAAGAACTTGGTGGTAATATAAGACAAGGAAGCCTCATTAGTAAGGACTTTACGTAAGGGAAGTTAGAGTCCGTGTATCTTAATATTCCTTTTGTTTTGATATTTATCGTTAGGTAAGTTTTGTACGACTCATTATTGTAGTTGACTAGGAGTCATTAGTCCAGGGTACAAATATGTACCCCCAGCCATTGTAAAGAATAATCATCATCAATCAATCAATACAAACTTTCAGCGCCATGCCGCCAAAACCCTAGGAGTAGGAGTAGAGTAGATTCGACTAGTCCCTTCTAGCGCGCAAGGCTTCTTCGGCTTTGATCTCAGACGAGCTTGTAAGTACCGTCACCCAATCATTACGACCTCTATCAAAACTTTCTAAGTTAAGTCTTATATTCTGATATTGTTGTGTGGTTAGTTATCGAGTTATCTTAGATTGTAAGGAGAACTTTCTAGGATTTATCCAATATTCTACTTGTCTTCGACATTGCTCACAGTTATCGAATAGCTTAGATCTGGCTAGGTTGTCTTCATCAGCTCCATTGCCCTATTTAAGCGTTCACAGTTATCAGGTCATATCGGTTGGTAGATCTCGCATGCTTTTACTGCTTTATATATGCTAGGTTCAATAGATCTTTACAATTGCCCCTCGTATTGCTAACCGTCAGGCCTTTGGCATCAGCACGTTGCTGTTGAGAGCCGATGCTTTGGTTGGGTCTTATCCGTTTCTCACGGAAGCATGATAACACCACTGAGCCGATAGGAGCGCGTACAAGGTCTTGCTGTCGCGAGCTTGTCTGATTAAGTTAATGGGCTGAAGTTAATGCCCTCTCGCCATGTTACCTTGTCCAAGGTCAACTACATGGTCATGATATTGATTAGGTTTTATTAGCTTAATTAGCCTGTAAGCGGTAGACAAGAGGTCCTTGTTTGCTGTGTTCTAATATTTTAGGTTAATAGATTATGTCAATGCCCACTCATTCGTTTTACCTTGTCTAAGTTCAATTACACTTACCAAGACATTGACTAGATCTGTTAACCTATCTGATGTGCACATGGTTAACAAGGGCTTCCTTCATGGCTGTTGTGTTACAATGCTTTATCTTAGCTCGTCGGCTGACATAGCCGATGGTACATGCCATTAATATTTTATTTATTCACACCGCATGCTTACATTAAATATCTACTTGTCGTGGTATTTATTCCAAGAACGCCTACCCATGTGACGGGTCCATGGCCCCGGGGTCCTCAATAGGACCGTATTCCTGCAACGCTTGGCCCAACAAGAGGTGCGGTGACAACGCGCACCTGAGTTGGCCCAGCAACGCAGCGCTAGGCTGAGACCACGATCCAACCACCGACTGAAGCCTCCGACCGGGAGGCCTGGTTGGGGCCCCGACCGGGCGGCTCGGTTGGGGCCGGGACCACAGTCCGGCTCCGACTAAGTTTCCCCGGTCGGGATGCGTTGTACCACGCACACTACTCCCCCGAACGATGTGGTCGGGACTGACTGGGATAACCGATCGGGGATGCCTGCTTGGTGTGGGCCAAGGGAGCAGGTGGAATGGATAATAGAAAGTGCCCAGTTCAACCACCGTACGAAGAACCGTAGCGCACCACGCCCTGCGCACGCCCCGCACAGTACCGCCGCAACGGAGTGGCCTGATGAGATGAACAGGGACCAAGGACGGTGACCATACCGTACTCGACAACATGGGTTTCGACAAGACTAGACGACACCCACACTCTCTCTCTCTGTGTGTGTGTGTGTGTGGCTTGTAAGGCTATCCCCTTGGACTATAAAAGGGAGTGCGCTCTTTCTCTCTGGAGAGAGGAATCTGATTCTCTCCAACACATAGCGCACATTCGAGCCCTCTGTCACTCTCTTCCACTCGGACCAGAGCACGACCGGGTCTCGGACACCCCCTTCTCATCCCTCTCGTTTGTACCCCCACTACAAACTTTGAGCACCTGGGCTCAGGAATATAGTCGACCGACCAACCCCAACTGGACGTAGGGCTCGTTGCCCGAACCAGTATACATCATGTGTCATTGTGTGCTAGGCCATATCCGATCTAACGCACGGCAAAACTACTAACATTTACTTGTCGGCCAGATTCCGCACCGACACCATGAGTTCGAAAGGCTTCGCCGCCGATCGGCTCAGGAATTTAATGTTTACCTTGTCAATTTTCAGATCAAATTGACTAGCACGCCTTGCACCACTCGCGAGCCGATTTGGAACTTGCGTTAGAGTTAAGTAGATCTCCCAGGTCCTCCGTGTTGTTCAACGCAGAAGCCTGAGGTCCAGATTTTGCATCAACAGAGTACGTGGCAATATGGCAAGTGGCTAAAACCCTAGTCACCGCAACCCCTCTTCCATCCCCTCCCCTTCGACCACTACCGCCGGGAAGCTACCAAAAGCCCAAATACAGTAGAGCTTGGAGCTTCGTACCATAGGTCCAGCAAGCACGTCATCAGTGGTCCTCTTCTACTTTCCTTAGCACCACAGTTGGCTACTCACTCCGTTCCAAATTGTAGGTCGTTTTGGCTTTTCTAGGTTCATAGATATTCTATATCTAGATGCATAATAATATATATGTACCTAGAAAAGCCAAAGTGACCTACAATTTGGAAAGGAGGGAGTATATGTGAGCAATGAGAGGAAGAAGACCAAAGTAGCAACAGAGGCAGATCTCTCTCTCCCCCTCCCTGCCTTGGTGGTCTTGGGATATCCAGTAGCATGGGGTAGTAGTGGAGGCGATGTGTGACTGGAGCTAGTCCACGCCTAAAGCGGCGCATGGAGCTCGTCCCAACGTTGGCTACTTGCAACGTCCCTGAATTCACATAGTTGTCTATATGTTTGACCATGTCTCAATTGAAATACATACTTATTTTTGTTTTGTAGTCATGATAGGGTGCCCAAGGCATGCCAAATGTTCTAGTCTAGTACAACCTAGTGTAGATTTCAAAGCATGTTAACAACCTAGTGAAGGTTACAATGGTCCCACAAAATATACCAAACTATTATATAATGAGTTGAACAATTGTAACAAGCAGGTAAGACCTCTAATAATAACACAGTGGCAGTGGCATTTTATAGCCAACAGAACAAACTTTGCTTGATGGATTGTCATTCTCATATGATAATGATATTTCTTTTAAGAACTCAAGGTACCTTCTTTTTCCTCCGGTTCTCAAACTCTCAACATCCTTCTTCCCTAGAAAAAACAAAAAAAAGACATGGATATATATAGTATATACAGCCAAAATACGTGTTTAGCTGTTGGTGGACTTGTTTGAGAAGATAACAATAAATGGTGCTTCAATACACAATAATGTTGCCACTAACCTACAAATTATCATTTTTACAAACAATTATGCAATAGGATTAGCAGGGGACCTGGGCGGAGGGGGGAGGGGCCGCAGTCCCATGGAGAGGGCAAAGATCTAGGTAACTAAGGGAAGAAAGCACGCAAACACACAAGAACAGTCATCTCGCACACGAGTCCACATCCTCTACACGTTACGGCCCGCTCTTTTGCCTCTCCGCAATCCTATTATGCTTCTACACACTGCTTCTACAGACTGCGCTATGGTGCACCTCAAACCCTAGGTGGGCAAGCAACTCCACACCTCCACTATTCAGCCTCCCCCCCCCCCCCCACACACACACACTTCGTTTCGAATAACAACCCCGTCAATGAGAAACATCAGTGCCAGTCGATCATTTTTGTTCTTTTATTTGTATCAACATCTAGGTCAATCTTTTTTGTTCTTTTATTTTTATTTGTATATGATTGATGAGGATATGACACATATGCATACGACAATGCTTGGAGAATGGCATGGATACGGAGGAGACCAACAAAGCTGTCCAAGTGGAGAAGGAGGTCCAAAGCTCATCCAGTTTGAGTCCCCAAGGTGGAGGCCTGTTTAACCACTATATAACACTAAAGCACATTTTTCACTATCAATTCATCAACTACTGCTATTCTATGTGTTACTCAAATAGACATGCTTGGTTATATATAGTGTCTACTATGGACATGCTCTACTTTTAGAATTAGCATCTAAACTGCTAGATTATTTTTACATGATTAATTCATAAATCTTCTTGGAAAGATCATATTCATTTTCCATAGAACAAAATGTTAAATTATTTCCCCTTATCAACATAGCTTATTTACAATGTGGCAATATGGACAAAAGCAATATCAATTATGAAACTTTTTTGCAAACTAAGCGGTTCTTGCAGTGAAACCTACCCACATTTGCCACAAAGGTTCTTATATATTGGCTGATTATTCTTTATGTGGTTCCTTTTCAAAAAAAAGAGAAAAAAATTCTTTATGTGGTAGGTGATGTCCACGTCGACAATGAAGCATCCTAGGTGGTTTTGGCAATATCTCAAGTATACCGGGCATGTCTCTTAGTACTAAGGTGTGCGTTCATAGGTATGTACACATAAGCATCTATGTTTTTAAAAAGAGATGTAAATTTTAAGGGGAGATTTGGTGATTCTATCCCTACTCTTAGTGTCACCGAGTGTGTTTTTACCCTTACTTTTTGGAGTTTGTTATTTTATCTCGGTTTTTTATACGAAGCACTCGTTTACCCCCAATTTGAACATTAGTTAAATGGAACCTGATTAAATGAATTAAAAAATAAAAATACAAATAGAGGAAATGACCAAAGTACCTCACAACCTTACCTCTTCCTTACCCATATCCTCACCCATCTCCAACTAGCTGTGCGCGGTAGCAACTCGTGGGGCAAGGTGTCGGGCTTTCAGCCCATGGCTATGGTGCACGAAGGTTACGACAATGCTCATGCTCAAGTTAAATGGCGGTCCCATGTGCTCCTCCACCAGCTATGGCGCATCGGAGGAGCACGAAAGTACCTTCCAAGTACTCATACCCCTGGAATCGCCTTCCTTGATCCGGAAACATGTAGCTTGTTTTACTCATGGGAATTGATATGGATTGGCCGACTTGGTTGCTGTGGCCAGCGTGGTTGTAGGCCGACGTGGAGAAGGCTAGCGCTGTGCCAGGCTTATGGGCAGGCGAGCGAGGCTGTAGGCCAGCGCGGGGGCGCCTACTCGACCGATATCATCGGCATCTGCGCTGCCTGTCAAATCGCAACAAGCGCCTCGTCGAGCTCCCGCCTCGCGCTGAGAGACCGTCGTGCCTGTGCTTGCCGGCTGGATGGAACGCTCGAGGGCATGACCAACATAGGAGTAGCTGATAAGAGAAAGGCGATCTGTAACTTCAAAACATTACGAAGATCTGGTGCAACATCCTATTGTAAGTGTTAAGCACATCGTTTGTCAACTGCATTCATTATTACTGAAATGTTGCTGAATTCTTATCAAATGGCTTCTGGAATTTTGTCCGAATGCTTACAATATTCAAAAACTTATGAAAAAAATATGTCAAAACATGAGTAGAATGCATGTCCAAAGCGCGGCATCTTAAAAGAGGAGCCAATTCACAAAAGGGCGTATCTATCTTTTCACTACTTTTTTTTTTGCGAAATTTTTCACTACAGATTCAACACCGTTAACTACTAACGTAGTAGGGGCGAAACGGAGCTTAAAAAAGATGAAGGTAAAAATGTACTCCCTCCGTTCCAAATTGTAGGTTCATTTCAAGTTTCTTGGAAAGTCAAATCATTTTATGTTTGACCAAAATTATAGAGAGACCAAAATTATAGAGAGGATTATAAAGATTTATAGCATCGCATAGATATACTATGAAAATATATTTAATGAAGAATCTAATAATACTTATTTGGTATAATAAGGCCCTGTTTGGCACAGCTCCACTCCTAAACTCCAGCAACTCCATCAAAAAATTCAGCCAAACACCCCAACTCCAAAACTCCATGGAGTTGCCAACTCCATGGAGCTGTAGTGCAAATGGAGGTGGAGTTTTGGAGCACCTCTTTTGCTACTCCAGAAACCACTCTTTTGAACCTCCTCGTGGAGTTGGTGGATAATTACCCACCAATACCACTGGTTACATAGAAAAACCGGTTTGTTCTATTTTCCTCCGAGACTCCACGCGCTCGTCTCCACCGGTCTCCACCGCGCTAGCGCTGCCCGTCGCTCCCGCCGCCGGCCGCCGTGGCCCCTCCGTCTCGCGCGCTCCGGCCTTGGAGCTCCGCCGCCGGCCGCCCCCACCGCCGCCCGCCCGAGCCCCGCCGCCGGCCGCACCCCCCGCCGCCACCCGCCCAAGCCCCGCCGCCCGCCCCACCCCCCGTCGGCCGCCCGAGCCCCGCCGCCGGCAGCACCACCCACCTGCTGGTGCCTTCCCCTCCTCTTCCTTTAGGTGACCAGTGGGCAACGGCAGAGAGAGGAAAAAGAAAGGAGGAAGAAAGGAGGGGGAGAGGATGACAAGTGGGGCCTGAATTGGGGGCAACAATGGCAATTAACACTGAAATTGATTTTTTTGGAGCTGAGAGTACCCATCTAGCCAAACACCCTATTTTATTTCTGGAGTTCTGGAGTGGAGCTGACTCTACCTGGAGTTTTGGAGTAGAGCAGCTCCACCCAGAGCCGGAGCCATGCCAAACAGGGCCTAAATGTTAGTACTTTATTGTATAAATTTGGTCAAACTTAAGATGTTTTGACTTTTCAAAAAAATTATAATGACTTGCAATTTAGAACGGAGGGAGTACAAAAGTAAGAAGGGGTATGTTGGAATAACTTGCAATTTAGAACGGATGGAGTATAAAAGTAAGGACATGACATACTGGAGTACCAAAATTTTAATGATTTCCACAACTCATACAACCACGTTCTAACTAACTGATTGAACCCGGTAAACCAACCTAGGCCACCTAATGAAAATGACAGGGACCGTGTCCAACAAAACCAACTGAAAATCATCCATATCCCAGAAAAACCCCAAACCCCAAAAACTAATCAGGCTTGACAAGCCAGGTAGCTCGAAAGTCGAAACCCAGTTTTTTTTTAAGAAAAGAGCACCAGCAGCCAGGTGCACCAACCGGCTCAGTACAACGAGCACGAACCCTCCCAGTTGACAAGTGACCCCATTTTTTATCGAATTTGAAAATGAAGCAAAATTGGCAGGCGCCCTGGCGAGCCACATGTCCTCACATGCGCGGCGCGCTGGCTCGGAGCGGTGGGATTTCCCCTCGTGGTTGGTCGAATGGTTGGAAAGACGGAAGGAAAGGCGCCACTGAGCCCGACGCACGAACGAGACGAGCACGAATATTTCCTGCGGAAATGCCGCCTGGATTACGCGCTAAGCAAGCGAAAAAAAGCCGAGGCGGAAATGCGAGATCCCACCCGCATATTTGGCCGAGACCGTGTCACTGACAGCGAGACCCCGCCTCGGCCGAGCGGCTCAGCTGTGCAGGAATAAAGGGGAAAAAAAGCGAATAAACCCAAACGCGAGGAGCGTCCCCGACTCAACCGACAGTTGTTGGTCAGTCTCACCGGCCGGGGGAGCAGAAGCGGAAGCTCAAGCGAAGGACCCGGGCAGCGCCGCCGCCATCGCGGGCCGCGAGATCGCAGGCGCGGGGTCCGGTTGCGAGCGAGGGCCACGCGGCGGTGGAGAGGAGAGAGGGGGGCGTCGGGTTGAGCCGTGAGGCGAGCCAGTCAGATGCGCTCGGAATGGGGAAGCCCGTCGATGTGGAGCTCGGCGGCGCGGGGGGCCTCGGGATCGCGGGCGGCGGGGGCGGGGGCGGAGGCTGCGTGGGAGGCTGCGGCGCGATCGGGCGGGCGGTGTCGTTCCGGTGCGTGTTCGTGCTCCTGCTCGCCGCGGGGGTGCTCGTCCCGGCGCTGTTCCTGCTCGTGCCCTCGCGCCACGAGGGGTACGTCTCCGACGACCCCGACGTGCTCGCCGGTAAGTTTCTCGGACTCTTTGCGACTTTGAGTTCGGATCGCGGTTGGTGCGGAGGTTTGGGGATTCGTGGGTTTAGTTGAGGCGGCTAGGAAATTGGGAGCTCGGTTTTAGGTCTAGTGAGGAGGCGGATCGATGGGATGGGTTGGTAAATTAGTGCTTCGAGATCGCGGCCTGGATGCTCGATTCTTCGATTCCGCTTTCGTTGAGCTATAATTCGCCCGATTTCCTAGTCAATTTCGTCATGCTCCAGGGTGCGATTGTGAGGGAGTGTGCCTGGTTAGTTCTGTGCTCATCCATATTGAAACTTTTAAGTTCTAAATTATGCCGAGAAATGGGATCTCGAGGTTACTTTGCTTGTAAATTTTGATTCAAAGTTTATGTGAATACTGAAAAACGTCATTGAAGTGGATCTGTTTGGATAGAAGTTGTTTTTTAGATTCCATAGAATTCTGTTAGGTCCCAAAGTTTGAGAAAGTATCCTATGTTATTACCACATCTCCCTGATGAAGTTAGATCAGGGATCACGCAATACAGAAGATGACTATCTTCCCATCTCTGTGTATATCATGTGACTGTAAATGTTTTTTTTCATCCATTTTCTGGTACTGCAGTGTGAAGATTTTGAGAGTAGTGTTTATCGCTTTAGATGTGTGATTTCTGTTACAACATGAGTCTTGAATTTAGGGATTATACTGCTACTTCATAAGATGGAGATTTTAATTTACATCATTTAATTGTCTCTGGTTAGGGCTCTAGATTGAATTGCTGAGTACATATCATTTTAGATGTATTATTTTGATACTTGGTCACATGATATCTAAGCTGAATGGATCTTAATTCATAACAAACATGTCAATGCTTCATCTCAACATTGTGATGTTTGGATACTTCCAACCTATTTGAAGAGACTTAAACATCCTAAGTCTTGATTCTCAAACCCTATCATTCATGTCAGCAAGATTTGAGAAGCATAAGATATCAAGCTCACATATAATAAAACCCACACTGCCTCAGCCAGCATTTTTGGGAACCCTTAATACTCTAGTAGACGTAGTTAAAGTATCACCTTCGCATGTTTGCAGGTGAATCTAATCTTATGATGTATTCAGGGTTCTTTGTCTAATGTTTGACATAGAGGAACTTTAGCACGTGTCACTCCGTTCCCACTATTTGCATTTAGGCCAATATTTCCTCCAGTAATCTTTAATAAACTAGCTGTTTTTGGTTTATACCTTTGCATCTTACTGCTAGTAATTGTTTGAACTGCTGAGTGGCTGATCCAGTCCTTTGGACTTGTTGGCCCTGTTATTATAACTTACTCATGACTTTTAAAACTTATTTATGTCCCCATCAGCAGAAATCCGTAGCGATTTTGACAGAAAGCTCATTTGTTCTCAAGCCATTTTCATTCGTGTTTTTCTTGCTGGGATGTTTGTTTACTTCCTATTTCACTGTTTCATTAGATAACTTAAGCATAATGTTTCATTTATCTTTGCTGTTTTTGCACTATTTTCACTAGAACTTGTGCAGACTCTTTCTTTTTTCTGAAAAACTGTTATCGTGTATTTTTCCACCTTTATAGCATTACATTAGCAGTCACATGTTGATGTGGTGCTATGATGGATTTGTTGATGAGGAGTATCTTTTCTATTTCAGCTGAAATCAAAGTTGGTTTCACTTTGGAAAAGCCAGTGTCATTCCTTACTTCTCACATAGACAAACTAGGGAATGACATATTTGAAGAGATTGGTGTACCTAATAGCAAGGTGCCTGATGCTTCCCTCCCTTGTACTCAAATTTCTTTTTGCTTTCAGTGATGGTTAATTCAGATATTTTCTTGTGCAGGTTTCCATTGTTTCAATGCAGCCCTTAACCTCTAAATACTCCACAAATGTTGTTTTTGGTGTCCTTCCTTATCCAAAAGATGCTGCGATAAGTTTGCCAGCCCTAAGTGTGCTAAAATCATCCTTGATAGAGATGATGCTCCAGCATGTGAACCTATCCTTAACACCATCACTTTTTGGGCATCCATCTTCCTTTGAACTGATGAGGTTCCCTGGAGGAATTACTGTCATACCTTCACAGCCTGGTTCTCCATGGGCGGATACATACCCCCTATTCAACTTTGTGTTGAACAACTCCATTTATCAGATCCTGGGTAATCTTACGGAGCTAAAGGATCAGCTGAAACTTGGATTAAACTTGAGGTCATATGAGGTATTATTGATTTAGGTGCTTGTCGAGATTGTAGTGCCATATTTAGCTTTGTTGTTCCAATCTTATGCTCATTGTTTGTCAAATCCTTGCAGAAAATATATTTGCAGTTCAGGAATGAGATTGGTTCTTCAATTGAAGCTCCAGCAACTATTGATGCATTGGTGTTAGATGGAAGCAGTAATCTTTTACCAGATAGATTGAAACAACTAGCTCAGCTAATCACAGAACCTGATGTAGGTAATCTTGGCCTTAATCACTCTGTATTTGGTAAAGTAAAGGGTGTTCAGCTGTCATCATACCTACAACACAAGATCTCTGATTTATCTCCTAGTCCATCTCCTTCGCCTTCTCCATCTCCATCTCCATCACCATCACAATCACCTATTCCAAGTATGCCACCATCCTTGTCACCTTTTGGGAACAACCCCCACCCTTCACCTCCGACATATATGAACCCGAACCACCCTCCTCAGGCTTTGCCCCCTTCACGGAGCAGATACCCTTGCTTTCCATGTTTTAGATGTAATCGCTTTCCTCCAGCTGGTAGTCCAATGGTAAAACCTCCTTGCATTGGTAGAGACCCTAAGCTACCCCCATTTATGCATTCGCCAAAGCCATCTGCTGTTCCTTCCCCTCCAAACCCCTTACCAAACCCCAATCGTTTTCCAAAAACAGTCCCTAGACCCACTTCTCCAATGATGCCAGTACCTTCACCCTCGGTGTTTCATCATTCAGTACCCCCAAGGAAGAAGCAGAACAGCAAAGCATCTAATGTCCCTTCAATAGCTCCATCACCGTATAGTAAGTTTTCTTAATACTTCATCTCTGTAGTAATTAGAATTCTATTCAGTGGGTGGAGGCTTTGGTTGGTTTAAAATGTTATAAGTTGGTTGCAACAATTTATTTTACATTTACTCCCTCCATTTTTAAATGTATATATGACGTTTAGAACAAGCTAATTAGTTCAAAAACATACTAATTAGCTTGTCCTTAACGCCATCTATTCAGAAACAGGATCTCTTTAGATACATAGTGAGTAGAATTAGTTGCGATAATCAATTTCTACTGCACCCCTGTCAGTTCTTTTAATAATATTTTGCTGCCTTTATTGCACACAGCATGCCTCTTGGTCACCATGCTACTGGTACTACTAACATGTTGATAGATCAGCAATCATGATTGGACATTTAGTTTCATTTTGCTCCACTTGCCTTTTACGTGCCCTTGCATTGAGATAATCTAAGATTTGAAAACTCTGTTAGTGCTAGTTGAATGAGAATGGCCAGTTATTTTTCCCTTGTATCTCTGCTGCTTCAGTTTGCTTTCAGTCCACAATCTTTCTTATGTAATTTCTTGAACAAATAGATCTTACTTGTGTCTTAACATCCAGCTCTCCTTCATACTTGAAGTTATGCTTAACTGGATATCTGGGTTGCTTGGACTGTTGGTCATGCATCATCAGGAAAATCCAGCCAGAAGACAGAGTCACAGTGCCTGCAATTTTGCTGCTTCAAGTATTACCATGAGTTGCGATCATGGGCTATGATATGAAGGTGGCTGCCCTATGCCACGAAGGGCTTTGTTTATTGGCAACTAAACCATATGAAGAATTGTAAAGCTTCTGATGTCAGATTGACTGTAGATATAGGTTCATATCATGCTAATTAACCAGGGTATTATGCCACGAAGGTGGCTGCCCTATGCCTCTACCAACTTTTAAGTTCTCACCAAAGGATTGAGAGCTTATGGTAGAGGAGAATGTAGGACACCAAGTTTTGAGTTCTCACACCGAAGGGCTGGGAGCTTATGGTAGAGGAGAATGTAAGGAGACTCCTATTACTGGTGCCACGCGCTGCAATATAACTCTTCTTTGTATCATGTTGAGCATAATACAACATCCAACTTCGCTACGAGATTTCTTATGTTCAGTTGTGTGTCGAACTTTTACTCATGTGGGTATTTAGTTTTTTGTTGTTTGGACTTTGGAAAACAAAAAAAGAGAAGAAAACGTTATCATCCCCGGCATAGATGCGTATTGTGGTGCACATTACCTGTGCTTTGTCACAAAAAAAAATTATAACATGTGCTTTGTCAATTGAATTACCTGTTGGTGCACCCAGTGAGCTCTTCCCATCTGTGCATGATTAGAACGACTACAAAACTTGCGTTTTTTCCCAGAACAGACACTCCCTCAGTCGGCTTTGACCAATAACTACTCAATTAATATTGCATTCGTATGATACCAAAGCGTAACCATAAAGTGTTTTCGAATATGAAACTAAGAACGGCAAATTTATGTCACAAACATCATGTATTAATAAAGTACTCCCTCCGTTCCTGTTTATAAGGCGTGGTGCTATTCCTGTTTATAAGGCGTGGTGTAACATAGCACGGTCTCCCAAAATAGACTTTGACCATTCATTTATCTTATCTTATAGTTATAATTTATAATCATTGGAGAGTGCATTTGATTATGAATCCAACCATGTCAAATTTACATTAAAAAATAAAAAAATATTGGTTAAATTATTGGTCAAAGATAATAAACTTTGAATCTTGATATACGTGTGCGCCTTATAAACAGAAACGGAGGGAGTATGTTAGTGGATCACTGAGAACAATTTTACAGGTTTGACCATTTCTTGTAGTACAGGAACAGAAAGAACCTAGTGACCTCAAGAGAATCATAGGCAGAACTTACATCGAGAATCATAGGCAGGAACAGAAAGAACAATGTGTGTTTGTCAGCCGCTGGTAACACTCACACCTAATAAAATGTTATGCGATTGATTAACCATAACCTGCCACAGCATTGAATATTGACAATCTAATGATCCGAACACGGGCAACAGGCTCCTTGTATGTTTCCTAAGGAATTAGCTCTTCTTGGTGCGTTGAATGAATCTTCACCCTCTTTTACTTTTCTCTTCCCTATGTTTCTCCCCAAATACAAAATAACAGAAGCCTAAGCCTACCCCTTTATTAGCCGGAGGACTGGAGCCCTGTCTTTGAAAACCACTCTGCCATCCTTTCCCACATACTGATATTGCCATGCCGGACCTAGGAACCATGCCACAGCAACTCCCCCTAGCAAGCCTCCCAGCTGTGATTATTCAAGTGAAATCAATGAGCTACATCGAGTCACTGTAGAATCAACTGCGTAAAAAATCAGGAGACTTACATGACCCCAGTTATCAATTCCCCTTGAAAGGAGGCCCATACCCTATCAAACGAAAAGGGACATAATAAGGCAACTAGGCAAACAGAAACAAAAGCAAAATAAAACTAGGTAGTATTCGGAACATGTAATGTGAGCTGGTAACCCCAGCAAGTAGCTTATAACAAACTGTACATGCTTTCTAGAAAAGCAGTGAAATATTTCCAAAGAAAATATGAGGGAAAAGTGGAGCAGTACCATATTCAAGACAACCACACGCCCGATATGCTCTAAACTTTCCCTTGCATTGCCAAAATAACTTCTATGCCTCCACATATAAACTGCATGGGCGCCAACCTGATCATGCAGATCAAATCGCATGATGAAGTTAAATCACTCTCATGTTGAGAAGTTGTATCAGTGATTTTTTGATTCCCAATAGGACGAGGCTGAGACTCTTTATTTCACAAAAATACAAATGTGGTAATCATAGGCAAGAAAAGACTAAAGTGCAGAAGTACAAGTTACAAAATCAATTATGTTTCAGGCCTGTTCAGTCAAGAATCGAGATGTACAATTCTGAGGACTAAAAGGAAATGATATACCAACCATTTACAAGTGAACACTCAGTTTTCAGTTTCACATTGCTGAATCATGCCACACTGTAGGATTAATATGATTTTGGCACTGGATAATGGGCTAAGTACACAAAATATTTCTGTGAGTGTATTTATTAGCAGAAAAGTAGACGTACCAATCCAAAAATGGCACCTGACGCACCAACAGCAGGTGACTCACAACAGCGATAACTCATCAGTGAACCTATTTAGAGTTCCAAGAAGTTGTTATGAACAGTAATAACTAAGACCAGGGTACTACAGCATAGATCATCAAGAAGAGTTAAGGACAAACACCTGCCAGCGCTGAACTGATATAAACAGCAATAAATCTTCTAGGACCACTTAGCATTTCCACCATGGGCCCAATTGAGTTTAAAGAGAAACAATTGAACTGCATCATTATGTTAACAGGTAGGAAATTAGCTAGAAAAAACTCCTATAAAATATTAATTCAATTGAACGAAAACATACAGCAAGGTGAGTGACATTTGCGTGAAGGAGAGATGATGTTGCCAAACGCCAAAATTGTCCTCTATCAATCAGACTGTTGATCTTTCATCATACACCATGGTCGTAACTGTATTAGGTCACAAATAAACAGCATATAACTGAACTAGAAATTCCAAATGGGACACAAACCTTGGCTCCCCACATAAGAAGCTTTCCTTGTGATGCTACCTGAGCGATATAAGCCCTTCGATAAGAGGAAATTGTGTTAAAGAACAAATGATTGAATGGAGCTAATATCAATCAGAAAATAAACACACAAACTTAAATTGAACATCAACTTACAGGACATTAATAGCAAGAAGAACATTAGTCCACAGCCTCTTCTTCGAATCAATTCTGCGAGGTCGTCTAGACAGCACCTTTCCTTTGCCGATGTATGTCCCACCTGACCCATTCCCATTGAATAGAGTGAAGCTGCAAACATATGACGCAGGGAACACATTCCCCAACGCGCCAAGAATTGGGTGTGTTGCAAATGAGTGTGATCCCCCAAAACAAATGTCACCCATGTTCGGCAAGGCTTCAAGATGTCGCACCTCCTAGATGCATAATTCACTTCAGATTAAGTTATTCGATCAAACATGATAATTTGTCATCCAATCAATAACAAGGACTCAAGGAATCAAAACTCAAAGCGCTCCAAGAAACAACACACGAATCACAGGCTATCTGAACGCGGTTAGTGTTCCCTCTCGGGCTCACACAGTAGCTAAGAAGAGGAACGAAATGGAACGCAAGGCGAAGCAAAAAAAAAACAGCACCGGCGAGCGGAGGAGGCCCGCGAAGCGGCGGCGGAGGGCGCTGCCGACCTGCGCGCCGGCGAAGGCCGCGACGACGTTGGGCCTCCAGTCGCCGCCGTCTCCGCCCCCGCCCCCTCCGCCGCGGCCGCCGGAGGAGGATCCGGGCGGTGGCGGAGGGGGAAGCCAGGGGAAGGAGGGGAGGGGGAGCAGCAGCCACGACGCCATGGGCACCACCGCCTGCGTGCGTGGACCCACCCCCACCGACGACGAGGGCTCTTCGGCGGGTTCCGCCTCGCTTTGCTTGGGCCGCACGCGGCGCTGTCCGCTGGGACCCACACTTTCGTTTTCACCGGATTGGCTCGGAAGGAGGTCCATTTCGGGTGGTTTGAAGTGGCTCGGTTTGAAATCAGACTTGCATTGAAAGTGTTGTTTGTTTTAGTCTGGCCTGGAATGAAAATCGGTCTGGATTGGAATCCTTCTACATTAAATGGTCTGGATTGAAACCATACCTCCTCACCCCTGGAATGAATCCTGGCCGGATTGAGTGACACGGGTGGAATCACTCAAATCGGACCTGGAAGTAATCCTGGTTAGAATCCAATCCTGATGAAACGAACGAGGTCTGAGTGGATCCTCCGGATTCGTCGGATGTGCTTTTGCGCTTCGAAATAACTAGCCAAGTTGGCGCGCTATGCGTGCCGGTAAAAAAGATTAACCTAACGTATTAATGCTTGGCGCGCTATGCGTGCCGGTAAAAAAGATTAACCTAACGTATTAATGAAAAAAATATTGTCCTCTACTATGCTCAAAACAACATCATAACAATAACAATGTATTGAATTAAATCCAAAAGCTACATTAAATTGGCATAGTAGCTCAGAATCTGAGAACGCGCCAATCCCAAACATTTTGGTATAGAGGTACAGATAAATAGAAATTCATTAAAAAATTTTAGGTGTTAGTAGATATAGTTGACATTGATTATTGGTTTTGTAGAGGCAAAAGATAAAATTAGCATGAATGAATAATTCAATTATGATTTGCAAGTTTATGAATTAAAGGCACTGCAAAAGGTAGTAGAGTTATCATGTGCGAATGTTGTATACAAAGTTTAGTTATTAGTTTTATATATAGAAAATAATTAAATATATTTTATACTTTCAAATAATGGGAAAAACATAATTTTTTAATCATGGGACCCACTCAATAGAACCGTGGGTCTCACCACCAATGTGCGCGGATCCCACTTGAATAGATGTGGTCCTGGATAGTTTGTGTCCCATGGGTCCTACCTGAACAATTTGTGGATCCCACATGAACAATACGTGGATCCCACATGGATCCCACTAACAATATCTAGGTCCCACATGAACATTACGTGGATCCCATGTGGAGCCACGAGAGAGCTCCAAAGCCCGCCGCTTTAGTATATCTAATTCGACCTATTGTAGTTTAGGTCTACGTCAAAGTATTTAGGCCCATTTCCCGTTAAAAAGATAGAAAACACAGATGCGAGTCAGCCAGAATTCATATCTCCGCAAAAATTTTAAGGTTACCTTCTTTTTTCTTTTTCATTTGTGCTAGAAAAACGTTAGAATTGCCCCTACATTCAGGATGATGCCCCTAGCATTTACTACTGCCAGTCATCTATATATTTAGTTGACGTTTCAGACAACAAATCACTAAAAATAACTTTTCCCCCACAATGTGACAATGTCAGGTTTAACTGATTGGAGGGAGTATGTTTAATTGAGTTTCGAGCGTGTCCATGCAGGCCCAGCCTACAAGCATCTCTATTTAGCTCTCCGTCTCTATCTTTAGAGAATTTGAGGAAAAATCCTCCTCCAACAACTTCTCCGTTTTCGCTCTTCAAAATCATTAGCCTCACTCTCCAATGATGAAGAAGGTCCCTAGCTCTCTAAAGGGCTGATATAGAGAAGCGAGAATTAGAGATTCTGTTGGAGACGTAAAGAGATATAAAGAGCGAATGTCACTGGGATGACTCTCAAGTAGAGATACGGAGAGTGAATTTTAGAGATACCTTACAGTTGGGACGACTGAATTAACAGAACCTATGCTCATACATCAGAATACACCATGATGCACGCAATGTAGGTATCATCTACCTTGTCTATGCCATTGCCACGGCTCCGCCGTAGCTCCACACAGAGGGCAAGTTTGGATTGTGACCCTAGTTAGCCAAGCTCGAGATTGGCCAGCCAAATCAGGGCATGGCCAAAATTTGGTCATATTGGATATGTTTAGACGGTGGTCAAGCCAAAATCCTAAAACGTTTACCAAAATACTATACAATGTGAGTATGACCGTGTAGGGTCCACATGTTATTATTATTTTCTTCATTAACATATACACATGTGGAATCATATTTTGTAGATAAAATTATGAGTATAATGCTGAAAATAAAATTCAAATTGAATATACCGTGCAGTAGATATTAGCATTTGAAGATTGGTAATCTAAAAATTTCAATGCACATGCATGTAATAGCAGGCTGACACGTCACCTGTAGGGGAGCTTTTGGCAGCCCGGTAAAATCGGAGCCAACAATTTGTTCACCAGAGGCCCGTTGCCAAATTTTCATGGGCCGACCCAAATTTAGCCTGCGCAAAGAGCAGCCAAAATTTGAGGGGACGTCAAAATTTGGCTCGGCTAAGAGCAACTCCAAAAGCTCCTTAAAATTATCCCAAATTTTATTTGGAGGAAAAAAAACTTACCTCCAACAACTCCCCTATCCTTCCCGTAAAAATGCGCGGACGCCAAAAACACCTCCATCACCCCGCATACATGGGCGAGTCCGGTTTCATCCCCAATTGCCTTCGAGCTGAACCACCGCGTTGGTAGGCTTACCGACTCGCTCTCGTAGAGCTCGAAGCTCTGCAGGCAGGTGGTCTCTGCCTCCTGCTCCATCGCGGCAGACACCGCCGCCATGGCCAGCTCCCACCGGATCACCCACTCGGGCCACCTCAGGCCCCGCCACCGCCGGATCCCCGCCGTGCCACCCCTGGACCGTACCCTAAATCCCACGTCGGTAGCTTGAGGTAGAGCATTCCCCGCAGCACCCTCAGCGAATCATAGCAACTCCCGCACTGGCTCTGAACCCCCACGCAACAGCGCCTCAGGGCCAAAGATCCAGGCCTTGAACCGACGACGGAGTAGGGGGGTGGCACCGGCGTGGCAAGGAGGCGAGCGTCGGTGGCGAGCTGGGCGAGCGAGGTGGCGGAGGACGACAACAGTGAAAAGGGGGAAGGAGATACGGCGGGTGCCGAAGATGGGTGGCGTGTCGGTGTCGGCCTCGTTGGGCGCGGGCGCGGATGAGCGCCCCAAGGAGGACGGCAAGCAAAGGCGGCTGGTGGTGGTCGCGGGGGCACAGGGGCAGCCGCCAGCGGCGAGGAAGAATCGCGGGCTCACTGCGGAGGACAAGGAGCAGAACCGGTTGAAGCGCCTGTTGCAGAACCGCGTCTTGACGCAGCAGGCGCGCGAGCGGAAGAAGGCGTACTTGACGGAGCTGCCGCCGGCAGCTATTGAACGGGGATGCCGAAGTCCGACGAATTTGGCCGGTCGGCGGAGCTTGTTTTGGTGGAAATGGAGGGAGCGGTGTGGGAAAGAAGAGGAGGGCCGGTGCGTAACGAGGCAGGGAACGTGGTTAACCAGAATAATCCAGCCCAACTAACCACCAGAATAATCCAGCCCAACTAAGGGCCCATAATGCTAACGTGACTTGATTTAAAATATTGAGAAGGTTAGTATTGGTGAACTGTTGTGGGATGATATGATTTTGAAGGAAAAAAATTTAGAAAAACTCCAATACATAGTTTTGGGGAAGAATTTTTAAAGACTCTTGGAGTTGCTCTAACACCAGCCTAGAACCAAACGCGCCCAGAGCCACTAATGATACAATGTGCCAAATGCCAAGAATGAAATAATGGGCGTTCTGTACACAAATAGTCAGACGCAACAAGCTTGCTGGTTTGCCCCTGATGCGATGATACCAAATTCGCAGAATTCACTCAAATACTAGTGCCACAAAATAAGGGAATAAATAGCTAATTTTATTACCAAGGCCAGCTGGGCCTCTATTTTCAATGCTACGCGAATGCATTTTCTAGTTGCACCACCACCATAAGAGTTTACCCTTTACAGAATGATGAACTTAACATACAAGAATAATAGCCCTCCCACATTTCTTCATGCCCACAACATGTCAACAACAAAAGCCCAGCATGGCGGTCATATATGAAAAGGATGAACTCAACAGGGTGCCGAAATGACGCGAATAAGCCCCCACCAATGGAGTCCACGCTTCACAGGTAGGCCAATAGAGGACGCCAGAGAATGTACACCAACATGCAAGAATCCTCACAAATGGCTCGGCCGCCTCTTGCCGCTGTCTGTCCTTAGTCGCTTGGCTGGCTTGGCCCACTGGATATCCCCAATGCCGGGTGCCGAGGAACTCCCCCCTTGATCCGAATGCGCAACCCATCCAGTGGAATGCATTGACTGATGAGATGGATGTGCATCCCTTTGAAATGGCGTCCTGGCACCTCTGGGTGAGGGCACCGGGCCTGGCCGCCCAGGGTTGGTTGGCGAGAGCGGTCCAGCTCGCCCTGAGCTAGACGGAGACCCAATGCTGCTCCTTCCCCGTTCTTGCCTTTTCTTCTTAACAATGAACATGTCGCTCGGGTGCAACAACCCAGCACCATCTGGGAGCTGATCCCTGCTGCCGGATCCAGAATGCCTCGAGTCTCTCTCTGATCTGGAACTGTGGGGTCGGCTAGGAACCTCACTAGGCTGATTATGCCTGCTATGTCCCGAACCAAGTTGCTCTGCTTCACTGGTGCTGGCACGACGTTTATGACCCAAAGCAGCGTGCTTTGTCGACGGTCCAGCAGCACCACTTGAAGCTCCTCCAGGATTCGAAAATGACATCGCATTCTTAGCTTCGCTGAAGTCTGAGTCTGGGAACGCGATCTTCATTATGTTGAAAAATAAGTTATGGAGGGTCTCAGCTTCTATCCGGACCTGCATTCAATTGGAGCAAATAAATATTCTATTAGGCTACAACACCAGCCAAAAGTTCAGAACTGGTCGAAGCATGGATGATAATACAATAGATACAGCGACGTTTGATGCAAAACAGTAGGACTACCTCATGCCTATAGCTGAAATGCTGAACCACACTCTTCAACATCTGCTGCATGTCCACTATGAACTCAGTTACAGCGCTATACTCGAATCCATCAACTCGCTGTTCAACTTTCTGTAGGTCAAGGGTGCTACCAGCTGGACCTCTGAATGAGGAATTTTCATTCCTCCGCCACCAAGAAGATATATTAGGTATGATTTGATGACCCTCTTTGTCAATCCTCCTCCAAAGCTTGCTTATCACATTTTTGCACTGCAGGAATCCAAGTCAAGAACAGCGTTAGTTGAGCCATATGAGATAACAACAGGGTAAAACATAATGATCCATATGACAAGTCAAAGGAACAAAGAGAATCCCAGATAAGACGGGCCACAAAATAATGCTAATTCTAATTCCAAATTCCACATGTAAGGAGCTAACCAGGAAAAAAAACATCCACCACAAGCAACCGCAATGTTCAAAAGCTAAAACTATTTTTGCAACAATGGTGCATTCAGATGATAAAGCATTTCAATTCTACAAAGAATTCAGAGAATCATGTTTGATATCCTTTTGAAGAACAGTAAATAGACCAAATCACCTCAAATGCAGCATTGCACAAAGAGGTTAAGTTGGTGTGCATACCTTTCTTTGCATACTGTCCGACATCTTTGCGCCACGGAACTCTGGAGTAGCAGAGTCAATGGCCTTACTGCTCCGATTTTCCTTGGAGCGCTCAGCAGATCCTTCACCAGATCCAGGCAAGTAAGCCAATTTCCCTGCCCTAGAAGCAGGCGAAACCTTCCTAGATGGCATGTTGCGCTTCTGTTTGACTATAGGATGAACCGCGTCTTGCTGCCTGGCGGCTGGATCAGCAAAAGCACAGGCATATAGGTCAGACTTAAATTGTGAATTATAACCACCATCTCCTTGAAATGCAAGATGAGTACCACGTTGAGGGAAGACCCCTTCTCCACCAGATTTATCTTCCTGCTTTTCTGCATTAGGCCTCGGACGAATACGAATACTACGTTTGCGTTTTATTTTTGGTTGCAAGACCTGTTCATCCTCACCGTCATCACGTTCATGATTCCAGCTCCCTGACTGCTGGAGATCCATATGCGAGTCCCCTGACATTGCAATCTCACCTTCTTCAAGGTCATCCGGCTGCAAATTATCAGTAAAAAGCGTGATATAATGTGGATCTAGTTAATTAACAAAGAAATTCAAACAAAAAAGAATAGACATAACAACAATATGTCAATACATACAGTTCTCCTTGACAAAGAACCAGGGCGGGCATCTAACGCAGATAGAGACCGCAATTTTTTTGAAGATGAGGAAGGCGCAGGTGGTGGTAATCTCCTGCTTCCAGAAGAAGAGCCCGTGGAACCAGCTTCTTCAATCCTATTAGTTCTTCTGCTTTTTAATCCATCGGTAAAATTGTACCCATCATCATTGATTGGCTCTTCTTCCTCTGATTCATCCTTGTTATCAGGTACCGAATCATCATTGTCCTCTTCATCTTCGAATTCCTCTATTTCCCCATCTTCAGGCAGGGGTGTGGTATTCCTCTCCTCAGAATCTTCATCAGATTCTTCAAGATCTTCGTCGTCAATCTCCCTGTAGATGGAGTACTTGCCAGTACCCTTTGGCCGCCCCCTTCTCTTCTCAGGTGTATCATTAGTGTCTAAAGCAATGCCACCAGACGACATATTCCTCAACGGTTTTTTGGATAGACTTGCCACAACAGCATCTACTTCAGTGGAGCTTGCACGGAGCCACTTTGGAACCTGATGATGTTTCATCATATCCCCCGTCCAATCAAAGTCTTCATCCATCTGATCAAAAAGTTCAACTTCACGTTCAGTCCTAGCAATCATTCGGTTCACTTCCTGTAATGAAGGCACATCATGGACAGTTTCTTGGTATCTCTCATCATCATGCAGGAGTGTCTCCAAAGTCATCCGCCTTTCCTCATGGGTTGTTCTTTGATCAAAACGACCAGCATTAATGACCTCATCCGCCATATCAATTTTGTATTGTTGGATATTGTTGCGGATGAGACTTTCAATTGATCCCATGTACCTGTCTTTCCCAGCAAGATCATCCTCCAAATCTCCACTCCCACCATTTCTCAACTCATCCTCTTTCTGATAACTTGATATGTTATCGACAACAGCCTCCATGTAAATAACCTTTACCTCCCTAGTCTGCCCTATACGATGGGCCCTAGCAACTGCTTGCTCTTCATTTTGTGGATTTGGATCAGGGTCATATATTACAACAGTGTCTGCGCTCTGAAGATTGAGACCCCTACCGGCAGCACGAATACTAAGCAAGAATATAAAACAATCAGAACCAGGCCTGTTGAAGTCAACGATCGCTGACTCTCGATCTTCCAAGCTTGTTGTTCCATCAATGCGCCTGTAAACAAGTCGTCTCCATTGCAAATAGTCTTCCATGATGTCAAGAAGTTTCGTCATTGTGCTAAAAAGGAGAACACGATGGCCTGCCTTATGAAGCTTAATTAAAATTCTATCAAGATTCCATAACTTCCCACAAGATCTGATCATAAAATCTTTCCCATGATTCAAGAATGGATATGACAGAAGAGGATGGTTACAAACTTTTCTTAGCTCCATGCACTTGTTGTTGAGATTCTTGTATGTCTTGGACTGATACATGGGATTCCTTTGTGCACGCTTTTTCTCATCTTCAGGATCAACTCTAATAGTACCGGTAGATTTGATCCAATCATATATAGCTCCTTGAACCGCAGACATTCTGCACCTCAAAACAATGGAATCCTGCAACAACATGCTGGATTAATAATTTTCGAACTTACCGAACAAATTGACCAATGAGTAACAACCGAGAAAAGGATAGCACCTTTCGTGGAAGTGAGCCTTCAACATCTTCCAGACGCCTACGTAGCATGAAAGGTTCCAAAATCTGATGCAATCTGTGAATGATTATTACTTTCTTCTCCGTCTCAAGCCAATCATCTTCTTCTGCACTGTGTGTCGGACCATCCCTCTGAAATGGCTTAGAGAACCAATCTTGGAATGCCTTACTACTGTCAAATACTTCTGGAAGCAACAGATTCAAGAGGGACCAAAGCTCCTTGAGATCATTCTGTAATCAATTTCCAATGGCATTAAAAATAATGACAATAAAAGTATACAGCAAAAAAGGGTGATAAAATAGCTACACTGGCAAAAAAGAAATGGGGCTCCTATCATCACTAAAAAAGAAGAGGCTCCCTCAAACTATCATATGATAGTAAAGCTATAGTGGCAACAATAGCAATACACATTTATTTGGTTTACCTGTAGAGGAGTACCAGTGAGAAGGAGGCGTCGTTGGCAACGATAGCGATCAAGATCACGAGCCAAGACTGAGTCCCTGTCCTTCATACGTTGTGCCTCGTCAATTATAATGTACTTCCAATCAATCCTCGAAAGCTTGGAACGGTCAAACATAACAAATTCATATGTTGTCACAAGAACATTAAACTTCATGGCCAAAACCTCCTGCAAGACGAGTCAA
Organism: Setaria viridis; assembly: GCF_005286985.2. Taxonomy (NCBI): domain Eukaryota; kingdom Viridiplantae; phylum Streptophyta; class Magnoliopsida; order Poales; family Poaceae; genus Setaria; species Setaria viridis. Next base: position 31,776,675 of record NC_048264.2, on the reverse strand, counting down.
AAATTAGAAGTAGAATATCTACAAGAACTAAATACAAGAAAATCCATCCACATGTATTTGCTACAAAATATCTTGTCAATGCAAAACAACAGAATGCGGCAAGCATGACTTTCAGTAAAGAAATAACAGGGGTCAACTGGTAACAGCAGCCACTAAACGAAGAAAACAGTACCCCTGTACAAAACATGCACCTTTACATGGACCGATGTACACCGACCTAGAAAAGTAAAAAAGCATCGTGTACAGCATAATTTAATTTATTCCAAATAATTTGTATATTTTTATTTAGGATGGATACAGTTGGCATCAAAACAAAACCAATAAAAGGCAAGCATTGCATGTGGTTCCTTCAAAATCAAATAGTGCATGATTATAGCCTATCTCCTATAATGTTTTCAAACAAGGATGGCAGGGCCGAGTAAACGGAATTGATTGTTTTTGTTCAGAACAAACAAAGTACCAGCAAATTTGCTAGAATAAAATTTGCAAGGTAAGTGCAGGCCTGACATATGAAAAGCTACTGGAAAAAAAGGACAGCTTACTTGAGAGAACAGCTTCTGCCTTTGGTCCTTTGCACCAACATAAAAGATGCAAGATGCAGATGGCAGCCAATTTAGCAGTTCACTCTGAACCAAGAACAGGCATCGCAGCAAAATGTAAGTTTCTATAACAAATACTTTATCAAAAAATGGAAACAAAAAAATAACTCCTCAAAGCATGAAATGACATTAAAGACACACCTTCCAATTGACCAAGACAGCATTTGGCACTATTATGAGATGTGGGCCATAATTCCCTTTAAACTCCATCAGGTATGCGATCAATGCCATAACCTGTTATAACAAATAGTGCAGCCATACAAATAAGTTTCTAGCAGTATTGTATTTAATGAAAAGAGGGAGCATTGATGGTAAGAAAAATATCGCGATATGACAAGAGTACAGGAAGCAAACCGGAACAAGATTAAGAAAGGGATGCTACACACCTGCACAGTCTTGCCAAGACCCATCTCATCAGCCAAAATACCATTCAACTTATTATTGTACAAAGAAAGCATCCACTGTAGGCCCACCTGAATAACCAACAAAATGAATTCTAAGATCTCCTGTGACAGGACATAATTACAATGAAATGAATATTGCTTCATTTAAAAGTAGACATCCCACCAGTTGGTAGTCCCTTAAAGTTCCTGCTCGCAACAGCGATGGCTGCTTTGTAACTCTCTCACTCACAGCATGAGCCAAAGTATAGTACCTAAAAGTACGCAAGAAGTACACAACCTTATTAAGAGTGAAAAGTATGTTTTGAAGCCCCTGTTGATCCCACAACCTCTACCTCAAATACCAAACAGAAAAAATGCAGGCTCCAAAAATGCAACTGAAATTTACTCCAGGTGCATATCTAAAGTTAAGAAATAGCAACTTGGAAACTTTTTCCAATACAACTACATTATCAATTTACTTGCTTCTTACTTGTTAACAGATGCATTATCCCTTGGTGCATTCATCTCAGAGAATGTGTTCCTTATCATAACCTCCTGACCAGCACATTGTGCAGCAGCCTTCACTTCTTCCTCAGATAGACCCTGTTAAACAAAGCAGCATATTCATGCATAGGATTAGCAACAAGGAACCTGGTTACATGCAGCACCAAGGCATACATGATGTTAAACCACGAATGCTTGAGCTACTGTCTACAGAAACCTTCGTTATCAAACGATACAAAACCAAAGAGGGAGGGGGTTGGGGACAAGCCAGTTTCATTAATCCAAAGCAAAGAGAGTCAAAGTACCTGTGCCCGTGCAGCTGCAGCAGCAGCACTTGCTGCTTCTTCTACTTGCTGCTGACTCTTGGCAGCAGTTATTTTTCCTCCAAGCTTATAAAGGTACTCTTCAGTCTGGGTCAGGAAAGAAGATAGAACATTATACCTTTGAGCCGCATCACCAGGAACACTAGTCTGTTGTTCCAACAGTATTTGACGGTATCTCTCCACGTCATTGTTTTTCAACGCCTCCATCCTTTTTGTCCTATCATCATCTTTCCTCTTCGAGAATTCGCGCAACATCCTTTCATGGTACTTGGCCACCCCTCTATTACGAGTTATTCGAGCATCACGAATGGCCCAATGTGCCTCCAAAAGCTTCTTGCGCCACTGGAAAATGGATTTCAGCTGCTTCTCTCTTGAGGCTTTCTGCATCTGCTGAACCTGTCTAACAAGCTCAACACGTTGGCGTTCACATTGTCTGACAAATTTTCTGTATATCCTATCTGGCATTGCCATTATTTCTTGTTGCTCATGCTCAACTTCATCCCTTAGGCGAGCCTGATGTTCTAGGAGTTTGAGCTTCTTTTCTTCAATCTGTAGCCTCAAGACAAGATCGGGACGGATTCTTTTCCTCTCTAGATTAATCGCAAGCAAACCACTAATCTTTTTTAAGTTATCCTCACGTTTCTTACCAAAAACAATCATCCCTTCCTGAGCTAATAAATCTTTCACATCATAACCTAGTGACAGGTTACTGTTGTAATTTGCAGGTCCCAAGGAATCATGCCTCCTAGTGAAGGACGGGAAATCGAATAGCGGACCATGGTATTTTCTTGGAACATCCCTTGGAGCTGGGGCACTGCTTGTGGAGCCAGCCCTTTTTGCTTGCTCAGCATCTGCTGAACTACTTTCTGCCGGTAAAGATTTACCCCTCTCAGCATTGTAATCGCTTCTCCCGGGAGTTCTCTGGATACCCCGCTCTAGATCCTGCTCAGATTTAATCACAGTAGTGTTACTATGCTCTGGTACTGAAACTGGTCCAATTTTAAGAGACTCTTTTGGTGAAGCTTTCATTACTTGCATGGGACCAGGACCACTCACGGAACTAGCTTTGTCATCTGATGCAGAAACCTCCACCTTCGGTAAGCAGGGTCCCTTCAACAATGGAGGTTTTTCAGGAGCTTTATCACCACTCTCCATGTGCTTTCCATGTTCATCAGCGCTGCTTACACCAGGCCCTTCACGGTTATGCGTTGGCTGAGGTCCAGAAATCTGCTGCCCTTGTGAATCAGGAGCCCGCCCAGACACAATTAATTCAAGAACTTCTGGCGGTAGTGTACGATCACCACGCTGATAAAGGAAAGCAATCAAAGGAGGGAAATGAAAACCGCAATGATGTTAGATTGATCAGCCGAACCACATTTTCAAATTATGGGTCGGATCTCATAAACAAAAACAAAATAGACTTGAAGTTTCATATTTCCCATACCTTTAAACGCCGAAAAGCTAATATCTGAGCTTTGAGTACATGAAGTTGATTTTTTGTGAAACCCGTTTGCCCTGTTTGCAGCCGAGCACTTGGAGTTGGGGGCTGTGATCCTCCTGCTTCGCCAGAGGATGCTGTGGGGGCACCTGCTTGGTTAAGCTGCTGCATCTGTCTCGCATGCTGCATCTGCATCGCTTCTGAATTTGCGAGCACAGTTTTTGGATTGGATTGCTCGGGAACTTTATTCACATGTCCAGAGCTTTGCGGGATATGCATCATCTGTGCACCATTGCCCACTGTCATAGGAGCCCTCACGGCCCTTTCATTTGAGCCATCCCTGCTATGGGCAGATAACTGTTGTTGCAACTGCAGGTTGCTCGAATTCATTACCTTAGCCTCTTCTCCACCAGAAACTGAGCTTGGGGGAAGGGGTTGACCGGGCTTCAATGGGGCACCCTGATTGGGAACATTACCACGCCCTGGGGTATCACTGTTCACTTGCGAGGGTGTTGCTTGCTGCTGCGCAGCCATACTTGCCTCATTCTGCTTCTGCACAGCTGCCATCCTACTTGACTGCCAGATCGGCAGGAGTTGAGAAATTGCACTCATGTTTGCAGGATTGGACAGGTCAAAATTGTTCTCCTTTGCCCAGGCTTGGATGGCTTGAAACTGCAACGGTGTTAATGGGCCACCACCGGTGCTGCCCATTCCCACCTGGCCTTGCATTGGCTGCATGGGCCTCATCATACCCACTGATGGCAACTGCTGTCCAGGGACTCCGGGAGGAGGCATTGGAGGCCTCATATCACCGCTTCTTTGCTCATTACTGCTTGGTTGTTCATGCTCTTTCTGCTTTTCCGCATGCTGAAGATGTTCAGCCTGTCGCTTAAACATCTGTGCCTGAATGGCCATAAGCTCCTGCATCTTGGCAGGGTTGTTAACCATATCTTGGTCTCTTGATGATGACCCCGGCATATTCATCTTGGCCTGCTGCTGGAGGAGCATCCCATGGGCCGCCTTCTGCTGCTGCTGCATCGCAAGCTTCAGGTATTGTTGCTGCATCGCAACCTGGTTGTGCACCTGACCTCCAACCATGCCTTGTGGTCCGCCGGATAGTGGCAGGTTCATCTGACCCTGGACCGGGGGCATTGGGCTGGAGGACTGAGGGAAGCTACTGCCGCCACCTTGTCCCATCATGCCAGGTGGCGCACCGGATTGGTATGCATGCTGTTGTTCATGGTGATGCGTCATTCCCTGAAAGAGAGTGACCGATCCAGAAGTCTAAAACCTCGCAGAACCAAGAACTAGAAAAACTGCATCAAGACAACAAGCAGACAAAACCGATGGAAAGGTTCGGATCCTCTAAAAGCAAACAAAAATCCGCATAACCCCACTAAAGAACAGCGCTTATCCAAATTACGCGGAAAAACCAAACCGAATTGAGACGGGATAAGAACCAGACAACAATTCCAAATTGAAACCGTGACTACACGAAATCCGGGGCGGACCCAGCATAGGACATGGGTGTGCACATCTACACTTGATAATTTTTGCAAACAAAATCGAAGCTAGTTTTGGTAATATATTGTAAGTGGGTCAGATCCGGATACAAATTGCTTATATTAGGGTTTTGGGTGCTCCGTTTCGCACAGCAGGAAGGGAAGAGAAGGGGAGAGCATACCTGGTGGGTGGTCGTCGCCGGCAAAGGGCCCGGCGAAGACCGAATGGAGGGGGATGGCCGGAGAGACGCGGAGGGGAAAAATGAGGGGGCTATGGTTGGGGCAACCTTTTATTCGCGGACCGCCCTCCCGGATCCCACGCCAAGACTCGCAGTCGCGGTACCAGAAGGATGCAGCGGGGCAGCTGCCGCATGTAAAATTTTGATAAGGTAATTTTGCTATTGCACAGAGTCCGATATTGGTTTTTTTAAGTAAACACTATTTAAATTGCTATATGCACCCACGCTACATGTGAGTTGCATTTTTTTACAACTTTTGAATTGTAGAATTGCATTTTTTTTCTAGATGAAGGGAGTATTTAAGTTGATCCTTACAAGTGGATTCGCGAACTTCGGCGGTGGATATTTGCCATTAGACGTTATATAGCTATTATAATAACTAGTAAATATGCACGTGTATTGCTACGTGTGAACTATATATAAGTACATAGTACCATAAATGCAAGAGAATTGAAACGAAAAAAACATTAAAAACATTAAAAGGTCGAGAGTCCAAGACAACATCTACTTAGTCCAAAACTCGAAATCGATCCATTAAAATATCACCCTATCTATCTTGATCCTGTCTCGACCTCAACAATCCAATCGAATCCATAAACAATTAAGATGAACCCATCAACGCCCTATGAATTCGCGAACTTCGATAGGGGATATTCGTTATATAGCTGTTATAATAACTAGTAAATATGCACGTGTGTTGCTACGTGTGAAGTATATATAAATACATCATACCATAAATGCAACGGAATTGAAACGGAAAACCTTAAAAGGCCGAGAGTCAGAGACAACATCTCCTTAGTCCAAAACTCGAAATCGATACATTAAAATATCACCATATCTATCTTGACCCTATCTCAACTTCAACAATCCAATCAATTCTATAAACTGTTGAGATCAACCCATCAACGAGCAAAATATCTCGGCATTATCTCTCTCTCCTCCTCCTCCCTCCCTCCCTCTCTAGTTGCCCGAGGCTTGATCCACCACCACCTCTGCCGGCTAGGGCTCACCCATCACTCGGAATGTCCTCCTCCACTGGTCATGGTCGCACTACGATGTCACCCCACTTCTCTTTTAACGCAAGGGGATTCTTAAAAAATAGCATCGTACGGAGGACAACTAAGCCACCATTATGGATTTATTTCTTCTTAATAGTTTCGTATTCTTTTTAATGCCCGACTAGCAGGTAGACCTTTTTTATGTCAATATGGTACAAAGAAAAGGACATACATTTGACATAATCATATGATAATACCAAGATGGTCCCATGACTTAGACCCCCTTTGCAAACGTAAGGGTTTCACAAAAATTCACCATAAAGATAAAGTATAGAATATTATTCAAATTTTATGTGGACATCTGAAGCACAAATAGAATGAAAACGTGTTCCTAAAATACAAGAAAAACATAGAACAAGTGGTGGGAGTTATTCCCTCGGAGACAAAAAGTCTGGATTCGACAACCCCCCCCTCCTCCTGAGGATTTTTTGGCACAGGTGGTTTTCTTCAAGTATGGTTTTTAGACGCGGGTAAGGTTAGCGGTTTTTTAGACACAGACGGTTCTCACGTAGACTAGGCAGCTTTCCACAATTTTTAGATCCAATTTTAAGGTTAATGGACCAAAACTAGGTGCAGAAATAGCACATAGAGGAGATGGAGAACTAGTGAAAGATTGAAAATAAACTGATACGGGTCTACTACTTCCATGGGACAAATAGAACAATACAATCACATATTTACGCAACTAGGAGGCAACAGAATAATTGCACTAGCGTAGGTTTAACTGGCGCCTACTAATATATTAGTTGACTACAAAAGTGTTACATCAATACAATCTATGATTCAAAGCATAAGATGACCAGTCCACTAGCAAGCACTACAATCTATGCTACATTGTCACTTTGTTTTTAGGATTGGGACATCAACCTCATCCCGAGCCTTAGACATGCTTGAGTGGGACGTACTATCGTTGTTGTCTAAATAAATCCGATGCAGCGACAAACAAAAAGGGGATGTGGGATGTATTTGAAGAGTCTCAAAATTTCGACAAATGTAACATGCATTTCAATATTTTTCTACAACAATAACATTTATTATAAATAGTAATTGCTGTGAGTGGGAATTTGCTCTCTGTTTGAGCATATTTTAAAAAAGATTCAGATAGTTCAAATTAAAAGTGTACGATCAAAGAATTAAATATGTTATGAAGCAGCAAATATCTGTCAAACCTCCTTAGAAATTCAGAGAGGAAACAAAGGAATTTTAGGCATATGCTGCACTCTTGGACGATTGCAACAAGTCAACTAGAAATATATATGCACCGCAAAATCTGAGGCATGATATGAGGATATGAACTACCCCATCCGTCCCAAATTACTATTCATTTTGGCTTTTCTAGATACATAGCATTTGACATGGACCTAGATATAATAGTAATTTGGTACGGAGGGAGTAATCAAGAAGCATGATACGAACTAATCAACTGTCAGCAACAATTGATAGAAGTACGAAGCAGATCAAGGGATTTGACAGGCCAGAGAGGGCCTAGCTAGGAAACCTACATAACTCTCGCATGTTATTTTTTTAACGAAGTTTTCAGTATTTGATAGCTAAGATGAGGGGAGCAAGCCAACCATAAATAAATGACTCAAGTCAATCGTAAGTAAATACCTGATGCTCGTGAAATGTTGAATTAGCCTATTCAAAATGTTGAATTTCATGTAAAAAATATATTAAAATATGTATTAGGCGGGATAAAATCTGTGGGGGAGCAAGCCATCAATAAATACGTGACCTATGTAAATATTGAATTAGACTATCCTATTCATGAATTGTTGAATCTTACATGTATATAAAAAATATTGAATGGCGTTCCCGCAGAAGGTCGATAGGCTGTAATGATGGAGAGAGATGGGAGTACTCCTCCGTCCAAAATTATAGGTTGTTTTGATTTTTTTAATTCATACATTTTGTTATACACCTAGATATATATTATATCAAGATACAGTAAAATGATGGAGAGAGATGGGAGTACTCCTCTGTCCAAAATTATAGATCGTTTTGGTTTTTTAGATTTATACATTTTGCTATACACCTAGATATATATTATATCAAGATGCAATAAAATGTATGGATCTAAAAATCTAAAACAACATAATCACGCTCCCAGTCGAAGTCGTATTGGAGTCTCGGGCCTAACAGGCTCCCAGTCGCAGGCAGGTCTGCGTCCGCTTGCAAGTGACCACGACTTGGTATTTTCACGATGCTGACAAGCATTCCGTACACAAATAGTCAAGAGTTAACACAGGGCAAGAAAGCTTGTTGTCTCGTCACTCGTCACTAGGGCGATGATACAGAATTCGCATAATTCACTCAGATATTAGAGCCATAAAAAAATACATGGAAATATAACCGCTCCTCCCTTAATTTGGTCGTTTTGAATTTTTTAAATTTATAATAATATTTATGCTTCCAAATTGTAGGTCGTTTTGAATTTTTTAAATTCATAAATATTATTATGCATCTAGACATACACTATATCTAAGATGCATAATAATATCTACAAAACTAGAAAAACTAAAACGACCTACAATTTGGAACGTATACATGGAGTAATTTATTATCTCAGCCAGCTGAGCCTCTATCTTTAATGCCCATGTGAATGTATCTTCTAGCTTGCCTCACGCCACCATAACTCCATAAGAGTTCCCCTTTACAGAACGATGAAATGAACCTAACATACAAGAAAAATAACTCTATCCTCATTTCTTCATGCCCACGACAACAAAAGTCCAGCACGGTGGTCATATATGAACTCAACAGGGTGTCAAAATGACATGAATAAGCCCCCACCAATGGAGTCCACCCTTCACAGATATACCAATCAAGGATGCCACCGTGATGCAAAAATTTCTCACAAATGGCTCGGCCGCCTCTTGCCAGCGTCAGTCCTTTGTCGCTTGGATGGCTTGGCCCATTGGATGTCTCCAATGCCAGGTGCTGAGGAACTTCCCCCATGATCCGAATGCACAATCCACCCAGTGGAATGCACCGAGTGCTGAGATGGATGTGCATCCCTTTGGAATGGCGTCCTGGCACCTCTGGGTGAGGGCACTGTGCCCAGCCGCACAGGGTTGGTTGGCGAGAGCCGTCCAGCTCGTCCTGAGCTAGACGGAGACCCAATGCTGCTCCTTGCCCGTTCTTGCCTTTTCTTCTTAACAATGAACATATCGCTCGGGTGCAATAACCCAGCACCATCTGGGAGCTGATCTCGGCTGCCGGATCCAGAATGCCTCGAGTCTATCTCTGATCTGGAACTGTGAGGCCGACTAGGAACCTCGCTAGACTGATTATGCCTGATATGTCCTGAGCCATGCTGCTCCGCTTCACTGGTGCTAGCACGGCGCTTATGGCCTAAAGCAGCATGCTTTGTTGATGGCCCAGCAGTGCCACTTGCAGCTCTTCCAGGATTTGAAAATGACATTGCATTCTTAGCTTCGCTGAAGTCCGAGTCTGGGAACGCAATATTCATTATGTTGAAAAATAAGTTATGGAGGGTCTCAGCTTCTATCTGTACCTGCATTTAATTGGAGCAAATTAATATTCTACTAGGCCACCACACCAGATCACTACAATAGATATAACAAGATAAGTTTGATGCCAAACAGTAGAGTACCTCATGCCTATAGCTGAAATGCTGAACCACACTCTTCAACATCTGCTGCATGTCCCCTATGAACTCAGTTACAGAGCTATACTCGAATCCATCAACTCGCTGTTCAATTTTCTGTAGGTCAAGGGTGCTGCAAGATGGACCTCTGAATGAGGAATTTTCATTCCTCCGCCACCAAGAAGATATATTAGGTATGATTTGATGACCCTCTTTGTCAATCCTCCTCCAAAGCTTGCTTATCACATTCTTGCACTGTAGGTATTCAGGTCGAGAACAGCTTCAGCTCAGCCATATGAGATAGTATATATAACAAAAGGGTAAAACATAACAAGCCATATGACAAGCCAAAGGAATAAAAGAATCCCAGTTAAAACAATATTGATAAACATATGGTATGCCAAAGGAACAGGACGAGCCACAAAATAATGCTAAATCTTAATTCCAATTCCATGCGTATACAGCTCACCCAAAAAAGAAACTTCCACTGCATGCAACCCAGATGATGTAAAAAATATGAGCACATTAAGCTTAAGTTTGATGATAAAGCATTTTAATTCTACAGAGAATCACGTTCAACAACCTTTTGAAGAACAGTCAGTAGAACAAATCACCCGAAATACAGTATGGCACAAAGGGCTAAAGTTTGTGTACCTACCTTTCTTTGCATACTGTCAGACATCTTTGTGCCACGGAACTCTGGGGTAGAAGAGTCCATGGCCTTACTGCTCCAATTTTCCTTGGAGCGTTCAACAGATCCTTCCCCGGATCCACACAAGTAAGTCGATTTCCCTGTTCTAGGAGCAGGCGAAACCTTCCTAGATGGCATGTTGCGCTTCTGTTTGACCATAGGATGAACAGCGTCTTGCTGCCTGGCAGCTGGATCAGCAAAAGCATGTGAATCTAGGTCAGACTTAAATTGTGAATTATAATCATCACTGCCTTGAAATGCATGATGAGTACCACGCTGAGGGAAGACCGCTTCTCCACCAGATCTAGCTTCCTGCTTTTCTGCATTCAGTCTTGGACGAATACGAATACTCCGTTTGCGTTTTATTTTTGGTTGCAACACATGCTCATCCTCACCGTCATCACGTTCATGATTCCAGCTCCCTGACTGCTGGAGGTCCATATGCGAGTCCCCTGACATTGCAATCTCACCTTCCTCCAGGTCATCCAGCTGTAAATAACCAGTTAAAAAGCATCATGATCTCGTTAATTAACATTTCAAGAGAAAAACAAAAGAGACAAATGACAACAACATGTCAATACATACAGTTCTCCTTGACAAAGAACCAGGCCGGGCATCTAATGCAGATAGAGACCGCAATTTTTTTGACGAAGAGGAAGGTGCAGGTGGTGGTAATCTCCTGCTTCCAGAAGAAGAGCCCGTGGAACCAGCTTCTTCCATCCTAATAGCTTTTCTGCTTCTTAATCCATTGGTAAAATTGTACCCATCATCATTGATTGGCTCTTCTTCCTCTGATTCATCCTTGTTATCAGGTACCGAATCATCATTGTCCTCTTCATCTTCGAATTCCTCTATTTCCCCATCTTCAGGCAGGGGTGTGGTATTCCTCTCCTCAGAACCTTCATCAGATTCTTCAAGATCTTCGTCGTCAATCTCCCTGTAGATGGAGTACTTGCCAGTACCCTTTGGCCGCCCCCTTCTCTTCTCAGGTGTATCATTAGTGTCTAAAGCAATGCCACCAGACGACATATTCCTCAACGGCTTTTTGGATAGACTTGCCACAACAGCATCTACTTCAGTGGAGCTTGCACGGAGCCACTTTGGAACCTGATGATGTTTCATCATATCCCCCGTCCAATCAAAGTCTTCATCCATCTGGTCAAAAAGTTCAACTTCACGTTCAGTCCTAGCAATCATTCGGTTCACTTCCTGTAATGAAGGCACATCATGGACAGTTTCTTGGTATCTCTCATCATCATGCAGGAGTGTCTCCAAAGTCATCCGCCTTTCCTCATGGGTTGTTCTTTGATCAAAACGACCAGCATTAATGACCTCATCCGCCATATCCATTTTGTATTGTTGGATATTGTTGCGGATGAGACTTTCAATTGATCCCATGTACCTGTCTTTCCCAGCAAGATCATCCTCCAAATCTCCACTCCCACCATTTCTCAACTCATCCTCTTTCTGATAACTTGATATGTTATCGACAACAGCCTCCATGTAAATAACCTTTACCTCCCTAGTCTGCCCTATACGATGGGCCCTAGCAACTGCTTGCTCTTCATTTTGTGGATTTGGATCAGGGTCATATATTACAACCGTGTCTGCGCTCTGAAGATTCAGCCCCCTACCGGCAGCACGAATACTAAGCAAGAATATAAAACAATCAGAACCAGGCCTGTTGAAGTCAACGATCGCCGACTCTCGATCTTCCAAGCTTGTTGTTCCATCAATGCGCCTGTAAACAAGTCGCCTCCATTGCAAATAGTCTTCCATGATGTCAAGAAGTTTCGTCATTGTGCTAAAAAGGAGAACACGATGGCCTGCCTTATGAAGCTTAATTAAAATTCTATCAAGATTCCATAACTTCCCGCAAGATCTGATCATAAAATCTTTCCCATGATTCAAGAATGGATATGACAGAAGAGGATGGTTACAAACTTTTCTTAGCTCCATGCACTTGTTGTTGAGATTCTTGTATGTCTTGAACTGGTACATGGGATTCCTTTGTGCACGCATTTTCTCATCTTCAGGATCAACTCTAATAGTACCGGTAGATTTGATCCAATCATATATAGCTCCTTGAACCGCAGACATTCTGCACCTCAAGACAATGGAATCCTGCAACAACATGCCTGATTAATAATTTTTCAAACTTACCGAACAAATTGACCAATGAGTAACAACCGAGAAAAGGATAGCACCTTTCGTGGAAGTGAGCCTTCAACATCTTCCACACGTCTACGTAGCATGAAAGGTTCCAAAATCTGATGCAATCTGTGAATGATTATTACTTTCTTCTCTGTCTCAAGCCAATCGTCTTCTTCACTGTGTGTCGGACCATCCCTCTGAAACGGCTTAGAGAACCAATCTTGGAATGCCTTACTACTATCAAATACTTCTGGAAGCAACAGATTCAAGAGGGACCAAAGCTCCTTGAGATCATTCTGTAATCAATTTCCAAAGGTATTAAATATGAAAAAAACAGTATACAACAAAAAGGGTGCATTTATGACATGCTAAAATAGCTATGCTGGCAAAAAAGACAAGGGGCTCCTATCTTCACGGAAGAAGCTACCATGATGGCAAAGCTTTAGTGGCAACAATAGCAATACACATTTATTTGATTTACCTGTAGAGGAGTACCAGTGAGAAGGAGGCGTCGTTGGCAACGATAGCGATCAAGATCACGTGCCAAGACTGAGTCTCTATCCTTCATCCGCTGTGCCTCATCAATTATAATGTACTTCCAATCAATCTTTGAAAGCTTGGAACGATCAAACATAACAAATTCATATGTCGTAACAAGAACATTAAATTTCATGGCCAAAACCTCCTGTGAGACGAGTCAAAAGTTAGAGGCTAAATTTCTACAAGAGCTAAATACAAGAAAATCCACAGGTATTTGGTACCAGACAGCTTATTCATGCAAATAACAGAAGCGGAAAGCATTACTTTCAGTCAAGAAATAACAAGGAGTCAACTGATAAGAGCGGCCATTAAAATAAGAAAATGTTACCCCTATACTGCACAAATCATGCACCTGTTTAGGGAACGATGGAGACTGATCTAGAAAACTAAAATAGCATTGTGTACAGGACAATTGAATTTACTCCAAACAATTTAAAGCATGTTTGCTGATGTGGTTTTATCTTTTATTTAGGACAGATACAGTTGACATAATAACAAATACAATAAAAGACAAATGAAGGTGATGGTACAGATGGTCCCTCAAATTCAAACACTACAGTGTTCGTGGAAAAAAATAAACAGTGCAGTGTTCAAGAAAAAAAAAAGCAAACAGTCTAGGGCCAAGTAATCAGGGTTGATTATGTTTTATTCACAATAATCAATGTATCAGAACTTTAATTGTTGAATTAAAATTTGTAATGTAAGTACATGCCTAACGTATGAAAAGCTATCGAAAGAAAAGGCTGCTTACTTGAGAGAACAGCTTCTGCCTTTGGTCCTTTGCACCAACATAAAAGATGCAAGATGCAGATGGCAGCCAATTTAGCAGTTCACTCTGAACCAAGAACAGGCATCGCAGCAAAATGTAAGTTTCTATAACAAATACTTTATTAAAAAATGGAAACAAAAAAATAACTCCTCAAAGCATGAAATGACATTAAAGACACACCTTCCAATTGACCAAGACAGCATTTGGCACTATTATGAGATGTGGGCCATAATTCCCTTTAAACTCCATCAGGTATGCGATCAATGCCATAACCTGTTATAACAAATAGTGCAGCCATACAAATAAGTTTCTAGCAGTATTGTATTTAATGAAAAGAGGGAGCATTGATGATTAAAAAAACTATCATGGTATAACAGGCAGCAAGCAAAACAGAATAAGAAAGGGATGCCACACACCTGCACAGTCTTGCCAAGACCCATCTCATCAGCCAAAATACCATTCAACTTATTATTGTACAAAGAAAGCATCCACTGCAGGCCCACCTAGATAACCAACAAAATGAATCGCAAGATTTCCTGAGACAGGACATAAGTACAGTGAAAATGAATTACTTCAGGTACAAGTAGACATCCTACCAACTGGTACTCCCTTAAAGTTCCTGCTCGCAACAGCGATGGCTGCTTTGTAACTCTCTCACTCACAGCATGAGCCAAAGTATAGTACCTAAAAGTACACAAGAAGTAAAACACATTATCAAGAGTGAGAAGTATGTTTTGAAGACCCTGTTTATCTGACAAACCCTACCACAAATGTCAAATGGGAAAAAAATGCAGGCTCCGAAAATGCAACAGAAATTTACTCTGGGTCCAAAAATGGAACAAAAAATGGTACAGAAATAGCAACTTGGAAAATTTTTCTGATACAACCTCATTTTCAATTTAGTTGATTTCTTACTTGTTAACAGATGTATTATCCCTTGGTGCATTCATCTCAGAGAACGTGTTCCTTATCATAACCTCCTGACCAGCACATTGTGCAGCAGCCTTCACTTCTTCCTCAGATAGACCCTGTTAAACAAGAAGCATGTTCATGTATACGACTAGCAATAACTAACCTGGTTACATGCAGCAAAAATGTTTAACCACAAACGTTTGAGCTACTCACTACAGAAAGCTTCGCAATCCAAGGATAAGAAACCAAAAGGGGAGGGAATGGCGGACAAGCTAGTTTCACTAGCCCAAAGTGAAGAGAGTCAAATACCTGTGCCCGTGCAGCTGCTGCAGCAGCATTTGCTGCTTCTTCTATTTGTTGCTGACTCTTGGTAGCAGTTATTTTTCCTCCAAGCTTATAAAGGTACTCTTCAGTCTGGGTCAGGAAAGAAGATAGAACATTATATCTTTGAGCTGCATCACCAGGAACACTAGTTTGTTGTTCCAAAAGTATTTGACGGTATCTTTCCACGTCATTGTTTTTCAATGCCTCCATTCTTTTGTTCCTATCATCATCTTTCCTTTTCGAGAATTCTCGCAACATCCTTTCATGGTACTTGGCCACCCCTCTATTACGAGTTATTCGAGCATCGCGAATGGCCCAATGTGCCTCCAGAAGCTTCTTGCGCCACTGGAAAATTGATTTCAGCTGCTTCTCTCTCGAGGCTTTCTGCATCTGCTGAACATGTCTTGCAAGCTCAACCCGTTGACGTTCACATTGTCTGACAAACTTTCTGTATATCCTATCTGGCATTGCCATTATTTCTTGTTGCTCATGCTCAACTTCATCCCTTAGCCGAGCCTGATGTTCTAGGAGTTTGAGTTTCTTCTCTTCAATCTGTAGCCTCAAGACAAGATCAGGACGGATTCTTTTCCTCTCTAGATTGATTGCAAGCAAACTGCTTATCTTTTTCAAGTTATCCTCACGTTTCTTATCAAGAACGATCAACCCTTCTTGAGCTAATAAATCTTTAACATCATAACCTAGTGAGAGATTACTGTTGTAGTTTGCAGATCCTAAGGAATCATGCCTCCTAGTGAAGGACGGGGAATCAAATAGCGGACCATGGTATTTTCTAGGAACGTCTCTTGGAGGTGGGGCACTGCTTGTGGAGCCAGCCCTTTTTGCCTGCTCAGCGTCTGCTGAACCACTTTCTGCCGGTAAAGATTTACCCCTCTCAGAACTGTAATCGCTTCTAGGTGTTCTCTGGACACACTGTTCTATTTCGTGCTCAGATTTAATCATAGTAGTGTTACTATGCTCTGGTACTGAAACTGGTCCAATTTTAAGAGACTCTTTCGGTGAAGCTTTCATCACTTGCATGGGACCAGGAACACTGGCAGGACTAGCTTTATCTTCTGAAGCTGAAGCCTCCACCTTTGATAAACATGGTCCCTTCAACAATGCAGGTTTTTCAGGAACTTTATCACCACTCTCAATGTGCCTTCCATGTTCATCAGCATTGCTTACACCAGGCCTTTCACAGTTATGTATTGCCTGAGGTCCAGAAATCTGCTGCCCTTGTGAATCAGGAGGAGACCGCCCAGACACAATTAATTCAAGAACTTCTGGCGGGAGAGTACGATCACCACGCTGATACCAAGGGATGCAATCAAAGGAAGAAAAAAGAAAACCGCCACAACATTAGATTGATCAGCTGAATCGCATCTTAAAATTACAGGTTGGATCTCAAAAACACAAATAAAATAGACTTTAACTTTCATATTTCTTTTACCTTTAAACGCCGAAAAGCTAATATCTGAGCTTTGAGTACATGAAGTTGATTTTTTGTGAAACCTGTTTGCCCTGGTTGCAGCCGAGCACTTGGAATTGGGGCTTGTGATCCTCCTGTTTCACCAGGGGATGCTGTGGGGGCAGCAGCTTGGTTAAGTTGCTGCATCTGTCTCACATGCTGCACCTGCATCGCTTCTGAATTTGCAAGGGCATTTTTTGGAGTGGATTGCTCAGGAACCTTATTCACATGTCCAGAGCTTTGCGGGGTATGCATCATCATCTGTGCACCATCGCCCGCTGTCACAGGTGACCTCACAGCCCTTTCATTTGAGCCATCCCTGTTATGGGCAGATAACTGTTGTTGCAACTGCAAGTTGCTCAAATTCACTACCTTAGCCTCTTCTCCACCAGAAACTGAGCTTGGGGGAAGGGGCTGACCGGGCTTCGATGGGGCACCCTGATTGGGAACATTACCACACCCTGGGGTATCACTGTTCATTTGCGAGGGCGTTGCTTGCTGCTGTGCAGCCATACTTGCCTCATTCTGCTTCTGCATGGCTGCCATCCTGCTTGACTGCCAGATTGGCAGGAGTTGAGAAACTGCACTCATGTTTGCAGGATTGGACAGGTCGAAATTGTTCTCCTTTGCCCAGGCTTGCACGGCTTGAAACTGCAATGGCGTTAATGGGCCACCACCGGCGCTGCTAATGCCCACCTGGCCTTGCATTGGTTGCATGGGCCTCATCATACCCGCTGATGGCAACTGCTGTCCAGGGACTCCCAGAGGAGCCATAGTTGGCCTCATATCACGGCTTCTTTGCTCATCACTACTTGGTTGTCCCTGCTCTTTCTGCTTCTCCGCCTGCTGAAGATGTTCAGCTTGTCGCTTAAACATCTGTGCCTGAAGGGCCATAAGCTCCTGCATCTTGGCAGGGTTGTTAACCATATCTTGGTCTCTTGACGATGACCCCAGCATATTCAACTTGGCCTGCTGCTGGAGGAGCATCCCGTGGGCCACCTTCTGCTGCTGCTGCTGCTGCAGCATCGCAAGCTTCAGGTATTGTTGCTGCATCGCAACCTGGTTGTGCACCTGACCTCCAACCATGCCTTGTGGTCCGCTGGATGGCGGCAAGTTCATCTGACTCTGGACCGGGGGCATTGGGCTGGAGGACTGAGGGAAGTTACTGCCGCCTGGCCCCATCATGCCATGGGGCGCACCGGATTGGTGTGCTTGCTGCTGTTCATGGTTATGCGTCATTCCCTGAAACAGAAGGTGCATTCAGAAGTCTAAAACCTCGCAGAACCAAGAACCAAAAAAACTGCATCAAGACAACAAGCAGACAAAACCGATGGGAGGGTTCGGATTCTCTAAAAGGCAACAAAAATCCGCATCACCTCACTAAAGAACAGAGGTTATCCAAATCACTCGGAAGAACCAAACCGAATTGAGACGGGATCAGAATCGTAGAACAATTCCAATTTGGAACCAGGACTACACGAAATCCCGGACGGACCAGCACAGGACATGGGTGTGCATATCTACGCCCGATAATTTTTGCAAACAAAATCGAAGCTACTTATTTAGGTAATACGGAGTATATTGTAACTGGGTCAGATCCGAATACAAATAGCTTATATTAGGGTTTGCGGAACTCCGTTTTGCACAGCAGGAAGGGAAGAGAAGGGGAGGGCATACCTGATGGGTGCTCGTCGCCGGCAAATGGCCCGGCGAAGACCGAATGGTGGGGGGAGGGCCGGAGAGCGGGGAGGGGAACCGAAATGGAGCCGAGGAGGGGGGCAGTGTTGGGCAACCTTTTATTCGGGGACCGCCCGGATACCACAACTCGCAGTAAAGAATCGTCAACAAAAAGGACGGGCCAGGCCGCGGAATGTAAAATTTGGTATCGTTAAATGTTGGTTTTTATGGCTAGCACTACCTTCAGTTTTTTAAAACACGGTATACACATCACCGGAATCGACGAAAGTCATTGAGAATAACACGATGAGCACCTAATAAATATAGAAAATGCAAGCACTGACTCAAACTTAACAGCTGAGCTAAGTGCGTGAGTATTACTCAAGCTTATCTTTATTTAGTGGTACCATGAATATTTTTTATTAGATATTATGGTTAATTATAATAATATAAGCTTTTTTTATAGAGGGGAGGTAGAGAATAAGTTATTGTACATAAAGAACAATATAATCACAAATTTGGACAGTCAAGATGCAACATAAAAATTGTACTTGCACAAAGTTACTCTACCCTCAATTCAGGTGAGTACTAGTACAACTGGAGTTACAGAAATTCCACTTATAGTATGACATTATCCATTTATTCATTACTCAAAATTTGACACTACGCTAAATGACAGCTCAAGTAAGCCATAACGGTGACAGTGAGTAAAAGGAGAGGGTCAGAGGGAGGGAGAGGCATTAAACCTTTTGCCACGTTCTACGAGTATATACGTTTTTTTAGTCAACAGGAGTCATGCCTCACGTGAACTCTCGATTAATTTTGACCACAAGTCAAAGGAGTCCAAAGTTTTCTTTGTGTAAAACAACAAATGGAAGGCAAGCAATTATCAAAAAAGGAAACAAATGGAAGGCAAGCCAGGGAAGCGACCAAATAGGCTGTTACATTCAAAGAGTGTTTCACGCCATTCTTGAGCAAGGTGATTGCCTTCTCCCTATTAGGGGCTACGGCTGTCGTCAGTCGTCACAACAACACCTGCAGGCTGCAGCTAGCGATGGCCGATGGATCAGCTTGCGCTGCTGCACTTAGCAGTGGCTGGCTGTAAGATGAAAGCGCAGGGTGGATTGGATGGTGCAGTGTCAGTTCAGGTGCAGGCTCATATGGGTGCGTTTGACAGCTGGGATGGAGGTTGGGCCAGGCTCAGCTGGTGCCACCAGCTATGATTGGTAGCCTGGTCGGCCTCCTAGGTCAGGTCGTCGCGGTGCAAAAAGGCCCACCAGCCTTTGGCGTTATAAATTGGGCCGGCTAGAGTTACCTCCCGCCGGTATAAAGTGGTGGCCACCCGGTCGCGTCGCCTCCTTCCCCTCAATCGTGCCCTCTCCACCGACTCCTCCACTACTCTCCCATGTCTTCCTTTCGCACTCGACTCCTCCACTCCTCTCCTCTCATCCCGACGACTTGGAGGTGACGGCGCGGTTGGTGGTAGGGCGCCTGATTCGGAGGTGTCTGTGGTCGCCTGCGGTTGTGGGCGAGGGTACATTAGCAACGAACACTGGATCCGTGCTTTGTCTTCGTCACGGAGCATATCTGCTACCTCTTCGTCCCCGGCCACTTGAGCAACCTCTTTGTCCCCGGCGTGACCTGCTTCTTTCTCTCCACCGAGCAGATCTGCCTCATCTACTTGATGTTCAAGTCATCCCTCGGGTCATCCACCGGCACGCGCTACTTCCTCATCTACCCCACGATGGTTGTCTTCATCTCCGCGGAGGTATGGCCCAGATCCACGATTACCTTGTAGTTAGGGTGGCGGTTCTTGTTGTTTGCGATGGGGTATGGTCTCATACGATGGAGTCTTGCTGTTGTTCTTCGATCTTTTACTACTTGTTGCATAGATTCCGGTTAGGGTTGTGAATGGTTAGGGTTCCCTCGGATGGGATCTGTCTGTTACGGTTTATTTGTGCGGTTAGTGGGGTATCCTCGCCGGATCTGCATGTCTAGTCTATGAACTATCCTAGTTTCTATGCATTGGCTTACTTTTTACAGTCGATTCATGATGTTATTTACGATTCATGTGTAGTTACCGTGCGGATGTGGACTTGTTGCCATGAACCTATCTCTATTTTTGGTCTATCTTGCCCACGAGGAGCCAGTTCATGGATAATATAGTTGTTTTGTGATGTCTATTGAGCCTCTGGGAGGCTACCTTGGGTAGCAGCCGTGGCAATGATGTTGTTGTGGGGTTTTATTCATTGGATGACATTAAGGAGGAGCTGTCGGTGTTTTAGACCGGCAACCCGCCTAGGGGGTACCCTAGGTGGTCTTTTGTGCGGTGGGTGTCGTCGAGAATCAAGGAGTCGATGGTGACGCAAGGGATATGATTTAGACAGATTCAGGCCGCTAGATCGTGTAATACCCTACGTCCTGTGTGTTGATTGTATTGATCGAGTTGTGTTCTCTGTTTTGGAGGGGGTCCCTACCCGCCCTTATATAGTCGGGGGAGCAGGGTTATAGGGCGGATTGTAAAAGTCTTAGTCGAGTACGTTTTACAGAGTCCTACTCGAACTTGGTAGAGTAGTTTCCTCCTGACCCGACTAGTCTTCGGGGAGTACATGAAGTCTACGCGCCCTGCGGAGTAGTCTTCATGTCCG
The DNA here is from genome assembly GCF_005286985.2 of Setaria viridis. Lineage (NCBI taxonomy): Eukaryota > Viridiplantae > Streptophyta > Magnoliopsida > Poales > Poaceae > Setaria > Setaria viridis. Next base: position 31,755,836 of record NC_048264.2, on the reverse strand, counting down.
ATTAGGTTTCGGGTACATTCCCTTGAGTGGGTTCGTAAGTCTTCTGGTGGGCCCAGGGGTTCCTAGCCGACAAGCCCCCGAGTACTTTGTAGTCGAGAGAAACAGCTCTGAGCACTTGAGGATGTCGCTCGAGTTCCTCCTGGTGCTCCTTGAGTATTCCTCGATGCGGCCAACACTCGAGTACCAGTGCTGTCGCGTGACTGGAAGGTACTCATCAGTGTCCGATATTTGCTTCGAGTAGTCTTTGCCTTGAGACTCCTTTTTTGGTATGGTAGTGCGATGACAATCGCACTCCATATGGAGTAGCCCCCGAGCCTTGGGTTGAATCAAAGAATCAAGCTGAGGGTCAATATTGTAATTTTATTTTGAGTTGCCTTAATATTCGAAAAAAGAAAACTTTATTCGACAGTATACGTAGCCCCCAAGCACTTGGACGACTACTTTTTAGTCGGTGAAGGGATCAATCTTTTGGTCAGAGTAGCCGTTGGCCATTATGGTGGTAAACCTGAGTCGTATCTAACTGTTGCTTAATTGACGCTTGAAATCTGGAGATGCTGCTGATATAATAGTGAAGCTCAGCACTAATTAGTAATACGCTTGTTTTAACAGATGATTAATTTGTGCCCCTTTCTTGCGACCCCAGCACCGCTTGCTCCTCCTTACGCCGCCGCCGCCATTGTTGCTTTTGCTTGTTCTTTAGGAGAGAGATCTGCTGCAGTCCTTTCCTCCCTCCTTTTTTTCTCAAGATCAATTGATGCGCGTCAAGAAGATAGGAAAGAAACCTGAGAAGATCCAGGGGGAGGTCGCGGCCACCAGTAAGTTAATATCTAAATCCAAGAGGGGCAAGGAGCTCGTATTCCCGGCGCCCAAGTGTGCCTGATGAATCAAACTGCGCCGCCGCCTCCTGGGATCACCTGGCAGCATTTCGTGATGAAGGAGATGGTGGTCCAGGCTTTGGTCGACGCAAAGCTTCTTCAACCAAGAGTTGAGCTTGAGTGGAGGCCCGCATACGGTAATGCGTGGCAATTCGAGGAGCACCCCAAACAGACGGTGATGCTTGCGCATTTTGTTGAGAGAGGACTGATTGTGCCTTCTTCTGATTTCTTCAGAGGTATTCTTGAGTATTATAATCTTTAGTTAGTCCACTTGAATCCAAATGGTGTGCTGCACATGTCTATCTTTGTACACTTGTGCGAGGTGTACTTAGGTGTTCTGCCTAGTCTGGATCTATTTAGAAAGTTGTTTTGTTGTAAACCGCAACCCAGCGTGACTAGGACAGGAGTATTTGGAGGGGCTGGGTTTCAGTTGTGGAACTTGAGTGTATATCTCGAGTACGATTTGCTAGATTCTCATGGTGATTAGAAGAAGAGGTGGTTTTATATTGGCAATCATGATCCCATCTTGCCAGTAGTCACTGGCCATGCTCCCAAACATGCTGACAACTGGGTGATTGAGCCCGAGGAAACCCCTGAGATCACAAATTTGTTGGCGCAGATTTCTAAGTTTAGATCTTTGGGGTTGACTGGGATCAATGTAGCCGTCAGTTTCCTTAAGCGCAGAGTTTAGCCTCTGCAGCAACATGCTCACCCAGGCTTCGAGTATACGGGTTTTCATGACCCGTCGCGCATGTCTCCTAAAGACATATCCGATGACGATGTGGAGGTGTTGTTGGGTAAGTTATTCAGGAACTATCAAGGGACGCCAGTACTCCCGGGAGTCCTTCGTCAGTTTGATGGTTCGTATGGACCAACAGAGGTATTTTCTTCTTTACTTTGCTTACTATGGGTAGTCGAAGGTGTAGTAATACTTTCCGAATAACAATTGTTGTCTTGTGGTTTGTAGTCCCGGGTGCTTCTTGGTTTCTTGCCCATGTCGTCTGAGGGTAAGGACATTGCTATGGTTGATACTGAAACTGCTCCTTCTCCTCCTACTAAGAAACGTCGAGTAGTGCGGAAGAAAGCTGCTGCTCAGCATGTTACAACTTCATCGAGTTTGACCCCCGAGGGGTCACAGGGTACCAAGGTGCGTAGTTGCACGTTGTATTTGAGTACTTTTCAGTTTCTTGTTGACTTAGTCATATTACTTTGCAAAATACTAACAATATTAGTCTATGTGTTGGAAAGGCTGCCGACTTGACCTTTGACGATGATGAGGCCACTTCTGATGAAGTAGTCGCGATTGCTGGAGATGCAGTTGCCAATGTTGCGACTGTTGAAGAGCTGCCTGTGGAGGCGTCGCCTTTGAACTCGGGATCTGTAGCCTCCAAGCAGGTAGCCTCTGCACCGGTGGTCCCAGAGTTGATAGCCCCCGAGCAGGCTACTGGGCCATCGGTTGATTAGGCTACAGCTTCTGAGCTGGCAGATGCTGTGAAGACACCAGCGGTGGCTGCTGACGCTTTGTTGTCTAAGGATGTTGCCAGTGGTGAGTATGTGATCTATTCTGGTAGTCGTGCATTCGTAGTCTCAACCTTGGTTCTGTCAGGACTTGGCGGCGGAGTGGAGGACCTTCCTCTTGCGGCCCCTGTGGTGCCGAGTATCGAGCCGGTGGTGGCCGAGAAGAAGCGTGTTCATTTGCCACCGTGATCGTCTCAGTAAGAGTTTGTGTAATATTTCCTTTTGATGATTTTGTACTCTGTAGTCAGATTATGATCTTGTGACTTGGTTGATCCAAGAATGCAGAAGACATTATTCCTGTGGAGGTAGGGACGGAGGCTAATCCGCCGGCTATACTCTCTGGGCCCATGGTGGACTTGACTATGGATGATGCACTAGAGATTAACGACGCAAGTCGTCTAGGTACTACTATATCCATGCTTCAAGAGGTTATCTACTTAGTAGAGGGCCCGTCAGTCCCCGAGAGTTCTTCGGGTGTGCCGCCTTCAATGGTTGAAGTTGCGTCCACTGTGAGTACGACTGGTGCTAAAGCTTTGGCACTGGTTGTTGCAACAGAAATGGGTGAAGTCAGCGCAACAGGTACATAGATATTTTTTGGAAGGGGTACACTCTTGTATCTAGTAGCTGATCATGGTTTGTCTTCAGAGTTTGTTGTGGGTAGAGAGCCGGAGCCAGAAGTTGCCAAGAGTACCGATGGTCCGGTATTCGAATTGCCGCCAGAGTCGAAGATTAGGAGAGCTATCCAAAGCTTTCAGGTGTGTCATAACTTATTTTCTATCTTTTTGTGTTTTGACAAGTCTTGACGGCTTGTTTTGTGTTGAAGGATATGTATGACAAGGCTCAGAGAAACACTTGGGATCTTCAAGAGCGTAGTGAGGCCGCGCAGCAGGTAGCGCAACTGGAGCAAGAGTGTCACTGCCTTGCAGAATCCCTGAGATTTCATCAGGAGGCTGTCAAGTCTTTTGCAATTGAAAGGAATGATCGAAGTCCTCCAGGAATGATTGGAGAGTCGTTATAGATCTTTGAACCAGAGATATCAGGGTGAGTACTCATAGTTCTTGAGTATGCTTGATTGTAGTCATAAATTCTGATCTATGATATTTTTGGCGCAGAGCTTAAGAGCAAAGAGGCCGTTGCGAGTAGTCAATTGCTTGATTGGAGAAACGCTCACGATCGGGTAGCTGACGAGGCTGCCCATCTTAGGACAGCGTTGGCTGAAACTCAAGCGGCCTATGAGCGTGAGAAAGATAGGAAGAATCGGAACGCAGTGATGCTGGCGTTGGCTATAGTGTCCTGCCAAAGTCATGGTAGAACTATTGAGCGGCGGGAAGGCGATCTTCAGGATTTGACTACTGCTGCTTAGGATATAGTCAACGCCATTGCTCCACTTGAAGATGATGCTGAGCCTCGCTCGCTAGTCATGGGACTAAGAGCTGCCCCGGGTAGAGTTGCTGGACTGTGTAAGACTGTCTGTAAACAAGTCCTTGCAGTGGTCAAGTCGTATTACCCGAGGGCAGACTTGTCGGCGACTGTTGATGGAGTTGCCCGGAACTGCACAGAGGATGCCTATGTGCAGTATCTTGAGAAGGCTGAGCCGATTGCGGCAAAGATGTTATAGTTTGTATCTTTGGAGGAACCCTAATCTTTTGAACTTGGTGATATTTATTGTCGAATACTCGTTGGTGTACTTAAACAATTTGCCTTGTAAATCTTGTTTATTTGAGTTCTGTGATCGATGGTCTTCGTTTGATTGGCTTTGTAGTCGAGAAAACAAATCCGAGTAATCGAGTAGTCGTAGTATCCAGTATCCTCTTCAATTATTGGAGTTGCTGTTGAGGGTACCGTGACTTTTATTGCTTTGTACTTGCGGAGATGCATGGTTGTAGTGTTCATTTTTGTCTTTTGTGCTCAGTGTGGTCACGAGCGTGTAGTTAAAACGTATGCCTGGCTTTTGTTAGTGCCTCATGATGATCGTCATGAGCAAGCAGTAACTCTGAGTAGTTGGCGGCTATGGCCCTTCGGCTATAAATAAGCCCCTGGGTACTCGACCAAGGTCATGCTCTTCAGTATAGCGATGGCTTGCTTAAGGTTGTTGTTGTTTGATAGTAGAGAGCTTCCAATGAGCGCCCCGGTGCTAGAAGATTCCTCGTAGATTAGAGCCACCTTCCCTCCACAGACTCTTGCGCTCGTAGGGATAGCCGTGATGCTAGAAGAATCCTCGTAGGAGGGTTTGCCGCATGCCTCATCTTGCAAGTTGCGATCCAGCTCAGTCCGCATTGGAACTTGCGAGCGATGGGTGATGAGCGCCGCGGTCTTTATCCAGCTCTCTGATCAGAGGTGGAGGTGTGGCATACAGTGTGGATCTGTGCACTGGAGCTATCCAGAGAGTAGCTCGGGTAGTGCACTTCGTTTTCTTGGTACTTTTCTTCCTGATCCTGCGTCGAGGATTCATCTTTGTCGCCGTCGAGGGAGCGGCGGTGAAGGAGTTCCTGGTGTTGTCAGGGAAGGGTACCAGGTTATGGATGCAATACGTGCATGCCCTCTTTAACATGCTTGTGCATTTACGTATAGGAGTTGTTTGGAACCATAGATGCATAATCTAACTCCCTTGATCTGAACACTAGCTGTTGGACCGAGTAGATGCTTTGCTTAAGTAGGAAGCGGTAAAAGCCGAGTGATTTCCTGTCACTCGCGAGTTTATAGGAGTTGGTTGAGTTCTCTTCTGTTACAACTGTAAGGACGATGGACGGGGCAGGGTTTGGGTAACTCTTTGGTGGTCGGTTGATCGCCCTGTCTGTCTATGAAACTTGTTAAGGCCCAATAGTGGTGGTGTTCGTGATCAAGTGTTTGAAAGTACTAACCTCATACTTAGTATGGGATGAGGGAGCCTAGTACCGGATTGAACTTAGACGTGAGCGGTCGCCCCATTGTTCTTGGAAAGTAGTTTCCCCTGCTAGCTGTCGCACATGGCGGCAAGCGTGGTCACAGAACGACAGAGGTCGGGTCTGTGGAACCTTGCACCAAAGGAAATGGGCCCGACACGGGTTAGGGGATTGATGGGGAAGGCCGACACAGGAAGCGACCTTCGTGGTGCGCGGATGTCGTGAGGTTAGGTTCACCATGCATGGTTAAAGAACTCTAATCGATTCGTCTGCCTCTCACAGTTTGAGACTGCTTGATCGCTATGCTACCCTGAGTAAGAAACAATATGATGTTGACCTGGTCTTGATGATGATATATATATACCTTTTGGTGGGTTCTATGTCTGCTTAGAGTAAGTTGCTAACTTAGACCGGATAATGAACTCAGAACCTGAGCTAAAACTTGAAAATAGGGTTTTACTTAGTGCTTCTTGGCAAACAAACCCCTCAGCCAAAGAGCCTTGCATGTCTAGAATTGGTGGAGTAGCTTTACTCCTGTCGGTTAAGTCTTGTTGAGCTTAGTAGCTCAGCCTTGTTGTGGCCTTTCTTTTCAGGTGAAGTTGCTACTCCCGAGCCTTCTTCCGTTGGCACTTGGCCGCCCCAGCTCTCTCCGGGTTGGACAGTTGAGTGGGATCCCTCCTCGAACAGCGAGGAAAGGGATCCCTGACGTCTTGGCTGGCCTCACCAAGGACGTCCAACCCCTGCGTTTAGCTTCCGCTTGCTGTTTTACCTTCTGTTGTTTTCTTTGGAACTTGTAAAACTCTGATGTGTGTTTTATGACCAAACTAAATGGGTAATTTGTTAACTCGGTGGACTTGTTGTATTCACTGGAACCGCTCACCTTCGTGTGGGTTTGCTAAATGGTCCTGTTCAAGTGGTTAAATCGGAAGAAATCCGACGGCACTTCGTGTTTACTCGGTTTAGGCATGAGCGTCATGTATTATGCGGCTAAATCATGTTTTACCAAGTAGATCCGAAGTGGATCCGCCACACTCAAGCCATGTTAACGGTGCAGGTTCCATGCATATCGGGAAGTGAATGACCTTTGTATCATAGTTGCCCCCGGCTGCTTGAACTACTAGTGAGTAGCATCGTAGCTATTGGACTGGATCTTGCTTGCCATCATACTTGGTGATCCCGGTTGGCTTGAACATTTTGGGTAGTTTGTTCCTCATTACTCGTGTGGTGAATGTGGGAAAATGGTTATAGTCATCGACTTCGCATTCGCGTTCGCGGCGACGATCATTATTGATGACCTTTCTTAGGTCACTGAAAATTGAAGCTTCGCGATCAGCTCTGCGGTGACGAGGGCTCTTTGCAGAGTTAGTGCAGCTAGTTTCTTCTGCATCCTTATTTCGTCTTAGGGCCTCGCGTTCCTCTCTGTTTTGCTTTTGACTATGTTGCCTTGGCTGGTCGACTACTTCGTTACTTTTTCTTGGGGCCTCGCGATGGTCACCATGAGCTGCGATGTCTCTGCTACCGTCTTGATGGGCCGAGTTGCGAGGAACAGATGAGATTGGAGATTCTTTGTTGAGTAATTTGTAAGCTTGCTCTGCAAGTTGTGCTATTAACACGTTGCCTCGTTCCGCGAGTTGTGCTGTTAACTCGTTGTCTCTTTCATGAGGTATGGGAGTTGATATGAGATTGATTGAGGCAATTGCTGCAAGTGCACTATTATGCTCTCTGCACTGCGTCGAATGCTCTTTCGAGGTTTATGATAGGAATGTTTGTAGCTAGTAGTCGGCGACGATCTACTCGAGAAGCATTGCGTGCTCTTCTTTGATTTCTTTGTTCAAAAGTTTCATCTTGTGATGCGTTAGCTGATGATTCGTCTTGTGAAATGTCATCGAGTTGTGTAACTCAACGAGGAGTTCTCTGGAGGCTAGCGCCCGCATCGTTGTTTTATGATGTGATGACAAAGATTTCTCTATCCGGGTAGTAGCTTCTAGAGCTTGATGTTGCAATATCCGTAGTGCTTCCTTCTTCGTGTGTTTAAGTAAGCGGGACACCTTCCTGATACAGGAGGCTATGTATGTGGGCGACGAGGCGTGACTCGTGATTTTGTGCTATGAAAGATGGCTTGATTTCAGGCCAATAAACGAATCTTCCATGTGGCGTTGAAGTAATTACTAAGCCTTAAGCTAGGCCTGATGAAGGGATCTCTTGGACGTAGTCCGAGTCGTAGTCGTAGTCCTTGACTGACTCAGGTTCAAATTGGATTCAAGTGAGAAAACCTTGGTGGACCATGGCCGTGTTGCGGAGTCCGTGCGGGAATTGACTTTGAGTTGAAATCGACTTGCGGGATAGCTTGGGCGCCAGCCTGTGCGGACTAGTCTGAGTCGAGGTCAAGTCCGAACCTTAGTCGATCTCGTTGTCATTGAAATTTTTGATTTTCTTGGCAGAATCCTCTATTTTTTCAAGAAAATTCTCGTCGAGGTGCTTCTTTCCCTAGTTGCCGATGATGTGGCATTCAAAAGATCCAGCGCTGTCAGCGATGCAAAGCCAGGTGCCAAAAACAAAGGTTGTGCCCGCCACAAAGGAAAAAATGGGCTTGCTGACGATTGGTGTCATCAATCTCGTGCGGAGAAACTCGGCGACTTCCCCTACCTGGCGCGCCAGCTATCGGTGTTTTAGACCAGCAACCCGCCTAGGGGGTGTTGGAGGTATGCCCTAGAGGCAATCATAGAGATGATGATATTCCATTTGTATCCATGATTTGTATATTGTGTTCATTGAATATCCATTAAAGGCTACTTGAATTGATTTGTAATTATGTGAATTGTATGTGAAACTCTTTACTTGTATGGTTATTCTAAAGTTGTCCCTAGTCGGAGTTCATGTGAGGACACACATGAATATTAGACTAGCACATGTATTAGTTGATGACTATGTTTCACAAGTCATGGACATGGAGATGTTGAACTAATAATGTGGACACATGTGGAGACATGTGTTAGGACTGACCCAACACGAGAAGTAGTTCTCTCTTTAAACAACATATACGCTTTGTCCTTAGACCTGAGATTGTCGCATGTATTCTAGATGTGGATCGACCTACTTAGGGGCTATCAAACGCTACGCCGTAACAGGGTAGTTATAAAGGTAGCTTTCGGGTTTGTCAAGAAGCATGCTATGAGACATGGTCAATCAAGATGGGATTTGCCCCTCTCTGATTGAGAGTGATATCTCTGGGCCCCTCGAGTGATCGGATCCAAAAATGCATGGCCATGCTACGTACGGTTAAGAGTTAACCTACAAAGGGATTCCGAATCACAGGATCGAGAAAGAGCGGTCGGCTTGAAGCTAGATCAAATATCGTGAGGCAAAGGGAATAGCATGTATATTATGTTGTGATGGTTCGTCTGATATGATCTTCGTATGCGTATAGGAGTTGGCACGTCTTGCTAGAGGCCGCTACCGACTATTGGGCCGAGTAGGAGTACTCGGGCCATGTCTATACGTATCCGAACCCATAAGGGGCTGGAAGCCCAATTCGGATCTGATCCGAGTTGGATTAGGTTTAGGAGTACTAATGGGCCTCGGATCCAGAGGCCCATCAGGAACCTCTATAAATAGAGGGGTGGGGGCGCCCTAGGGTTGACACCTTTTTGGCTGAACACACTTGCCGCGCCTCCCACGCCCTCGCCTGTTGCAACTCGCGGATCTAGCAATCCGGCTTGCGACGCTTCCTCCCTGCACGTGTGGATACCTTGGAGGTGTTGCGCCTGCAGCACTTGGACGAGCCACCGACGAGCCACGACGAGCCGACGACGAGCCGCGGTACCGGAGGCGATCTTGCTGTGCACGTGGACGAGCTGCTGAGGAGCTGCCGGACGTGATCGACTACGTACGACTACGTGATCGTCTTCACTGCACCGACGCATATCTACATCTTCCGCACCAGTAGTGCGTCGAGTGGTAATCCCGTGATCCTTATACGGCAGTTCTTCCTGGTTATACGCGGTAGAAATTTTGATTTGCGCTAGCGTAGCCTACCTCGTATCCCAACAGGGGGTACTCTAGGTGGTCTTTTGCGTGGTGGGTGTCGTCGAGAATCAAGGAGTCGATGGGGATGCAAGGGACACGATTTAGACAGGTTCGGGCCGCTAGATCGTGTAATACCCTACGTCCTATGTGTTGATTGTATTGATCGAGTTGTGTTCTCTATTTTGGAGGGGGTCCCTGCCCGCCCTTATATAGTTGGGGGAGCAGGGTTACAGGGCAGATTGTACAAGTCCTAGTTGAGTACGTTTTATAGAGTTCTACTCGAACTCGGTAGAGTAGTTTCCTCCTGACCCGACTAGTCTTCGGGGAGTACATGAAGTCTACACACCCTGCGAAGTAGTCTTAATGTCTGATTAGGTTTCGAGTACGTTCCCTTGAGTGGGTCCGTAAGTCCTCTAGTGGGCCCAAGGGTACCTAGCCGACAGGAGCCTTTGGGAGGCTACTTTTTGTAGCAGCAGTGGCAATAATACATGTTGGACCTCTTTACTTATATGGTGGATGATGTGTTCAGGAGGAGACTCTGGGAGGCTACTTTTGTAGCTGCCAAGGCAGTGATACCTGTTGACTTGTTTGTTGTGTGGTTTTTGGTCAATGATGTGTTGAGGAGGAGTCTTTGGGAGGCTACTTTGGTAGCAGCCAAGGCAATAATCCCTCTGTTGCCATGTTGTCGTAGACTACCACACCGTAGGATGTCTTCAGTTCCATTTCAATAATCAAGTTCTAAAATTTCTTTATTTCCATGCAATAATGTAGATGGACTTGCATGAGTACCGTGCCAGGATGGCTTCCCAAGCTGCTGCTCTTGTTGTTGTATGCATTGCATTTCTATATGCTAGGCTTAGGAGGGCCAGGTCTAATTCATATGAGGAAGAGAACTATGTTTGGGTTTCTAGGGCAGTGGTCGATGCTGAGAGGCGGGCAAACCTAGATAAGATATATAACTGCATAGAGGTTGAGTCTGTAACATGCTAAGGATGCATAAAGCTCATTTCTTTCAGTTGGTTAACTTGTTTAGGGAAAGACACCTCCTAGAGGACAGCATATACACAATTGTTGAGGAACAGGTTGCCATGTTCCTCCTCATTGTGGGACACAACCAAAGATTCAAGGTGATCCATCACACCTTTTGGAGATCCATAGAGACCGTTAGTAGGTACTTCGCAAAGGTACTTTGTGCAGTTGGGGAGCTAAGGGTTGAGATGATCAGAGCCCCTGATGGTGCCACCCATCCTAATATCCTTGGGAGCCAGAGATGGAACCCATACTTCAACGTACTCGGGTAGTTAGTATTGTACATTGTTGTTGCGCTTTTATTTACCGAATATAGGGTACACTGATGCATGCATGTTAATTGTCCTAGAACTGCATTGGAACTATTGATGGCACCCACATTCTTGCTAGAGTGCCATTTAAGATGCAGGCTGCTTTTAGAGGATGTAAGAGCAGCACAACACAGAATGTGCTAGTTGCTGTTGATTTCGATATGAGGTTCACCTATGTATTTGCTGGGTGGGAAGGATCAGCTCATGATGCGCTGATTCTAGCTAATGCATTAGAGCGAGATGATGGGCTGAGGGTGCCACAAGGTACATTGTCCACCCAGCTTGTTACAGGCTTAAGTAAGTTTGTTTTCTTCCACTAGGTAGCTCATGTACCGTAAATCCATTCATGTGTAGGGAAATTCTACCTTGCTGATGCTAGCTATACTTTGCGGCCTGGCTTCCTTCCTCCGTATAGATTGTTAGGTACCACATGTAAGTTCGAAGGTAGGAGAACCTCTAACAACGCCAAGGAACTGTTCAACCTAAATCACTCATCCCTCCGCACATCAGTTGAGAGGGAATTTGCGACTCTTAAGAGTAGGTTTCAAATGCTAGACAATAAGCCTTATCATCCATACCCCTCACAAGTTAAGGTTGTCACTGTTTGTTGTATTCTGCATAACTGAATCTTGGGGTTTGGGGTAGATGTAGTTGTCCCAGAGAAGGATTTCTCCCCACCAGCCTCACAATCACAGCCTGCACCCACTCATGTAGCCATGTCACAAGAAGCTAGGGCCTGGGGTGTTCAGAGGGCTGAGTGGGCTTTGGCTATGTGGCAGAACAAGGGGTCTTCTAGGTTGTAGTGTCTTGTGCGATTTAGTGGAACTGTAAGGAACCATGGTATGGTAGTTATGTGATGGTTGCTGGACTTGCTGAGACCTCTACTGTACTAAATTTAATTTGCTTTCTCCTTGCATTTGTTGTTCTTTAGTTGCTGTTTGTTTCTACACAGTTTCTTTCAATGTTGTTTTCATGCTGCTGGGAGACCCTACAACAAAGGCCTCATAGTGTTTCCCGCCAACTCACCTCGGAAGTGTTTAAGGGTCCGTACAACCCGGCAAAAAGGGAAATCACGACTCGTGGGTAAAGTTGTACCACCTCTGCAGAGTGTAAACCTGTCATGACAGCTATGCTAACGGTCAAGAGCGGCCTGGACTCTTACATGGTTAGTTTGGTTTGGGTGAATCATAGAAGTGGTTTATGTGGTTTGGGTTTTGTGCTGGTTGATGAGAAGATTAACCCTAGGTTCAGGACAGGTGGGTGACCTGTGCCTTGTTGTGGTTATGGGAAGCTTATAACTATAGTATCTTTAGGTGCTTAATTAAAATATGACCTACTAAAAGTTGAGCTATGCAGTCCACTAAATAAAACCCTCCTTGCTCAAGCCTTCATGTCATTTTTTCCCTCCCACTTGCTAAGTGGCTTAATAAGTCCACTTACGCTTGCTACAGTCCATGATAGGGTAGATATAGCAAGAAGAAGAAGCTGGATCATGAACACCTGGAGTTGTAGGCAGGCGTACCCTCGGTCGATGTTACTGTGGAAGATGGTGTCGGGTTTATAAGCAACACGATCCACTAAGGGGTTACCCAAGTGGTTGATTTGTAGGTGAGGGCGATTGCAAAACCAAGATCTCGATTTCGCTTGTAGGTGGAAGATGGTGTCGGATTTTGCTTGTAGAAGTCATGTGTGCAAGTGTTCATTGCTCCATGGTTCACATGCAACTGTCATGCAACAAACCTCTTTATGATATTACCATACTTGTTAATTGCTTTGTGAAACTGTGGTAATTACCTTTCTATGTAATTTGTGTTATATTTCAACTGTTGACCTCCCTAATTAGGTGTTTTAAACAAGAGTTTATACATTCAACCTTTGTTCTATGCATTTCTGGGTGCCTGTGGTAACCTTCACCAGCGCTTGCGCATGGTAATGGGTGTTGATACCAAATTTTAGCTGATAAAATCCCAGAAAGTTCATAATAAGGAAAGGAATATTCTTTCTATAAAAGAAAAAGAAATCCTCAGAGAATCCAAGTGCAGCACGTTCAGGTTCATGAGGAGTCAAGCAGAAGACATGACGCTTAATAAGCAAGGTTGCATGTTAATGGCTCACGTATGAAAGAAAGAAGAAACAAAGACCCGATGGCAATACAAGACAAGGGAGCTTAATTAGTAAAGACTCTACGTAAGGGAAGTGAGAGTCAATGTATCTTAATATTTCCTTTCATTTTAGATATTTATGGATTAGGCAAGTTTTGTACGAGTAGTTATCGTAGCTAATAATCAGGAGTCTTTAGTCCATGGTATAAATATGTACCCCTGCTATTGTAAAGGGTTATCTCTCAATCAATCAATATAACTTTTCGGCGCCCCGCCTCCAACCCTTAGGAGTAGGAGTAATGTAGTTTCTCGATGAGTTTCTTCTAACGCGTAGGGTTGCATCGGTTTCGATCTCAGGCGAGCTTGTAAGTACTGTCACCTGATCATTATGATCTCTATCGGAACATTCTAAGTTAAGTCTTATATTCTGATATTTGGTTGTGTTGCTAGTTATCGAGTTAACTTAGATTGCAAGTAGAACTTTCTAGGCTCTGTCCAATATTCTGCTTGTCTTTGACGTTACTTACAGTTATTGAGTTGTTTGGTTTTATTAAGTTGTATCATTTTGATCTCTTAGTTTTATCAAGTGCTCACAATTATCGAATAGCTTAGATCTAGCTAGGTTGTCTTTATCGGCTCCCTTGCCTTGTTTAAACATTCACAGTTATCAGATTATACCGGCTGGTAGAATATGCATGCTTTTATTGCTTTATATATGTTAGGTCCGATAGATCTTTACTCCTGTCCCTCGTATTGCTAAACGTCACGCCTTTGACGTCAGCACGCTACTGTTAAGAGCTGATGCATCGGCCGTGTATCATCCGTATCTCACGGAAGCATGATGACATCATTAAGTCGATAGAGGTGCATACAAGGTCTTGCTGCCACGAGCTTGTCTGATTAAGTTAATGAGCCGAAGTTAATACCCTCTCACCGTATTACCTTGTCTAAGTTCAACTACATGGTCATGACATTGATTAGGTTTCATTAGTTTAATTAGTTTGTAAGCGATAGGCAAGAGGTTCTTGTTGCTATGTTCTAATCTTTTATATTAATAGGTTGATGTCAATGCCCTCTCATTCATGTTACCTTATCTAAGTTCAATTAGACATTGACTAGATTTGTTAATTTATCTTATGTGCGTATGGTGAATAAGAGCTCCTTTTATGACTGTTGTATTATAATGCTTCTATCTTAGCCCGTCGGCTTATACAACCGATGGCACATGCCATTAATGCTTCTATTTATTCACACCGTATGATTGTATTGAACATATCTTAACCGTGTTTAAAGAACAGGCTTCGCCACCTATCAACTTATTAATTTTACGTTTCCTTGTCAATTGCAGGTCAGATTGACTGGCACGCTGCGCACCTATGGGAACCAATTTAGAGCATGCACTGTAGTTAAGCAGATCTCCCAAGTCCTCGTGTGTTGCCGCCACAGAGTCCGCGATCTATATTTTGCGTCAAGAGCTCTGTGCAGCTACCAAACACATCTTGGGATAGTTATGAGGTCCACAACCGGCTTATCATAACAAATGTACTTCCGACCCAATCACCATGGGTACATATTTGTCAATCACCATCTCTGCGCTGGCGTGACCCGTCTGCCTCCGACCTGGCTCACAGGCCCGGCTGTCCAGGTTCACGGGTGATGAATCGACGACGGGAGGCTAGCTACCTGCAGGTGCAGCAGGGAAGGAGATGGGTGCATACTGCAGAGGAAGCGACAGGCAGGTAGCTGTGGGGCCGGGCACGCCTCGCGCTCCGATGTCCGATCCATGGCTGCAGGCCTGCAGCCTGCAGGGATGCGGAAGGGGATGTCATTTGTCATGTCCCTGTGTTCTTGGACAGGTCTGCTGTACATTTCTGATTTTCTGTTGCATACATGCGTCCTCTCCTCCCACGACATATCTGGGCTCAGCTATAGCTACTGGCCTCCTGCTCTACTTCTTTCTTGGCCAGAGCCCAGAGATCGGTTTGGTCTGGCTGGCTGGTTGTTCAGTCGGCAGTGGAGATTATATACATCTCCTCCTGCGATCCTAATCACAGCATCTGTCAAGCGGTGCGCAACTAGGTCTTGCTGTTAACTGGATTCATGTTACGTTGCCTAGGTGCTTTCAGTCTTAGTAACTCTCTCACTGTATAAATCATGTTAGGTCTGGCTTGGTTTCCGCTGCTTATTTTTAAGCACCTATCACATCGATGTTTAGATACTAATTAGAAGTATTAAACGTAGACTATTTACAAAACCCACTACATAAGCGGAAGCTAAACGGCGAGACGAATCTATTAAGCCTAATTAGTCCATAATTTGACAATGTGTTGCTACAGTAAATATTTGCTAATGATGGATTAATTAGGCTTAATAGATTAAATTATGGACTAATTAGGCTTAATAGATTCGTCTCGCCGTTTAGCCTCCACTTATATAATGAGTTTTGTAAATAGTCTACGTTTAATACTCCTAATTAGTATCTAAACATTCGATGTGACACGTGCTAAAAATAAGCAAACGGAACCAAACAAACCCTTATGTTACCAAAGAACTCCTCCAAGTTCGAGAAGTCATAGCAAAGTTTCCCTTCACATTCATTCCTAAGGTCATAGTACTGCAAAGAGGACACTGATGTTGAGGTTTCTCCACCTTTAGTCAACTGACAACAGCAACAGCAGGTTAGTATAGAGGGGTATTGCTTTTCCCTGTCCCAACAAGCTTCCTGATGGAGCTGAAAATATTATTGCAGACCATATAAGCTGCCACGCATGATGCTTTCCCATCGGACCTGAAACATTAGCTTAGGTTAATATGGAGTAGACCTCAGGACGTGCCATTCTAATAAACCTATTAGGTACTACACTAATCCTCTTCTGATAGATTCAGGAATGTCACCATACTTCAAAATAAAAGTTGTCAGATAACAAGAAATAGTGCTCGTATCTTAATTTAATGATGATTACTAAAAAAATAAAGTATCGTGCAATTCTCAAAGGCTTGTGTGTCGTAGTCACCACACCACACATCTTAATCGCAATTCACAGGGTGAGGTGAACCTGTTGATCCTTTCATAGTCAGATTTCTCGATAAGGTTTGTAGGCTTTGTATCGGCTGGATCTGTGAGACCATTACCGACAGCGAAAACCTAGATGAAAATTAGTCAATAATTGCATATGCATATGTTAACAAAAAGGGAACCGAGAATGAAGCGAAGTTGATTTAGAGAGGACAATAATCATACCTTTAAGTTTATATGAATGCCCTCGTTTGCTTTGTTTCCTAGGTGAACTCTGCTTGCAAATGCAGGAATGTAGTGCCCGGCATAGATCCTCCAATTATATCGAAGTCATTCTTTGCAAAATTCCGGTGCTTCTCAAAGAATACCTGAAATGTCAGTCAAGTACAATCAGCTACCACCCATGAGGCCATGACTGCTCTACTTTACTCAATTCAACCCAAACACAATCAAGCCATATACCGGTAGCCAATATATGACTCTGCTACAGAGGGATCCTTCTTTTCTGTTTAGTAAGAATTGAGATCCAACTTTTAGATCACAATAACACAACTGGTCTTTTACTATTGAATCAAGCTATCCAGCCAAATTTTCCATAATCCTTAATACTTTTATGAAAAAAAAGGTTCCTGGTTCCAGGTTGAACAGGGATTTATCTCGTTTGCATGAGCATCTTATCAGGACCTCTAACGATATCAAAGCAGAAATATCTACATTACCATGGCAGACATACATTCATAGAATATATAGCAATAGTATTGATATCCCAAAACTCTCGGTCTTGCTAATGCTAAGGCAACCGATCCTCGCAATGGACACGTTGAAGAGAATAAAAGATTAGGCATATGATGCCTCCACTGTTGGTGCCTTAGTAGTTATACCACCATGTAGGATTTTATTTTTTAAAAACCTTCGCTCTTTTTTAAAAAAAAATCTAGCCCAATAAATTTTCAAATCTGACAGATTAGCCAGACATGGGCCATGCTGTGGCCGAATCCTTGGTGCAGCAGCCCATTTAGACACCATGTGAAGGGTCCATGGCCTGCCCTAGCATGAGGCCTGCAACATTTTTCTTTTAGCGAGGGGGTGTTTGGATACCCTGCTAAACTTTAGCACATGTCACATCAGATGTTTAATACTAATTAGGAGTATTAAATATAGTCTAACTATAAAACTAATTGCACAGATAAAGTCTAATTCGCGAAACAAATCTATTAAGTCTAATTAGTCCATGATTTAACAATGTGGTGCTACAGTAACCATTTGATAATGATGAATTAATTAGCCTTAATAGATTCATCTCGCGAATTAAACTCCATCTGTGCAATTAGTCTTATAATTAGCTCATATTTAGTCCTTCTAATTAATATCCGAACATCCGATGTGACCCTACTAAAATTTAGCACCTTGTATCGTTGCAAGAGACAAGTAGGCCTGTATGGTCAACCAGTCAGAATGTGTATAGGTAAAAAAAAACAGGGCGTCCTAAAAAAAAAGGTAAAAAAACCGGGAGCCGCAGACGGAACCGGACGAATCGAAGCGAAAAAGCCGGCGGCTGGATCCAGCGTCCGGCCGGAGCGGATTCTATTCCAACTCCCCATAGGACAAGCAAAACGTGACAGTGTACCCTGTGGGCTCGTACTAGGCAAGTAGCAACTACCTTTCCCTGACAGAATCGTTCTAGCTAGTGCGATCGGGGGTGAGAAGCGTACAGACAGATCCGCGATCGTGCCCAACAGTAATCCTGTCGTCTCGTCCCGGCGTGGCGGCGTCGTAGGGATGGTGGACCGGCGAGCTGCGAGGCGAGCGCATGTGAGGGAATCGCGCAAGCAAGCTCGTCCCGTCAATTCAGGAGAGGCTCGCGTTCGAGGTCCGCTTTAGCTGAACCGTCGTCCGTCGACGGTGCCGGTGCGTGTCTGCAGAACAGCCTAACGACTCCGCTGAAAGTTCATCCTGCGGCTGATGGGGCGTTGCGTTCGAACCCAGCACGCGCACACGAAAACCGTCGCCTAACCGAGTTCTGACCCGTGACCTTTCCTGGCGAGAGGTCACGCCGGCCGGTCGACGCGGGCCACGTCGCTTGCATCAGTGCCGACGGGCATCGCACTAGGCGGGAGCAATGAGTAAAGGGGGCCTCCGCTCGGCGCTCCTCTGAAAGGCCGTGCTGCGGCCGGCGTCGGCGTGCCTTTTCCCGGGAGCTTCCCGTCCCGGCTCCGGCGCCGCGGCTCGCCTCGCCTGCCCGGCGTACTAGTCAAAACGTCAAATTCCTCAGCGCTTTTGAGGGCGCCGTGACTTGGATCGGATCAGGGCAGGGCAGCTCCATCATTCCGCCGAGGAATGGAGAGACGCGCCTCCACCAACTACTGCCAATAATTCATGGCGGGATCTCCAGAATCACTGGCGCGCGCACCGGCACCGCTGATATTCTTCCTGCCCATTCTTTCTGTTTCTTTGTTCTTGTCGCTTGTCAGAGTGCGAAGGAACTTCAGGGTGAAGGCTATTCAGTCACTATTCAGTCTGGTCTTGGACGGCATCAGATTAAGAGAAAAGGCCTTGACCGGTCATATTCATGCCCTTTCATAAGAATGTTTCAATGCTAACAATATTGCTTCAAGATCCTTGCAGCTTAGGAGTGCTAGTCCAATCCTATGTTTTCTGCATCGGAGAAAACATAAGGGCCTCCTTTGAAGTCAAGGAAAATTCAAGGAATTCCATAGTATTTGAATTCTGTAGGGAAAAAAATCATATAGAATTCTTTTTGTCAAACAAATGATTTTACCTCTAGAATTCCTAGAAAGTTCTTATAAATTGACCTTGTTCCATAGGAATTTAGGAGTATTTGTAATAAGAGGTCTAACCTCTTGGAAAAATTTTGTTTATTAATGTCTCTCTCTTTCCCCCGTTTCCTATGTTTTCTCCGTGCTCCATCCATTCCAAGCAGTCATTCTTGCATTTGGGCCTTGATTTTATGGCTTGAGATAAACTCTTTTTTCAACAAAGCTTGAGATAAACTATGACAGATAAAAGAAATTAGAATAACTTTATTTATATCAGCAGCCCAGCTCGATAGGGACAGCGATGGCCATCCCGGCCGGTGCAAATTGGGCATGCATTGCTCCGTGTCGGACGCCAAACTTTTCTTAAACGGAACGGCAAGCATCGGCGTGGATGGAAAATGTTATAGCGTCTTCTTCTTTCCGTCGCACGTCCTTTGTTAGGTCTTTCCACGAGTAAATCAAATCAAAAAAGGGGAGTAAAAACGAAGCTAGATGGAGAAAATTCGTAAAAGTACTTACCATGTGACAGCAAGAGGTTACATCGCAGTATGACCAAACTGAAAGGCAGCTTTTCTGCAGCTTCGTCGCAGAAGGACGAGGGTCTGAAGACTCTGCGTTGTCTGATGCAATGTACATGATGAGTGACGAGTGCGAGTTGAAATTCGCATTTGTTTTGGCTAAAATTAGTACCGATGCTTTTGTTTTTGTTTATGTCTTTTCTCCACTCGTATTTATTCTCTTCCTGGATTCATGTCGTGATGCAGCTGCTTTGGAGAGGTTCGAGCTACTTTTTTTTAATTAGTGCAGTGATTTCATTTATTCTTACTATATCTTGTTGGTTGAAAACTTGAAATGTTCGTAGATATTTTTTGCAAACAAAAGTACAAGTAGAAAATTTTATTCCTAGATCTGTCGCTCCTTTTCGCAAAAGCAAGTGCGATTTTCCTCTGCGCACGGCCCATACCGTAGCTTCTACTTTGTTTGAGACAAGACTGTGCTTCTGCTGGGCTTGGCGATTTGCTACTGTCTCACTACCTGTTTTACACGCTGCACGTTCTTCTCCAGTGGTGAAACTAGAAAGGGTGCTAATGACTGCATTCACAACATTTTTCTTTAGTTTCAGAAAGAGAAATGTACTCGTCGTAACTGAGATATTTTTGGTACGTGGTTTTGCCTGAGCATGTGCAGTACGTATGGGCCACTGCAGAAAGAAAGAGGGGGGCAAAAAGGCTATCTGATCTCGCGCAAGGACGTCAAAAAGATTGCTCCCCGGCTTTTCGCTTGGTGGGCGAGATGAGTAGTGGAGTGGAGCTCCAAAAAAGCTCAGGTATATGCTGTGGACCATCGGTGGGTAAGTTGAGAATTGAGATGATGGGCATCAGTCCATGACAATACAAGGAGCGTGACATGAACTCCTATCAGAGCACGCACAGTGTTAGTCTGGGCTGTTTCTTTCTGAACGGAATCCCTGGTTTGAGAGAAATTCAGCTCATTCCGTAGCTGAAAATGAAATCCATGGAATTGCAGTTTCTCACCGGTACTGAACTACTGATCTCACTGCGAGGGGATAAGAATGAGGTTTCTCTCGGTCCGTAATCGCACGCCGTGACGCCATACCGCCAAAAGGTCCAAAACATTTGTGCCGCCCATACGCTAGGCCGTTCTAGAACGAGACGAGGAACAGGGCTCGACGCGCCGTACGTCGTCCACGCCTAGAGAACCCCCCAAAGTCCAAAGAGGCCAAAGCCTACCGCACGCCGCAAGATACCGCCCCTACATACTACGGTCCTACGGCCTACGCACGCACGCCCCCAATTCGCCCACAGATTCGCCGCGGCAGACGTGCCGCCGGTGGCCGCCCGCGCGCCCCGCGCCCACACCCACCTGGCCACCTGCGCGCTCCGCTGCGGCGGCGGCCGCTGCCCGCCACCAATAATCCGTCCCGCACCGCTGCTGAATTCCTCGAGCAAAGCACGCCCGGTTTGGGAACCTAGCCGAAGCCGAGCGACTCCTGTTCCCGGAGGTGGCCACGGATTGGCCGGGCCCACGGTGTCTGGCGGGCTGGCGGCGGCTCGTGAGATGGGGAGCCCTGCCTGACGAGCGCGGCCGATGGATTGGCGGAGTCAGAGGCCTGCTTCCGCTTGCTGGCTAGTAACGCCGCCCTGACCGGACTCGGTCGCGCTGGGCGTTGGCCGCTCGGCGCCGGTTTTACTCCGCAATCCGCATCAATGCGGCCGAGCGTGTGAGCGCAGGGAACGTCGATGACACCGAGGATGTCAACGACGCCAGCCGGCCAGCATTCGTCGATGCAGATAGTTGAATACCGACGCTCTTCTGGCCACAGGTCCAAGATAAAATGGAGATTTGACACGGACAAGGTTTCTCCACGGGAAACGGGAGTTTGACTAGTGTTTTCATGTGGGAGTAGTAGTACGAAAGCACATTCAAAGCTGGTCCGAACATGCCATTTTCATATGCGAACATGTGGGAGTAGGAGTATTCACAAGGTTGCACGACCTCCTTTTCACATATGACAGTCAGCACCCAATTGCAACGTTTGTGGTTGCAAGTTTGGCTCTGAAAACGAAGAAACGCCAACCTACCACAAGCTTAACAGGGAACGAGAAGCCCGAATAAAGAGTTTTGTTTCCATTCAAGGATTTTGGAAACATTTCGCGCGGACACAATGCAGATGCAGGTGTTGTGGAGGGAAGTTCGCGGGTCATGTCAGCGGCTGTCCATGTAACGTGACGGTGGTGGCATGGCACTGGTCACCGGTGCAACCGGAACCACCCATGACCCGGAGGGCCGGAACGCTCCAAACGGAAGCACTAGCAGGGAACCGACCCGATTGGTTGGCCTCGAGTCCCTCTCGTCTGGTCCGTCTCTCCTCCACTGGCGCCACGCCGCGCGCAGCCTCTACCGGCGGAACGCGCCCGTCCCCCAGCCCAACTCGGCGGCCACCACCAATCCGTCGCCCGCGCCGGCCTGGTCCCTGGGCTAGCTAGCAAAAGCGCCCCGCGGGCACGTGCCCAAAGCTTGGACGCACTTGCGTCAGCGCACCACGCGACGCCTCCTGGCGTCTCCTGCCTTCCTCTCCATGCCCAGATCCGAAACCGGTGGGCGCCACCTCCCACAAACACGAACGGCCGCCAAACTGACCGCCCCGCTTCGTCTCCTTTTTTCTTCGGGGGGTGTTTGATACTCCTTCGCATGTTTGCATGCTAATTATAATTATAAATATTAAATATAGTCTAATAATAAATCTAATTGCATAAATAAATGAGGGCTAATTTCCGAGACGAATCTATTAAAACTAATTAGTTCACGATTAGTCCATATGATGCTACAGTAAACATGTGCTAATTATGGATTAATTAGGTTTAATAGATTCGTCTCGCGAATTAGCCCTCGTTTATGTAAATTTTATCATTAATCTATATTTAATACTTCTAATTAGTGGCCAAACATTCGATGTGACGATGTGATGGGATGCCCTTGGCATCCAAACACTCGATGTTTGGTCCAAGGACTAAAGTTTAATCCCTATCACATCGAATGTTTAGATACTATTTAGGAGTATTAAATATAGGTTAATTATAAAACAAATTGCATAAACAAAGGCTAATTCATAAGACAAATATATTAAACCTAATTAGTCTATGATTTGATCATATGATACTAAAGTAAATATGTGCTAATCATATATTAACTAGGCTTAATAGATTCATCTCGCAAATTAACCACGATTTATACAACTAATTTTATAATTAGTTCACATTCAGTTCTTCTAATTAATATTTAAATATCCAATACGACCTCAACTAAAAATTAGCGCGCGGATCGCAGCACCCCCTTCCTCGACTCGCTTCATCACATCGAGTCGGAGCCTGCTCTGCCTGCCCTGCGCAACCCCCAGCCAGCCGGCCAGCCCAAACCCCTCGGCGCGCGCCTCCCGCCCGGGCCAACCAAACCGCAGCCGCGAGACGCCCGCCCGGGCCGCGCCGCGGGATGCGCCAACATCCCTCTGCCGCCGGGGCCCACGCGGCAGCGAGACGCGACAGGTCGGCGCTGCGCACGCGGAGCTGGTCACCTCACCCTCCTCCCTCCCCCTCCCGTCCCGCGGTGGTTGTACTAGTAGCTTATAAGAGACCCCTCCGCCCCGTCCTCTCCTCTCTTCTCTCCGCTCCACCCACTCCCGCTCTGCTCCCATCGATCTGCCATCACGCCTGGCCCCCGCGCCTGCTCTAGGGATTTGAGACGGAGATCCGCCGGAG
The DNA here is from genome assembly GCF_005286985.2 of Setaria viridis. Lineage (NCBI taxonomy): Eukaryota > Viridiplantae > Streptophyta > Magnoliopsida > Poales > Poaceae > Setaria > Setaria viridis. The sequence continues at coordinate 31,733,023 of NC_048264.2, read as the reverse complement.
ATTGAGGACAGGGAGGGCGGCGTCGGGGCCGGGGAGCGGCGGCGGCGAGGAGGGGGCGGAGGGATGGACGGCCACGGCGGCGGGGCGGGGCCCGGCGGCGCGGGCAAGCTGACGCGGACGCCCTCTTCGCTGCTGCGCTCCCCCACGGTGCGGAACTGCTCCTCGTTCCAGGCCGTGGTGGTCGAGGACCCGGAGCCCGACGACAAGAAGGCCCAGGCGCACCCCAAGGCCTCGCCCCACCAGTTCCACCCCGGCGCCGGCCCCGCCCACCCACTCCTCGTCCTCGCGCTCCCGCTCGCCTTCCTGCTCCTGCTCCTCCTGCTCCGCGGCGGGGACGGCCACCACCTCGCCCTCCTCGCGGCCTCCGCGGCCGCCGCGCTCGGCGCCGCGGCGGGGGCCGCGCGCCTGCTCCGGGGCCGCATCCGCCTGCGCCGCTCGCCCGGGTCGGGGTCCGTGCAGTGGTTCATCGGCGACGACGACGACAAGCCCCAGAAGCGGGCGGACAAGGCCGCCGCCGCGCACGGCCGCGTCGTGCGCGAGGGCGTCGAGTTCTACAGCAATGGGGACTGCTACGAGGGCGAGTTCCACAAGGGCCGCTGCAACGGCAGCGGCGTCTACAACTTCTTCGGCAAGGGCAAGTACGAGGGCGACTGGGTCGACGGCAAGTACGACGGCTACGGCATCGAGAGCTGGGCGCGCGGCAGCCGATACCGCGGCCAGTACCGCCAGGGCCTCCGCCACGGCCACGGCGTCTACCGCTTCTACAGCGGCGACTGCTACGCGGGCGAGTGGGCCGGCGGACAGAGCCACGGCATCGGGGCGCAGACCTGCTCCGACGGGAGCTCATACCTCGGGGAATTCAAGTGCGGCGTCAAGCACGGCCTCGGGAGCTACCATTTCAGGTGAGCATCTAGCGAAATTCCATGCTTTGATTTGATCGAATCAACACCACACTGTTCCATTTACCATTTATTTGCAGTTATTTTGAACATGGGTTGCTAATTTCGATCGTGCTGCGCAAATTCGTTTCAGAAATGGTGATCGATACGCCGGTGAGTACTTTGGGGACAAGATCCACGGGTTCGGTGTCTACAGCTTCGCCAATGGCCATTGCTACGAAGGCTCCTGGCACGAAGGCAAGAAGCAGGGATTTGGGATGTACACGTTCCGGAACGGCGACAAGCGATCGGGGGACTGGGATTCTGGGACTCTCAAGACTCCCTTGCCTCCATCTGATCCTGCTGTTCAGCGTGCAGTGCAGGTATACAACAATGTCCCTGTGCACAATGATCTGCCCAAGATTCACCATTCTGTGGCAATTGCTTCGGGAATTCTAATGGTCGTTGCATTGTTCCATTCAGGCTGCTCAGCGGGCTGCAGAGGACGCCTTTCGCCTTCCCAGAGTGGATGAGCAGGTGCACAAGGCGGTCATGGCCGCGAACAGGGCAGCCACGGCTGCTCGTGTGGCAGCGATCAAGGCAGTCCAGAACAGGATGGATGGCAAATTTTGTGATACCTATGTGTGAATTGTTGTGTTGGAAGACCATGGTTTTTCCCCCTTCTAACTGTACGTTAGGGTAGTGAAGGACAATAACTAATCAGTGAGGTCCAGACGACCGGGGCAGCACAACCGCTAGCTCCGAGTCAGGGTTCTGCAACGAACGGGAGCTGACGAAGATCGGAGCTGGCAGATGGGGGCAAATCCCATTTGCGAGAAACGGCTCGGATTCTGCGACATCGCCGTCGCCATCGGCGGTCCCCTTCCTCCTCCTCTCCTCCTTGCAAGCTGTAACTGTACATAGATCCAAGTGTATCAATGGAAGAGCGAGTTTTTCCAATGCCCTTTCTACCACTTGCAGCTTACTCAGAGTTATCTGCCTGTGCGCAATGCATTGCTCATATGAATGTGGTTGCCTCTGCATATCTGCATTTCCATTGCTCCAACCTAAATCTTGACTGCTTCGTTGGACTCCCATGTGCAGTGATTCCCCATTTGCAAATGTACTTGGAGGTGCACATGGGGGGACTGTAAATTTTCCTCTTGTCCTGCAAGTTGTGGCTCTGGTGTAGGGCACACTTGACATAAATAATTTCCAGGACCCTGTGTTGTCGATCCACTCCCTGCACCTGAGCCCACGATGTTTTTGAAACCTCGGGAGGCAATTCATGGCTTTGGGTCCCCTGGCTGCTCCAGATTTTTGCACCAGAACGGCATGTCATGTACGCTGGGAAAATGATTCCAGAAATGTGAAGCTGGGCACAACGCATCGCTGGTTGCTGGGATCAGCTGTTGCTTCTGTTTTCTGCATCACGACAGCCATGCCCATCCCACAATTATTCTTCCAAATTATTATTATGTGAGATATGCCACTCATTCCATTTCATAGTGTCAGAGGTCGTAATAATTCTGGATCTTTTGTCCCCGTATATATGTTCTTATCGACCATTGTTTTGTGTAATGTGTGCTTGGGGAACAGTGTGGTGATGAAATGGTTTGACCTGTAAAACGTCGAGTTCAGGACCATGAACATGAGAACATGCAGGCATGGCCCATCTGCTGTGTCCTAGAAACTGTACCCTAGAAACAAATTTCACAGGCTCAACAGTCTGATCTGTGGCCTCGAGTACAGACCACACAGGAGATAATCTCGGAGCTTGTGATACTTAAGCGGCTATGTTTGCATTCGTGCTTATGAAATGGGATTAGATTAATGTTCACGATGTGCTGGAGATACGGAATTGTTGATGATGAAGTTCCCCCCACAAACACCAAAAAAAAAAAGAATTCACTAAAAAAAATTGTGCATGAAGCTGTCCCGGAAGTGCAATCCTGCAAACATTACAAAAATCTGCAGTTTGCTGTCCCGGCATCGACTTGTCGAACGGCATTGAATGACCGAACTGATCTGAACCTGATCTTATCTCAAAATCTTCAGACAGTTAACATATCTTGGCGACTGTTGTGCCCGCCGTCGGCCACTGTGCTTGGCTCGAGCTTGAGGAAAAAGATGGGCGGGCAGCCGGAAGAAATGGCAGCCGGTTTTCTGACAGGGGTATGATATAGTAGAAAGCAGGATCCAATCCAATTCGTGCTTCTCTTTCGTTCCCTTTTTCCTTTTCTTGTTCGACAGGGGCAGCAGGCTTGAGACATAATAATTGGGCACACTCATCATGCACAGACTAATTAAGCTCGGTTACGGGTCGAAGAAAGCATTATAACCTGCTTATTAATCCATGCTCAGGCCCTCAATCATCGAAACATGTCGATCGAAAGATAAGATCGGCATCTTGGAAGGTTTATCATTCCATATTCCAATTAGATTATTCATCCCATTATTTTTTCTTTTCCCCTGAATTTCCTGCGTGAAAGAAACTGTCTAGATCACCATGCTTCATGATGCTCGCTTGCGTGAGAAGCGAGGTCACACATACAGTGACCCCTTCTTCCCCCTTTCTTTAACCTTTACAGCTTCTCTCAAAGATCTCTCTGCCGGCCCCTCTCTCGCGGCTCCAAATTCAGCGACGGCGACGCCGCAAGTAAACGTCCCTTTCAGTGCCCATCAGGTGAGGTAGCCACCCTGCAAACAATTCACGGATTTTATATGCGCTTTGTGCAGCATCATACATCACTCATGAGGGCATGATACAGTCATATACAACGTCGTCGCCGATTAGGGGAAAAAAACGGAGGCGCCGTACGGGCGGGAGCGGGACCCGACAAGGGGGTGAGACTACGGCAGCCGGCCATGGAAAGCATCGCCTCGCCTCGCCCTCGCGCTCGCCTGGCTTGCAGTTTTCGCCTCCTGTCGGAAGCGTTCTTCACCCCAGACGCAACCACTCCGTAGGAAGGACTGGACGGTAGCGACCACCACCTTTGCCGGCTTTCCTCCCAGGAAGGAAGAATGCGTGCGTCCGATGCTTTTTGACATGGAGCGGCAGGAGTTTAATTTTTTTTTTCTGATCTCCTCGTGTGTCACAGTCACTTTCACCAAATAAACATGAAGGAAAGAAAAACTTCTCATGGAGTTGGTGTGAGGGTCTCTGCTGGTGTTGTGACGCGTCGAAATCGTGTGGGAAACCATCGTGGATTCGGTCGGATCGGTCGTTCGTGGGTTTGGAATTCGAAAGCTGAACGTTTTTGCTCGTGTGAGCGATCATGTCAAGGTGGTGACGCCGCAGGTTGGACTTGGACCCTGCGGTTTCGCTTGGGTTTGCCGGCGATGCATCAGTAGTCTGCCTCGGCGCGCCGGGTAGGTGGACGGTGGTGCGTGCGCTGACTGCCGCTGTTGGTGGGTGGTGGATCATGGAGCCGGGTAACACGGGCTCCTTTTCTGTTCTCCTTGATGAGTTGAAAAGAGATTAAAATCTGAGTGGACGGGGTTCTGCTGCATGCCGTTTCAGTTTTTCAAATCTGAGTTCTTGGGCGACTTATTTGACTGTTGAAAGGAAGGGAAGCTGTATTTGTTGAGCGATTCTTCTGGCTTGATCATCCTGGTTCTGAAGACCTGAGTAGTATGTCGAAGAGATGTTTCTGAGCTTCATTGAATTCAGGACTTCGACAGATAGAACCTTTTTCTTTTTCCATGCGTCTCTAGTCAATCATAGCTTGAGAAGCGCGTGCTATTCGGAGCCTGTTACCTATTTCTTTTTGTGAACCTATGAGTCTATGACACAGCTGCTTGTGAAATACCAGTCCCTTTTAATTTTTATTTGTATATGTTACATGATGTAAGCTCAAGACGTTGTGTTGATTCATCCATGATCAGTCATCCTAATTGCCAATTAATGTTCGAAAATCAAACTGACGATAACATAAGATAGTACTAGCACCTTAGAATAATCAGGATGTCCGATCATTGCATCTCGATGCTGGCATCGGCAGACTTGAGTCTTGGGACTGCACTGCGCTTTGTTTTTTTGCCCTCTCAAGCTACCAATCGAGGGAGCTGCGCACCCCTCATGGGAGAAAAATACTCCAGGATCTTGGAACACTACCACCACCGCTGCCCCCGTTCCGTCCAATCGGAGTTCCACGGTTCAGCCACCGCCTACACTTCTCATCCACGCCACTCTTTCGAAAGCATGTGAGCGAGGTCGGCGCCCAGCGCATGGATCGGGGCCTCGCCTCGGCACCCGGCAGCGGACAAGGCTCGCACGACGCAGCGGCCTCTCGCCCATATGCGGCTACGCCGAGACACTCAATTTACAAGTACGCAGATCTTGTCCGCCGCGGCGCATCACCCGGACAAAAATTATTGTCCGGTGGATAGGCTTCGATCGGGCGGCGTCTGTTGGGGCGCTGAGCGCCTGAGCCGGACGCTGCCAAGGCGACGCCGGTGGGGTTTGACGAGAGGACCCAACATGGCCAACGAACGATGCCGGTGGTGGATGGCGCGAAGCCGGTGGGGAGAGATAATGTATTTATTCGCTGTACCGGTCGCTGTCTGAGAGAAGGGAGAGGGATCGAGCAGGCAGGGCTGGCGGGCATGAACGGCGGCGTGGCGATGCGAGCGTGAGGTGTGTGTGAACCTGCAGCGAGGCTCGGCATCCGGAGGGGGGATATGGCCGTATGGGCGCACACGCCTAGTGTGATTGGATGATTTTTCATCGTCGTGTCGTCGCGCTTAGCTTGTTCTTATCATCTTCACGATCGTTTTCTCGGCGGTCTTTGGTTGGGCAGGAGAGGCAAGGTAGGGTGTGCTGGATGGAGATGTGACAAGCAGCGCAGGTGGCGTCGTGCGGAATTCTGCGCCGTGCATGCAACAAGTGATGTTAATTTCACCAAAATTTCTTAGAGGCTGTCACAAGAGGCTCACGGCTACGAGTTTCTCCAGGGTAGCGCGCGTGGTGGGCAACCGCTTTGGGCTTGTTGGACAAAATCGTGCGTGCAATATATAAAGAGGTGCCTGAATGACTGTTTCGTGAACGGTACCAGGATCTGAGCCGGTTACAGGTCTGTTCCTGGTCGTATTCAATTTTTCATTTTCTTATAAATGATAACATGATTGAATTGTAATAAAATCCAAACAAAGTTAAGAAATCCAACTCATCGCTGACGCCGAGTAGAAAATGATCTCATAATTTTTTTCAAGGACTTCGATATAGCACATGAACAAAAAAATTATTCTAGTACCAGATCTGCCAAACTATACGTTCGATTGTATACGTAGAATGGGTCTACCTACATATTGCCATGTAATAGTGTAGATTGATTACATAGTGATACTATTAATTGTGATCATCGATCGAGCACTAGTAAACATAAAACCTTATATAACAAAGAATAAAGATAGGTTTGGTGACACATAAGATTGTATTTGGGTCAATTTATTAGCTTCATTAGCATGAAATTCATTGCCCATCTACAGACTGCCCTAGCCTCAAGGCTTACCTGTTGCCGTCTTGCATGTTGCCACGGCAGCAGCGGACGCCCTGGGAGGATGGTGCTGGCGCATGGCGACGTCTCGGCGCACACGGAACGGAAGTGAAATCATCAAATAACTAATCGTTATGGTTATTGTCTCATGGGCCGGTGGGCTGATGATATTACTTTGGACTAATTGTGAGTCTTGCTTGAGGGGAGGTGATAATCTGTGATTACCAAAATGTTTAAGGGCTGATGTGGCTGTGGACTGTGGTGCTACGGCAGCAATTTTTTTTTTTTGGGGGGGTGGGGGGGGGGGGGGGGGGGGGGGGGGCAGGCCCCTGCCTACTCGGGTATCTTCTCATTGACAAGTCAGAAGTCTGAGAGCACTTGAATAAAGGTTGAAGAACAAAGTCACTGTAACAAAGGTTGAAGAACAAAGTCACTGTTGCAAAGATTTGCTTTGATCAGTTTATTGGTTGGTCTGGCGATAGGATAGGTTGAAAAGGGTGAACACATAGCGGCCGGCAAATTGCTCAGTAGCCTACAAAAAAGTGTACCGGCAGCTATCCTGATCCATCACCATCTCCTTGCACGGACAAGAGTGTAAAGACACAAGGTATGAAATCACTGACAGGATAACTATTGCTAGAAAAAGGGTAGTACAAGCATCCAGGCGCAGTTCAAATCTAGCAGATTATTCAGCATTCATGCATCCAGGCGCAGTTCAAACCTAGCAGATTATTCAGCAATCACCAGCCACATGGAATTTCCCACGCCCTTCATTTCTTCCTCAGCTTCGTCTTCATCCGCTCAACCGCTGCCCTCAGCGTATCTTCGTCCTTGCAGAAGGTGAACCTCACCAGGTTCTTCCCCTCCTCAGGGTTCAGGTAAAACACGCTTGGTGGTATGGCGGCAACGCCAACTTCACGAATTAAGTACTCGCAGAACTCTATGTCATTGTGAAAACCGAACGGGGTGTGATCGACCATGATGAAGTATGTCCCACTTGATGGGTAAACAATAAAACCCGCGGCTTTTAGTCCTTCTAATAGTATAGCTTTCTTTGCACCATAGTCCCTCTTCAGTTCCTCATAGTAACTATCTGGTGCTCTTAGAGCTGCTGCAGCTGCTGCTTGCATTGGAGTGCAGGTGGCAAATGTGAGGAATGAGTGTGCTTGCCTTAGACCCCATGTCAGGTGTGGCGGTGCAATTGCCCACCCAATCTTCCATCCTGTTAGAGAGAATGTCTTCCCCAGAGAGTTCATGGTCACAGTCCTCTCATACATGCCAGGAATAGAAGCCATTGATATATGATCAGCCTCAAATGCCAACTTGTCATAGACCTCATCAGAAAACAGCAAAACATCATTGTCCTTGCAGAGGGTGGCAATAAATTCAAGTTCCTCCCTCGTGAACATTTTCCCAGTTGGATTATGTGGTGTGTTTATCATTATTGCTTTGGTGTTCTTGGAGACTGCAGCCTTTAGCTCTTCAAGCGGAACTGCGAAATCTGGAGCTCGGAGGGTAAGGGCCTTTACATTGGCACCGGCCATTGATAGTGTGGCCTCATATGAGTCGTAGAATGGAGCGAACAATATCACCTCGTCACCAGGGTTGATCAGACCCAGTATTGTTGCAGCTATCGCTTCAGTGCATCCAGATGTAACAGTGACTTCTTTCTCTGGGTCAACTTGCAATCCACTGTCCTTCAGGAACCTTTCAGCAATAGCTGAGTTCAGCTCTGGCACACCAAACCCTCTGGCATACTGATTCTTCCCAGCATTGATAGCTTGAATAGCAGCCTCTTTCACAAAGTCTGGGCCATCAAAATTCGGAAAGCCCTGGCCGAGGTTTATTGCGCCATGCTTGATGGCCAGCATGCTCATCTGAGTGAAAATTGTTGTCTTAAACTTTTCCAATCGCTTCGCCACCTGCAATGGAGAAACCGAAAATGGATCAAATTGCATGCTCAAGGTAGTCTTGCAAACTAAAATGGAGAAACCGACCAAATTGCAAGCTCAAGGTAATTTGTACTGACTTCAACTAAACTTCCACTGGTACAAGGACAGACATAGTAAAATCATGGGTTACAATAGTTTCTTTTGAACATAATATGACTAAATCTTAAAGAAAACATTCACCCATCAGGCCTACTGGAGTTCAAAACAATGGAAACTGAAAGTGGCATATCTTATAAATAGTCAGCCGTGGACTCTATATCTATTGAACAGGTCATGGTCAACTGCAACCTTGCACTAAAGCGAATATACGAATTGTAAATGAATCTGAATACTACATAGAGCATTTTCCTGTCAAAAAGAAAAGTAAATGTATCATTTTTCAAAATTTGAGAGTCAAGAAATCTCAAGAAGACAAACAATGACCTAAGGATGGGGCACTTGATTTATTTCAAGAAATATTATACCTATCCAGCAACCTCTAACTATGAATCTTGCACTAATGCATTACTATTGCTTTAGCTCAGAACCCTTTTCTAGAGGTTTGGATGCAGAGTATTGGTTCCTGCCTTCCTGGTGAAAGTTGCCTTGGTTCAGCTATGTCTTGCAAATATTTAAAAGCAGATTGGTTGACAGCCTTGAGCTTTATTCTTTTAATATGTCTTACTTTTGATACAGTGAATTATTTCAAATTCATGAACTTCAGGTGCGTCGACGAGGCAAATAAATATTTTTTTTTTCAAGATGAGGTGTACTAGGACATGAACCAAGGCAACAAATTTTATCAGAACACAAAACAATGTACCAAACAGCTCAAAAGTAAATAAAGCATGATTTTGTCTAATAATTGCATCCTTGTCAAATTCGGTGATAAATGGCAGCATCTACAGGACAATCTCATTGCATTAGATAGTAGTTTTTTGCCATGGTCCTGAGAAAAAGGTCAACCAGGGTAGAAACTTCCATACAGGAACATCATTGGCCATGATGAAATTGGAAATTCATATAAATGACATCGTTTCTCATTATCAAGCCTATGTTTGCTGAATGTAGGGCAGAGCACTTCTATAACAAAGGGAACAAACTAAACTGCTATGGAAATTCTGCCACGGGTGCTCTTAAGAGGAGTGCACATATTGAATAGATATACCATTTCTCATAAAACAATATGGAATGCATATTCCTTGCAATGAAGAGTATGGCATGCATAGGAAATAGATGACTTGATCGGGTTACAGATTCAGATGGTTGAGTAGTTGACAGGTTTCAGCAATCTTCAGGTTTATTTTAAAATACGAACAATTAATGAATAGCAAGATTAATATGAAGCATGCATCTTTCAGATGTCTAATAAACACAGAAAGAAGTAGCAGGTGGAGAAATAACAATACATTGAAGAAAAGGAAGATACAAACAGGTATGAACAGCACAAATATAAAGTAGAAGCAACGCTCTGTAATATGGGTGCAGCAAACGAGATAGGAATTTGATACTCGTAGTAATCAGTAACAAAGTATAAATTGGTATAAGGGTAATAAGAGTTTCTTCATGATGAAGACCTTTGAAGCTTTGATATAAAGTATGAATCTAGGAAATGTACTAGCTGACTAGATAGCTAGCTAACTTATTATGCAAATAGCTGAAACATACAAACTAAATAAATTCACTTGACTTTGACAATTGTATTGACTAATGGAACAGTATATCGCAATTGCCAAAATAGTTTGAGGAATCGCTGCACAAATTTGCTCAAGGCAAATAGCTTCCCTCTTTCCTGGCATATACTGCGTGCTATGTGAGCTTGACACAGATGGTTTTGGATGGATTCAATTGTTCCAATATATCCATCACACACGAATTGGGGTCCACACTAGTGTGGTGCCAATTCATCAAAAGCTTCTTCACATTGACTCTAGTTAAGCTCTTCCCTAAGCTGAGGTAGTCCAAAATAACCTCGCATGTATCATAATATGGTACATGAAAGATGTAATAACTTCTTTTTTTTTAGGAAGGAACGGGGAGGCAAAGCCCCACCTGAAATTATTCTATTAAGGAGGTTGACCAGGGGTCAAAATCAAACCGAGAGTATGCAGGGTACAAATGCAGTTGAGGAAGGAGCAAAAAGGGGAAGAGCTAGCGCTAGTTGTTTACATTCAGAAGGCTACGGCACCATTCAGCAGCAAGGTGAGGCAGGTCAACAACCTTAGCCCGGCAAGACTAGGGATCAGCATGCTCAGACAGGAGTGGCAAGACGGCCGGTACCCCAAGGTGAACAACTAAAGTAGAAGGTCAGCACAACATACTAACGATTACAGCATCAAGTTCGGTATTACTACACTAAGCCGATCAAAGACGCGCAAGGTGCGATACGCTTCAGTTAACAGCGCCGGGCGCAGAAGCGCCGCCCAAATCTCAGTACAGGAACCCGAAAAGCCAGGGAAGAGAGCCGACCTGGACGGGCCGCTGCTCCGTCGCCTTCGCGGCACCGTTCTCGGCGGCGATGGCGGGCGCGGAGGTGGGGGCGGCGGCGGAGGCCATCGGGGAGATCCTCCGGAGGGACGCGCGGAGCGAGCGGCAGAGCAGCGAGGAGCAGAAAGCGGAGGAGGGATTTAATGGCATCTCATGGCCGGGGAGGGCCGCGGGCTTGGGCGTGGCAAGGGAGCAGAAGGCGGCTAGATTCATGATGCCCAGCCGGGTCGCGTCCGGTCGTGCCTGCGCCGCCCCCGTCCTCCGTCACTTGCGGCTGCTGTGGGTAGACTGAGAGGCGGGGCTACCAGCGAGGTGTGGATGACTTACCGCGGATGACGGGTGGGGCAAATGGTTTCCGGGCCAACTTGTCATGTGTGTACCGGTAGCGTTGTGGGTCGAGTTGGTCTCGCCGATCATATATATATATATAGCATATGCTGCAGAATAGCGATGTGTCGCCTTCTAGCGTCGGAAGGCGTCCGCACGTGGGCCGACCCGACTGATTCGGCCTCTTTTTTTTCCCCATCCGGAAGAGTTCATCCCGCTCGGCCCGTCGTTTATTTTCATCCGGCCCAACTAAGAAGTTTTTTCTTCGACCGGCCCAATACGCAGATAAATTAAGCAAAAATAGAGTAAGAGACGAGAATCAAACTCGCGACCCGCTACAGGGACATTCACAAGCTACCACTGTGCTACTCAGTGCTTTGTGAGAAATTTGCACGACGGAGCTATTTTAGTACTAAATGGTTTTTTTCTCTCTTTTCGTTTTTGTTCTTAGTTATTTTCTTTGTTGTCGTTTTCCTTTTCATGTCTCTTTGTTTTATTTTTCATTCTTTATTGTTTTATTTTTATTTTTTCTTTCTTCTCTTTTATTTATTATTTTCATCCCTTCTTCTTTTTCCATATTCTCTTTTTCTTCTTTTTTCTTCTCTCTTCTTCTTTTCTTTTCTTTACCATCTTGCGGTTACACCTTTTTTTTCTCATTCCTTTTTTTCTCTTTCATTTCATTTTCTTTTTATTATTTTAATTCATGTTTTATTTTTATATTTAATTTAGATATCTATATATTCCTTCTTGTTATGTAGTTTATATTTAACATTTTCTTTTTTTCTTTTTGTGATTATTCATTTTATTTTACTTTATTTTTATTTATTATTCATTTGTTTCTTTTCTTTTTTAGTTTTTTATATTCTAGCCGTTCTTTTTCCTGTAAAATAGGCAAGACAACACTACGAGGTGTAGCGACTACGGTCGTTGATGTATTTTTTCTTGATCTTTTGTTACGATGTTCTTCAAGTGTGCATATTTTTTATTTAGTTTTTGTTTAGTTCGTCGAGTGAGCATATTTTTATTTTGTCAAGTGTGCATAATTTCCCTTCTCTTTCTTTCGTTCTTCCTTTAGACACAAGCCGAACCGAGTTGATTGGCAACTTCTCGGGCCAAATCCCCAATCCTCCCACAAATCAAACAAACCCACCAATCGCTAGCGCAATTGTAGAATGGTTGAATGAAATAAATTCAACAAAACCACCAACCGCTAGCCACCAATTGTCTGATCTCGCCTCACGGAATAAATCAAATCAAGGAGCACAAAGTGTGCGGAACCAATCGAATCAACAACTAGCCAGCAAAGGAATTAACTTATACCAGCATCAAGCCTAGGATGGCTCTGCTGAGATGTCCCCATTGAGCGGTAGGAGAACATGTCCCTACTCGCTAGGATGGGTCCTGACCTGCCGCTGCCCGCCCCCTTCCCCGCTGGCCCCAACATCGAGGTGGAGCCGTCGCCGCCGTCGTCGGAGGGGCAGCCCATCTTCCATCCATGTGAGCGCCAGCAGGAGTGATGGTTCCGGTTGGACTTCGATGGCAGCCGCGAGCGTTGGCGGAGGAGCTGTGATTGATCTGGGCAATGGGGAGCTGAAGGGGTTGTTCCTCTGCTAAACTTTATCACCTATCACATCGGATATTCGATACTAATTATGATTATTAAATATAATCTAATTATAAAACTAATTGCATAGATGGAGTCTAATTCGTGAGACGAATCTATTAAACCTAATTAGTCCATAATTTGACAATGTGGTGCTACTGTAACCATTTGCTAATGATGAATTAATTAGCCTTAATAGATTCGTCTCGCGAATTAGACTCCATCTATGCAATTAGTTTTGTAATTAGCTCATATTTAGTTCTCCTAATTAGTATCTGAACATTCAATGTGACCCTGCTAAAGTTTAGCACACAGTAAAAACTTTAGCGTACGCTGGCGGACCTCTTTTGCCACCGCGTGGTCTAATCTGAGACCCCGCTGCACACCTGGTTGCATGGTCCAACCTCCCTTCGGACTACCAAACCAGCCCATGGTATCCGTTTTGTTTGGGGCTTGTGGCAGACGCCGCTTTGTGGGGTAGCGGTAGCGGACAAGACAAGCGGTTGGAGCGTTGGAGCCTTGTCCGTGTCCGAAGCCAGGTGAATAGGTGATGAATGGGTTTCGCGTCAGCGTGTTTGTTCCACTTGAATCTAGACTGGTTTTCAGCTTTTCGCTGATGGGGAGGGAAAGAAATTGTGAAACAGTCGGCACCTTGCACGGCATGAATCCAGTTGCCTCGTATGGGTCGTGGACTCGTCACCGTCAGTCTGCGCTTTTGTTTAAAAAAAAAACCCGACTAGCGCCGCAAAGATGATGATGTTAATTCGTTAGTCACCACCAGAAGCCCCCGATAGGTCCGGTTTGGTCGATTTGGTTTTCTAAGTACATATTTTTTCTAATACACTTAGATATATTGTATGTCTGAATACATAGAAAAATTATAAACATAGAAAAATCAAAATGACCTACAATTTAAAATAGAGAGACTAACTTTTACAATGAGCTTGCAATTCAAAATAGAGCCTAGGGTTTATGAGTTCCATCAATCCGAACAGCTTCTTTTTATTACAATAAATTTTGGCTGTATGGACTCAACCTCCTCGTACCTATGTTCATCTGGGAAACAAATATTCTCACCGATATGATATGAACTCGAATAGAGTGGACGATCTCTAAAGTCTCTGTCAACAAGGATGCTCTGTCCAATCATGGATAAGTGATATTTATCTTGTCAATCATTCTAAATTTGATTTCAAATCGCTTGCATGTGTCGATCACATTTGAAAACGTTATGAGAATTGTATCAAGAAGTGGTTTCATACTTGAATAATTTTTCCTTGTGTTAGAAAATATTGTAACAAAAATATGTTCAAATTCATGCTTTGATGACCATGCCAATGTCCAAAAATGGAAGTACTTTTGGACAATGAAATATGAGATAAAGAGAACAATAAAATGCCTCCTAGAAAGTTTAATTCAGAAAAATCCTGACAATTTTCTTCTTTAATCACCTCTTTTAAAGTATATTGCTTTTATTAGTTGTAGAGATAGTTTGTTTTGATACTTTTAGAGGCCTTTGTAAGTTGTAAGTTTTAATTAGTTTCCCTATAAGGCCCCTCTTATTTTTTTTTAGAGAAAGGGTTGGATTTTATTGATACGGTAGTCTTACAACCGTCCCTCAGATTGAGCACCCCTGAATGGCTGAATAAAAGAAACTTACACAACAATCCTTTAAAGGAGCACCCAGTCTTTGCATGGTCGTTCATCTACAAAAGTAGCCCACCCACGTCTTGTACTTTCAGTGACCAGCCCAAAAGGCCCAACAAAACCAACTTCCCATTCCGGTCACCCAAATCCTCGCCATTTCACCTCGCCTGAATCCGGCGAACCCAAGGCCAAAAACCCACCTAAAACCTCTCCTCCGGCGTCCCGTTTCCTCCCCCGCCGCCCCAGCACCGGCGATTCCGGCTGCGTCGACCATGCGCGGCCGTCTCGACCTCCTCCCGCGCCTACTATTCCGCCGCCACGCCCACCGGCGCTCCAAGCCCTCGTCCCCACCGCCCCCTCCCCCTCCCCCCAACCCCCCGCGCCCGCCGCAGAAGCCGGACCCCGTCTCCATCCACGGGGAGACGTGGCACGACAACTACGCCTGGATGGGCGCGCTCTCCGACGCCGCCGCCATGCGCCACATGGACGTCCACATGGAGGCCGAGGAGAAGTACGCCGAGGCCTGCCTCGCCGCCTGCGGCGCCGACCGCCTCGCCCGGAAGATCCAGCTCGAGATGGCCTCCCGCCTCGCCTCGGACGCCTGCACCCCGCCCGTCCGCTGGGGCCCCTGGCTCTACTACCGACGCACGGACGAGGGCAAGCAGTACCCCGTGCTCTGCCGCCGCTCCGCTGCGCTCCACAGTGAGTTTGTCTCGTACAGTGACCCCTCCGCGGGGTTCGACTTCACGGCTGGGAAGCGCATCGAGCAGAAATTGGTGGACTACAATAAGGAGGCCGAGCGGTTCGGAGGTAAAACCACCGGGACAAAGTTTTGCCACAATTCCAGTTCCTTTCGAGGGCTTAAGTTTGCTGTTTGCCTCTGTTGATGTGTCCTACAATATACTATACTACTAACTCATTGTTCTTAATTATGTTTTCAATCCTACGGTCTTGTTATGTATCATTCATCCTGTATTTTACACTTATCTAATGTAGAAATGTCATCTATGGATTTTTGTATGTTTACAGTTTGATCAGTGCCTTACATTCTGCCTATGTTCCTGTTATAAGAGAATTTATGCAAAACATGTGATCTGTAAAATTCTCTATAAGTTTTGCATGCCTTATATGCATAACATTTTCAACACAGTACACTATAGATATGCAATGCTACACTTTTGAAGGTAGAAAGTTTTTGCATCATTTTCTCTCATTATTGAACAGATCATTAAGCTATGTGCAATCATTGACATGTAGGATACTCATATGAGGAGCTGTCTGAAGTATCTCCAGATCACAGGTTCATTGCATACACAATGTATGACAAAGATAAGGACTCCTTCACCTTGATGGTCAGGGACCTAGTAACAGGGACACTTTGTGATAAGCCTCGTGCTGATTGGGTATCAAATATTTCATGGGCTATGGACGGGAAAGCATTGGTTTATATTGTTACAAATGAGGAAAGAAGGCCACATCGGTTAGTGATTTTCTTTTCTTTTCTTTCTCGGAACTGCTCATCTGTGCTTTAGTTCATTGCAGTAGAACTTTAATTTTTCTTTTTCTTTAGATTATTTTGCAGCATGATTGGATCCAACAAGGATGACATTCTCATTTTGGAAGAACCTGATGAGAATATTTTTCTAAATATCAGGCATACTAAGGATTTTCGTTATATAACGTTAAATGTATTTTCGGACATTCACTCAAAGGTACTGTTTATTGTACACCTTATCCGTGTTTTATTTTGTTTGCTGCTCATGCCTATCTGTTCTTTTTCAGGTGTATTTAATAAAAGCTTCCGATCCCTTGTCCCAAATGAAACTTGTATGGGAAGGGGAATCCCAAGTTCATTGCATTGTTGAACATCATCGCGGATGTCTTTATTTATTTACAGATGCTGCAAGAGAAGGTGTCCCTGTTGATTCACATTATCTAATGCAGTCTGATGTGGAATCTTCTGGGCCTAAGAGTTGGAAGGTTTAAAAATCTGCTATGTTATGTTGATGTTTTCTGTACCCTTGTTTTCCAGATACACATTTGCAGTTCCTTCGTAGCTATATAAGCAGTTCTAAGAAAATGAAATGTTGTATTTTTAATATATAATTTTTTTGCAAATGCATTACAAACATCACATATTTAATTTAACTAAGCTGATTAGGACTTGGTTATTACTGCTGTATAAATATATTCTACTCAAATCAATTCAGGGAAGTGTCTTTGTGCATTTTATTTTACTCACTTTTGATGTCCGAACCAGAATGTTTTTATCGAGGAACCTGGTGTCATTCTTGAAGATGTTGATTTTTGTGATACTCATATGGTGCTCACGTTGAGACAAGGCAGAAAACTTAGACTCTGTGCAGTTAATTTGCCTCTAACTGAGGGCATCAATGTAAGTGAATTGCTTGTCCTTATATATGAGAGGACTGTATGGTGAAAGTTTATAAATTCTTGATGGTCTTGCACGTTGTAAAGATATGTTGCTTGTTAGTTTACTTTTTCCATAGTTATTCCACCTATTGGATATCTGAGAACTGCTCTCATATCTAGCTGGAAAAACTTCATGTTGTCATTACACATATATTGCAATCACGATTCTCATGAAAGCATTTAATGTTATGGAATGATAGCTTATATCTTCGTTCATTTCACTTCTCAGGTACCTGCTCATCTATCTGATTTCCACCCATTTGACCTGCCTCTTCCCAGTGATGTGTGTCAGATTGTATCTGGGCCGAATTATGATTATTGTTCCTCAACAATGCGTTTCACAATATCATCACCTGTGGTATGCATATTTTTCTGGTGTTTTTCTTAGTCCTTTCTTCCATCCTTCTAGTAGCCTTTCCCGTCTTGAGAAGCATCTTAACTAGTGTAGAATTTATTTACTGTTACTACTTTGTGTACATTTTATGCAATAATACTGCCTTGTTCTCCTCCTTTCTCATGTGTGAATTTCTGAAGTGCATCCCATTGTTCTCATCTTTTCCATATTGTGCCTTGTTGCTAGTTTCTCTTGCTTTGTTATTTCTCAAAGAGGAATGGTTTATGGAAGATCAAAATACATTAGCTCTGGGTTCGCTTGAGTTCTGTTTTCATTAAAGTTTAAAATAACATTATGGATGGATGATGTAGTTATGGAAGAAGCTATCCCATTTCTCTATCATAACCTTTTTCTGTTTCGTTCTCTGTGACTATAATGATATTCATGTTTTTCAATGCATTTTCTTCTTGACAGTAAGTTTACCATCTTGCAGATGCCTGATGCTGTTGTTGACTACAACTTACTGAACGGAAAGTGGCAGATAGTACAACAACAAAACATGCTTCATGAGCGAACAAAAGCACTATATGGTACTGCTTTTGCTGCAAATATGGGCAGGCTATCCTCAGATAGAGCTGATATTTCAATTGAAGATTCTGAAGATTGTGCTTGGAATGAGCTCTCTGAATACTATGCTTGTGAATACTACGATGTTCCATCAAAGGATGGCGTTTCGGTTCCCCTTACTTTAGTATATTCACAGAAGCATAAGCAAGACGGAAATCCAGGATTACTTCATGGACATGGTGCTTATGGTGAGATTCTGGATAAACGTTGGCGCAGTGAGTTAAAGAGCTTACTGGATCGTGGTTGGGTGATTGCATATGCTGATGTTAGGTATGTCTAGTCTACTTGGCTACTTTCTTTATTTGTGTAACTAACTAATGAATTCTTGCTCAAAAGATACTATAAATAAACTTGGGAAGATTCATATTAATTCCCACCGTCTTCATGGATAACTTCTGCACATGGCATATAATATTAAAAAGAGCCAAATATTTGTTGGTTCATGTTAGCTATATGTCATACTCACAGAATTCCAGATTTTGCCTTTTGAATTTTTTATGGTGTGAAGTATTATTCACTTAAAGCATTTTTATTCAGGGGTGGTGGAGGTTATGGTAAGAAGTGGCACCAAGAAGGTTCACGTACCAAAAAAATGAATTCTGTGTCTGATTTTGTTTCTTGTGGAGAGTTTCTTCTTGACAAGGGCATCATACAAGAAAATAAGCTTGCTGGATGGGGATATAGTGCTGGAGGACTTCTAGTGGCTTCAGCAATTAATACTCGTCCAGATTTGTTTCGTGCTGCTGTTTTGAAGGTATACAATATGTAATTAAATGTGTACATCTAGAAGACTAGAGATCAAGTGTGCTACCTTTAGACATTCCTTAATTGACGCGTCTGGAATTAGTTCCTTGACATGCTCTGTTCTCAGCTTCCCTTAAATTGCACTGAAATTGATAAATAAAATGATTAAAATGTGGAAAACCTCAGATGAAAACTAAGCATTTCAAGAGACAGCAAAACCTCCTTTTAGTGCAGTTTGATTCAATTATGTGCTTCCTTTTTTCCAAAGTTAGAATCTTCCCTTACTCTCTGCAGGGAAAGAAAGAGAATTAGGTTCTTGTACCTCATTGGAAACTTTCTGTAAAATCATTGCATTTTACTCCATATTATTCGAAGTAAATCTAAAACAAACTGCCTTCTTGGCAACTCCGCTGCAGTATGACTGCAAAAATTGACTCTTGTGGTGGCTTTTGTGTCTGATTGGTAGTTGTCTAGTTGAAGCTACAGTTCCTTGCAAGCTATATCGGTCGACAACACATTGCAGATTTAGAGGCTGTTTTTGTTCATTTTATGCTAA
This sequence comes from Setaria viridis, assembly GCF_005286985.2. NCBI lineage: Eukaryota > Viridiplantae > Streptophyta > Magnoliopsida > Poales > Poaceae > Setaria > Setaria viridis. The sequence continues at coordinate 31,713,958 of NC_048264.2, read as the reverse complement.
TATCTGTCATTAAAGCTAAGGATAAAATCGATTAGCGATCATTTGAAGTAGCAGGTTAGCAATATGCAACATAGTGCTCTTGGGTTCTTCTTTGAGATTGGAATTGCCACAATAGTCATGTTTTCATCTCTGTAATCTCGAAGATGTGCTATTATCTTGTCTGATATTTCTACTGATGTTGCATTACCACAACTTCTATTTTTTACTCCAGGTCCCTTTCTTGGATGTTTGCAACACCCTTCTCCATCCTATTCTACCTCTTACAGCCATTGATTATGAAGAGTTTGGGTTCCCTGTGGACCATGAAGAGTTCCTTGCAATCAGAAAGTATTCTCCTTATGATAACATTCAGAGGGATGTTCCTTATCCAGCTGTGTTTGTGACATCATCATTTAATACAAGGTGTATGACTATACAGTTACCTGGGCACTAAGTTACTTCTCTTGTGGCCTGAATCATTGGTGTCTCTGGCATGAAATTTCCATCATTTTAATAGTTTCATATATTCCAGCACTGTAGCCTTTACTCTTTACTATATTCTTAGGCCAGATATGTGCAAAAAGAAACAGTTGTCCCTTTTTTTTTCTTACGTTGCATTGCACTTAAATCTCCTTTTAGTCAAATACTGGAACTCAAACTTTTGTTACATTTGAAATGATAGGTTTGGTGTATGGGAAGCAGCTAAATGGGTTGCAAAAGTCCGTGAAATTACTCAATATGATCCAGAGAGGCCTGTGATTCTCAACTTGACTACAGATGTTGTAGAAGAAAGCAAGTATTTGCAGACTAAGGAATTGGCGTTGGAAACTGCTTTCTTAATCAAGATGGTAAACAATGTGTGAGCAGCAAGTTTAATCTTTTGGAATTAAAAACCTGTTGCTCAAAGATGCGAAGCTGAGGCTGACAGGTTCTGATATCAATCCTCTCCATGCAACACGATCTGAAGTATCAATCCACTAACTGGAGCTTTTATGAGGTACTCTACTTACCATGCACATTTTGCTTCTCTGAAATTATCTTATCTGGCAAATTCGTGAATTTCCTTGACATTTCTTGCACCTATGGTAAATAAACCTGATTTGTTCTCTTATATTTTCACCCCCAGAATTCTTGATGAAATCATGTGCATATCCTTGAATCATTTGGGATAGTCTCATACTTGCAACCTATCTCTAATTGGTCTGGTTGTCTTTCACCATTGTTGAATTTGCAGATCTGTGATCTACTTGTCTCAAGGGGCATGCTGATGCTCGACAAGGGCATAAAACATACAATATACCTGCTGCTAAGTGTTCCCACCTTTAATCTATAAAATCAAAATGCTGTGGGGAACTCCCCCACAGTTTACCTTCAAAAAAAAAGAGTGTTGACATGCCCTCCCTGATGCTGAAATTTACATTTGGTATGCTGCTACAATGGACGTGTCTCAACTCATGGTTTATTAGCTATCATCAAATCAAGTTTTGCTATCTTCATTATTTCAACATTGAATCGACACTGATTGCTGCATAAGTTAATAGTACCTTACCAATCTCATATCGTTATGGAGGCTAGGTGGAGTAAAATTTGACTCAGACAAAGCACTGCAGAATGTAACACTGCAGTTAGGGCCATGTGCACTATGGCAGAGGCAGACAAAGCAGAACATATGTCATAGCGGCAGCTACAATTTCGTCCTGAAACTCATGACAGCTTATGAATAGCCATAGGAGGGCACAAAAGTGGACATAGCCAACTTGTTGCTATGGAATGCTCGGGTTGATTATAGGAGCATGTGCAACCTGATGCTTGATAGGGGACATCTGGAAACCACAAGCTGCAAATATGTCGCAGGCGTGTCAGCACAATATATTGAGGCTCGGTTGGAGTGCATTTATCTGTCGAAAGTGGACCTGCTGTACAAATATGTTCCTCTAATTTTCATCTCTAAATTTAAGTTTGCACGGGTGATCTCATTATCGGATTTGAAGTGTTCCAAGTTGCAATTTTAGACTGTCTGGTGTTGATGCCTTGCAAGTCGGACCACATTTGCCATTGTACTTTTCAGAACATGGACACAACCAGTGGAGTTCCTGTATGCTGGCGGTCAGTTCATTGCTCCCTAGTTACTAGTACAGTAGTATTAGTAGATTACTATGCACAGGGCTCAGGACCTCGTTCGTAGCAACACCGTCAGCATTACTTCAAATGTTTCCAGCAGCACCTGATCGTCTTAACATGCTTTACATGGAAGTTGTGGAGCTTTAAATCTGTCGCCCGTCGATTTGATCTTTTTTATCATAGCTGCAGTCTTCAGGTTCAGGATCAAGGAGCGTATCACAGAGTGGGCTTTCTAACTGGTTCTTGCTATGCGATTGATAACAAGGCTTTCAAAAGAGGTGGAATTTTCCATTTTTCCTTTCCAAATCGACCGTACTGCACCAGCAGGCACGAACTCGAGTCCATCAGTCCAACACAACACGGTCCATCATGGTCCGACCCAACCCGATCGTGATTCCTCTCCGCCCCCGACTCACTCACCGGCTCAACGCACAGCCGACAGCTCCCCTGCTTTCCAAAAGCTAACGATTCCAGCAAATACCCCTCCCCAATAGCCAGAATCCTCCATCTTGCCCTTGCCCTCCGCCTGCTCCTGCGACTCTCTGCGAGTCGTCTTTCTCCACTACTAGTAGGGGGGCAAAGGCGTCAGTTTCCCGCTCCACTCCTTTCGTTTTTCTAGTCTAGGGTTTAAGAGCTCGCCGAGCCCGCCCGGCCCAGCTAGAGCCCAGGAACACCCCCGCGGCCCCACCCTCCCGTCTTGCCGGCGCCTCGCGCCGCCGTTGCCGGAGCCAAGCTCTCCGCCGCCGAGTGCGCAATGGCGTTCTCCTTCGCCTCGCCGGCGGCGTCGAACCCGTTCCAGACGCCGGCGGCGTCGAACCCCTTCCAGACGCTCCAGACGCCAGCGGCGCCGAACCCCTTTCAGACGCCGGCCCCGGCCACAACGCAGGCGCCGTCCTCCTCGCCCTCGCCGTTCCAGTTCAGCTTCCAGCAGCCGCAGCAGCAGCAGCCACAGCAGCAGGTGGCTCCGGCGGCGCAGCCTCAGCAGCCGCAGCCGCAGCCGCAGCAGCAGCAGAAGCTGATGCTGTACACGACGGATATGAAGCCCGCGGGGTACAACACCAAGTGGGAGGAGCTGCACGCCGAGTCGCAGAAGGCGCTGCTCCAGATCGAGTAGGGTTCTTCTCTGTGTCTTTTTTTTCCTGTCCTGTTTTCTGGTAATGGTGTGCGGTTACTTGGGCACGGCGTACCTTTGCTTAGATGTGAGCTTTCGTGTCGATTTGTGCCTTCAACTAGATTTGTTCCATCTGATTAGCAAAAATTACCCCTTTTCCGTTGTTTTTCTTGCGCGGTGCAGGTGTACTTGGCCAAACTGGTAAAATGTGATTGCGTTTGTTCTCTGCCAGTGGAGGCAGTACTTTTTTAAAAAGCCTTTTTATTTGAATAAAATGTTTTGGGGGAGTAGCCCAGTAATTTTTTTTTGTTTTGCTTGTATTGAGGGACTGAGGCCTTCTATTTCTGAATGTTATTAGCATCCACTGTTTTGAACTTTTTTGTTTTGGGCGAAAAGATACATCTTTTGTGGTCTATCATCTGATTTGCCTCTGTCACATTTGATGTTCACCTGGTGATCTTAAGAGTAGTTTTGTCTGCTTTAATGTTCATCTATTTGATGTTGTTTATTGCAGTTTATGGACGACTATTTGATGTTTGAATTGTTCACTTTAAGTTGTTTTCTAAAAAATGTTGTGTAACACTGGTTTTGCAGGGATAAGATACGTGAGTACAAAGATGAGAGTGAGAGGTTGGATCAGTGCAGTCGTCTTTATGACTCCTCAATCTCGAATGTCAATTTTGAGCTTGATGCGAGTCGCATTGCTCAGGTTAGAAATTTCATCACAATCTTTGCTTTCTTGGGATTTTTTTCTTAGCTTTAGTGCAGGTTTGATTGTTTTTGTCATGCTCCACAACCAGAAGATTATTTTAGTTTTAGCTGATAGCCCGACTCGTGGTGTTGCTAGTAGGTTGTCCGAAAGTGTAGAACCGTAGAAACTGTTTTCTAGAATGTCATGTCATTGCAAACAGCTAAGGTGCCGTTTGGTTCTGAAAACGTAACACAAACGTAAAAGGAATGTGATTGCAGCGTGAATGCTTACAGAATAAGCGATCTCCCGTTTTGTTTGGTTCGAGTACTCTATAACCAAAGCTGTGCAAGCTCATCATCGCGCATAGAGGGCGATCGCCAACTCCCATGAGTTGTCACCTCCGATCTCTGTGTCCTGCTCGCCTTCTTCCTCACTCTCTCTCGATTCCATTGCTGATGCTCATGAGGTGATTGCCGCGGTGCTTGCACAGGTCATCACGCGAGCCGCCAGCAACACTGCCATACCATGCCGCTCCATATCTCCGCCGCACTCCATTGCACTTTGGGCATGATGCTGTGCCAGGCTAATCTCGTGCGGCTGCCATCGTCCCATCCCTAATTCCGGATTGAGCTACGATTCTCCTTCGTGCTCAACAAGCTGCCACACCATAGCTCGAGCTTGAGCTATGGTTCTCCTTCGTGCTCAACAAGCTGCCAGTTGCAGTCTCAGGCTCTCGGCCTCAGCAGCGATGGTGCATGGGCTCTCGAACACACTGAGGCGCAGATGTGCGGGGGCTGCCCCAAGGCAGCGCAGCAGTTGCTCCTGGCCATGAAGATCGAGCTGGGGTGTAATGTGCGAGGTCTCCTCTGCAAGTCCGATCCAATCATTATGGTGCTGCAACACGGAGAATTTTGAGCGTTATCGGCTTTGTATAGCACTGTTATCGATCCCGCGTTATCTGATTACAGAGCACACAAACCAAACACCAGCTAACATAATCAGTTTGCAGCGTAAACGGATCACGCCCTAAAACAGTCGAACCAAACACCACATAAGAGTCACATGTAGATCTTTTAACCATTTGAAATTTCATGAGGTAGACCTGTATGTTGGACAATAAGTACTGTGCCCCCTCACCGTCATAAATCCCAGAACTCTGAAACCCCCTTGCTCTTCTTCGCTAGGTAAATTTATATAAGATTAACCTTTTTCCACTACCCACTAATATTTTATCATTTTTATGTATTAGATATGAGCTTGTCCCCAGTTAGAGGTTGTCTAAATGCTATCATGGTTTAGTCATGTCCTGAACAAAACAAATTAGCATAGTATGTTGCAACCGAACTTAAGCTAGTAACAAGAGAAGCTTCATAATTAGGGGCAGTTTTCTCCTGCTGGTGCAGTAGTAAATATTCATCATAGGAGAGCTGCATATCTTGGTATTATAGAGAGATGGTGCAGTAATAAATCTAATCATCATCGCAGGGTTATTTAGTTTGAGCTTACATCCAGCTTGAATGTTGATATGCTTCTTTGGCAAAACATGACTTGCTGCGTGGAAAAATAATGTATGTTGCATAACTGGAAATTGATATATGGACGCTGAATATTTCCTTTCGTATATTGTTGTAGTGCCATTGTGGTAGCCTGATCAGTGTCTGCTCTAGCAGGATCCTGGATTCATGAATCATGAATAAATATTTGCTGTCTGTTCTAACAGGAACTCGGAGGTACCACCACTGTGATGGAGAGAGAGAAGGCTTCCATCCAGGAATTGATGACTGTCGTTAACGAAATGATGTGGAACACGGAATTTGCTATGAGGTCATACTTGATGTTGAGGCCAAGATTCATCCGTCCAGGTGCTGGTGTTGCCAATGGTGGTTCTTCAAATCCTTCTGCAGGTGCTCCACCCAATCAGCCAGTGGTAGATTTCTACAGTGGAGTCCCAAAGCGCCCTTCCCTTTTTATGCAGCATACTGTCAATAGATTTGAATGTTATCTCGCTGAGTGTTGCAAGTGGATCGGTGAGCTAGAGCAGCTGGTTCAGATGGAGAATAATAAAAGATCATCAGATTCTCTGGAGTCTCTTCCAAAAGTTATGTCAAATGTGCATGACTACTTCATTTATGTTGCTTCTAAGGTAATATTTTGCTCAAAAGGAAGTTATACCAAAACAATACCGGGTTCTTTAGTTTTGAAAGATACTCCCATGATGTGCCAATATCTCTACGTATGATGAGTCAAATATAAAGCTCTAAACTGATCAAACTTTTAGCAACAGCAACATACTGTGAGCAAAATGAGAACATTTATTTAGTTATCATTTACTAGGCTCAGTATTGCCTAAGGCATTCTCTTATGTTGCTATTTTTCAGGTGGAAAATCTTCATCAGTATGTTGAGTCAATGAAAACTGAATATCTTAATGAACAGCGTCATATGGGTAATGGGAATGATCCGTTTCTGGAGGCAAACAGAAGAGAAGCAGCTAAACAAGAAGCAGCTGCCAAAAGGGTCCATCCAACTTTGCATTTGCCTGCTCCTGCACAGCCCACAACACAAATTGCTGCACCAGCAGCAAGCCAACCACAGCAATCTTTTTTTCCATCTGGCGCAACTTCGTCAAGTGGTTTTTCAGCTTTTAGCACTCCTGCTGCCGCTCCATCCTCATCTAGTCTCTTTGCAACTCCAACAACTCCAGCTCCATCAGGCGGCCTTTTTGGCGCATCTGGATCAGCTCAATTGACCACACCATTTGGAACAGCATCCACTCCTACACTAGCATCAACACCAGCTCCTGGATTTGGGACTAGCACATCTTTGGGTGGAACATCATTATTTTCTACACCATTTGGAGGTAAACATACTTTCTCAACCAATATTATGTGCTGGAAGCTATATGTTGGAAAATTTCATGCTATTTTACTTGGAGCAACTTGGAGTTGCACATGCTTTCATACTGATGTGGCTTAACCATATTACCAATGTTTTTGCCATCCATCATATTGCTCGTTGCACTTGTACCCCCCCTAATGGGAATTAGTTCAATGTTCATTGTAAAAGACTGCTCGACATGAGGATGAAATGCACTTCATGACACACTGGTGTATTTTTCAGGTGGAGCTACAGCTTCAGGCTCCAGCTTCGGTGGTGCATCGGTGAGTAAAATTTACATCAGTTTACATGACTTTTTTCAGTCGGTTGTGCTTGGAAGAAATATAACTTTGTCAAGCTTCCCTGTTCAGCTTACCATGTTTACCCCTTTTTTTTAATGGTGCAGAAAGGGAGGTCTAAGCCCCGGGGGCGTCGCTGAACCAATGTGAAACGTGGGTGCTCTTGTTTCTCCTCTTGGCCCCATTCCCTTTTCCTCTGTCTTATGCAAAACTTGTAATTAACTTCCAATTCTAGTGGAGTTTGGAGTGATTTATCTTGATGCATGCTTAGCTTACTATTAGATCTGTTTGGATACTATTGTAATACTTGTCCATTATTGCTCTGTTCTTAGTCTTGCCAGAATATTCCGTGCTGAACTGCTACTCAAGATTTCCTATAAAGTGGTAAAGGCTGTAACCCACTAATATGCATCCCATTGGTTTCCACTAATGATATGTTTTTGCCCGAGCCTTGATTTTGAAGCATGTCTACTTTTTTGGTAACCTGAGAAGTAATATTTTTTTGGATTGGGCCGTCAAGTGATGTCTATTGTTCTTTGTTTCCGTATTCACCTGAAATTAAGCTGGCCCCAATTTGTAGAACTTGAACACTATGATCAAGACTTGTAGCAAAACATCAATGCAATAACTAGCAAGTTCTGATGGAGTCTTTTATGTGGTTATACAGAACCCCTTATGTGTCACTGTCCCAAGCTGCGATGCTATGCATTGCATTGCAGTAGGGTTGAAGGTTCATCCTGGTCCAAGAAATAGCACGACTTTTTGCTGCTTTGACTATGACATGATTTTGTAGTATGCACATGACAAAGCTAGTTTCGACATCATCCGTAGATGCATCTAGCATTTTTTGACTTGGTTGCTTGCAGCTAGTGTCCCCGCGCATCACCTCACAGATGCGCGTTTTGGACCTGTCTGTATCTTGGTGCAGTCACATATTTTCTTTTTTTTTTTTGAATAAAGTGTGGTCACATAGTGATGAACACATTTAGAGTTGAACCTGTCAGTCGGAATGTTACTACTGTTCCTTCTTCCATCCAAGTTCTAGACCTTTAACCTTTTCATCCCAGCTTACCGCATCAGTTTCAGAATTTTCTCTTCCAGTTCTTTTTTATCATTCTTTTTGTTTAAGTTACTTCATACTGTCAGTGTCACCCATATCTTAGACAGGAGTTCATCGATTATAGCACGCTTCTGTCCATCTTTTTTTTTTCTGTCCGTCATCAGATTGCGATGCTTCCTGGTTTCTTCCTAGTTTCTTTGTGCTTATATCAATAGGTCCGTGATGCTATTCTTTTCCCTGCCTCATTGGTATGATTGGTGGTATCCTTGGGCTCTGAAACGTAAGTGCTTACGACTGCGGAGACATCATATCCCAAAAAATATCGAGTCCATTGGGTTTTTATAAAGAGTCAATTGCTTAGCCTTTGACATTTTGCTAAAGCAATCGTTACTGGCGGTTGTTAGGGGATCATGGAAGTCTAGTGTGGATAGGGGGTGGTAATGGATAATGACCCTCATGTCTCCTGCACAATCCAACTCAGCTTTATCTATTTGAAAGTCATATAATATTATGGTTCAGTTCTTATTGAGCCCGATCCAAGCTAAATTAGAGAGCTCTTTACGACCCCTAGCGTCAATGGGCTGTCAGTGTACACGAAATTTTAAGTGGCCGAGCGCAGCTTGTTGAGTGTTTCCCTTTTTCTAGCGCTGGCATGAGGATTTGACCGATGTTATTTTACTGCGCTGAACATTTCTTCCTGTCGGTTTTTTTCTGCTGTGTGCATTACGCTGTTTCAGTCTCTGACTTCCAGGGGACATTACTTTTCTGATTGAGTTATCCTGTACCATTTCCTGTTCTGAATCTTTGAAACAAGTTGTTTATCTGGAACGAGCATGGACTAGGTTCCCAGCGGTCCAAGATGATTCTGGACATGTGAATGCGGGGATCTCTGTTTCCTCATCCAGATCTCTGTTTCCTCGTCCGTTCGTCTTGAAATCCCTCTCCGAGGCACCGATTCTTCTGAAATTCTCTCCCTTTTGAGGAATTGAGTAACTGCTGTGGGCCTGTGATTCGTTTCTGGGTAGTGTGACGTGCCTGGTACAGTTGGGGCAGTGGAAGCTTCAGCGAAGCAACCCGGCAGCGTTTGAGCTTCCAGTGCTGGGATGAGCGTGAACCGAGTCGCTTTCGTGGCTCGGTGCTGCACGCTCGTATGGACGCCTGTTTTGGCTGTGCTTGCTTTTTCAGTTGGGATGGTTGTGGATTATTAGTCTCGTTTTTCGAAGTCTTCTCCCGCTTTTTCCTGGCAGCGACGGTGCTGTTTACCTAACGAGAAGCAGGGGTCTTCGGTAGCCGTTTGTCAGTCACTCGATTGTCAATCGTTTTGATTTTTCTAAATTTATAAATATTAATTTAAAAAATAAACGAATGGAGGAAGTACAAAGTATTCATGAAAAATTGTGATAAGATTCTCCATTGTGTAATTCTTAAGATATTACTCATCCCATCCTTCTTTTTCTTGAGAACCCAAACACAAATGGCATGATCTTTTACAAACGCATGATGAAACTATGAAACTTTGGTGATGGATATGTTTTGAAACATGGAATGTTTATATGGTACTAATTTTGTGTGGAAATTGTTACTTAAATCATAGTAAAAATATGCTGAACTTGGGCGGATTTCGTATAAATTTCGTTTGAATTGGGAAATATCCCCCCCCCCAAAAAAAATCGCGTGTAGAATTAATTTAATTTTGCAGGGAAAAGAGGAAACATAAAAAAATCTCCAAAATCCAGGGGGCTCCATTCCTCCACGTTCTCAGAAAAGTAAACGTCCACGCGTCTATAAAACACACCTCTCTCGTCGCCCTCCCGCTTTCTCTCTCCAATTCGCCCTCACCTCGCCGCCTCCCCCCTTGACCGCCACCCTTGACCCCGTCTTCCGGCGAGGCAGCTCGCCGGAAGACCCCCCACCTCGACCTCCCCGACGCAACCTCCCACCCTGTAACCCTCCGGAATGTCCGCCGGCTTCTAACTCTCCCGCGCCCCGGTCTCCGCTTGCTTCCTCGACAGCCCAATCCGCCTCCTCTCGCTCTCGCTACGGCTCCTCTGCCTGGTCGCCATGGCGATCCGCATCACCGTGTCCTACTCCGGCTACGTGGTGCAGAACCTCGCCGCCTCTCTCGGACACCGCTTCTGCTCGGCCTCGGCCTCCGCCACCGGCGGCCGCCTCCTCCACGACGGCGCCTGGCGCCCCTTCTGCATCTTCACCTCCACCCGCCAACCAGAGCAGCACCGCAGTGGCGGCGGCGGCAACGACCGCCATGACGGCGGCGACCACAACCACCCCAAGCCCCAGGCGATCGCCGCCGGAGCTCACTCGCTGCTGCTCACGCGGGCGTGCCTGTCGTCCAAGTCGCCGCCGCCGTCTCTCGCCGTGGGACTGCTGTCGGTGCTCACGCAAGCAACAGGGCCGACGGCTGGGATCACCGGGTCGGCGGCGCCCCTGTCAGGTTCGTCGTCGATTTCCCTCGGCTTCAACCCCACGTCCTTCCTCCCGTTCCTGCAGACGGCGAAGTGGCTCCCCTGCAGCGACCTTGCCACCTCGTCGTCTTCGGCGCCCTCTTCCCCTCCCCGTTCGCTGGCGCCTTCGCCCTCCTCCAAGAAGGCGTTGATTGGTGGTGCTAGCTCTGGTGCTGGTGCGTCTGGTCCTGCGGGAATTGCGACGAGCAGTGGTGCTAGTGCAGCGATGAGCAGGAGTAACTGGTTGTCGAGGTGGATGAACTCCTGCTCCGATGAGGCCAAGACGGCGTTTGCAGCTGTGACCGTGCCACTCCTCTACGGCTCGTCCCTGGCCGAGCCAAGGTCCATCCCGTCCAAGTCCATGTACCCGACTTTCGACATCGGCGATCGGATTCTTGCCGAGAAGGTAGAGCTTCGTTTGATGAGCATTTTAGTACTTATTAGAGCTGTACTGGATCATTGTTATGTTTGCTGATGATTGGTGTTATTGTGATCTGCAGGTCTCGTACATATTCCGGGAACCGGAAATTTTGGACATTGTAATCTTCCGGGCTCCTCCAGCTCTTCAGGCTTACGGCTACAGCTCAGGGGATGTGTTCATCAAGAGAGTTGTGGCCAAGGGAGGAGACTATGTCGAAGTAAGCTTTTATCCCAATGGTAGTGCAGCCTTCTGTTTGTTTCTGGTGTTATTATGCTGCAAACAGTTTGATTCTTTCTGCTTGAGTTGCTGATAATCTTGGCTCTTTAATAGGTGCGTGATGGCAAGCTGTTGGTCAATGGAGTAGTTCAGGATGAGGAATTTGTGCTCGAGCCACACAACTACGAATTGGGACCATTGGTATGTCATACGTTCTTTCCTCCATTATATACTGCATCTGTTGGATTTCTGCCTTCATGTTTTGAACTTTTGGTTAGGTTAGGCTTAGGCATATTATTATGATCCGCGTGCTTGGTTTTGCTACTTAAAGCCATCAAAATGCAAAGTTCGAAATTTGGATTGTGCGTGATACAGAAGTATCGATTGGCTGCATTTCCAGTGCCTGACTGATAATCAGTTGAACTATCGAACGCTCAAACTAGACACATAGAATATCTCATGAAGTTGTGTTCCCTTAGGCATACTTGTTAGCATTTTACATTTCTTTTAGCATGGTGGTTCATCATGTTGTTCAAGGGTTCTAACTCTTCTCATTTCTGCTGATCATTGTTGCAGCTTGTACCGGAAGGTTATGTGTTCGTGCTGGGAGACAACCGCAACAACAGCTTCGATTCCCATATCTGGTATGTTGCAACCCAATTCAATCTGTTTTATACACGAGTTCACTTGGTACTTTGGTAGAACGTATGCCTGATTCGTTTCGAACGTCTTGACGTTTCAGGGGTCCGCTTCCGGCAAGGAACATTGTCGGGAGATCTTTGCTCCGGTACTGGCCTCCATCGAAGATAACCGATACGATCCACGACTACGAGCCTGATGCAGCGCGCCACATGGTGCCGTCCTGATACGCAGTTTGCTCCAGCGATGCTGGATAGCTGATGTTTACAATAACATTTCATGGAGCTCCATTGATGAGCGGAGCTCCCAGTTTTTTTGTTGTCTCTCTCAGAATATTTGTTTCCTTGAGTGTTGTCTGTAAATTCCCTTTGGCTGACCGATTAGTTTTCCCATTAGCAAGTGCTTGTTTAGAGCACTTCCCCAAAAGTGTAACGCCTTGCAATTCGCAAGCTATGATGATCAGTACCTCCTATATGTATATAGAGCAATTGCTGAAGGAGCATTCGAGTTCTGCATTACTGCTCTTGCGGATCTGAAAACCTCGCGAGCTTTCTTGAGCTGCAGGAGATTCCGTGTACATGTAATGCAATGTTGAAGATAAACAAAAATTATGTGGAAAAAACATTTTCACGTTCTTTTTAGTAAGCTAAGGCAGGCGTTCTGCCGTTTCATCATTAGGAAAGAAGTGAAGTTTATTTGCATGCGTTCCCTGGCTGGAGGAGCCAGGACAGGAGGCGAAGTGAAAAAATAGATGAGGTCAGGGAAACAAAAAACACCAAGAGCCGGGAGAAGCTGATTACAGAAGTAATTCTTTTCACTGTTCTTACGGCAAGCCTTGTGTCTTCCTGGAACGATCATAAGCGCAGCGCTAAGTTGCGACTCGGGAAGCTCAAAATTCATCAGCAGAAGTCGGTCTGCCATCTTTAAAAAAAGAAGAAGAAGAAGTGGGTCTGCCTGCAGCCCTGCACTGCCCCGTGTCTTTCCGTATCGGCCTATGCAGAGTGCGGTATGGTGTTTGTTGTTCACGGTGGCATCCGTTTAGTTGCTGCTCTGCTAATAATATTTGAGTTGCCTTTGTTGGGCCCGATCTCTACTAGAACCCGTGCGTGAGGGGCTGAGAGAGCGAGAGAGGAAACTAGCTCGCGGCCTCGGCCCTGCACCACATACATACACCCTGGCGCAGGGGCGCGGCACGCGGCCTGCGTCCCTGTGATTCTCTCTCGGCGGCCCCCCCCCCCCCCCCCCCCCCCCCCCCCCCCCCCCCCCCCCCCCCCGCCGCCGCGGCGTTCGTGCACGGCACCTTTTGCTTGGGGCCCCGGCCTGCTCACACTTGGTTCGCGCCGCGCACGGCGCACCAGCCACCAACCGCAGAGTCGCCGCAGCAGCCAGAATCATCATCAGCACGCGCGAGCCTCGTCTGCTAACGTCCCCGCCCGTGCGCGCTCATCGGACGTAACCACGTGAAGCACGGAATCGGGCCAGTCCAGTAGTCCACTACGCTGAACGGCCCAAGTGATTCGAACACGCACGCTGTCACTCAGGTGCAAACCGAACCGAAACACCTCGCTCGCGTGAGCCCAACGGAGCTGAGCAGGAACCAGGAAGGCACGCCACAGCTGCTTGACGTCGCGCCCAGCAGCACCCTGACCCAACCCAAAGCCAAAACGATGCCGAGGAGCGAGGCGGCACTCTGGCTCCGAACAAAGCCAAACGTATCACCCACTCACGTCTCAGATCACCAACATGCGCATCGCAGATTCGCAGTCTTCGCATAGTAGGTTTGGCTTTGGCAAACCATGAGCATCCGTGCCACCCGCACATTCCCAGCTGAGCTGACCGGTGCTTTTTGCCGAGGAAAAGAACAAACACCAACGCGACGCGCACGGACACCGCAGCCGAGACCGAGAAAATAAAGGCTCGGCCAAGAAAGCTCGCCGAGTTCCGGACGATTCATCTCTCGGCTGGGTAAAAGCGGGGAACGGAACCGGCAACAAAAAGGCAAAGCCACCGTCCAGAGGCGCGGCCTTGACTCGGCGTCTACTGGGACTCCACGACCACGAACGGGGGCACCACCCAGCCGCAAAAGTTGGTGAATGAATGTAGTGTAGTGTGAGTTCTCCACGGAAAGGGCCAGCTTTATGGATCCCCTTTTTCACAGTTCAGTGGGCAGCTGCCTTTGCAGCGCACCTCGTCGTCGGCTAGTATCTGGCGCCTAGGAGAGCAGACGAGCAGGATCTTTTCCGCCTGGCAACCACATCCTCACCTGTGAACGCCCCCACAGAAGACAGAACACACCTGCAATGAAAAACGAAAATGCTCCTCTTGTGTTCATTGGACAGAAAAGAATCGCGCACGCGACGTTTATCCGGAATCCCGGATGGTACGATAAAGTTGGCGTATTTATGCTATGCTATGCGATTCATTTGAATTCAGAGAGGATTACGAGAAGCTGAAAAGGCTGATCCCGAGATCATCAGCATCTCTGAAATCCTGACCCGGAATTCGCTCCCTCACGTAGTCACGTTTCCATTTCCTTCCTCTCTCGCCATTCGATTACCTTTCCTTTCTCCCTGCTTTAAGAGAAAGGAAACCGCGAGCAATGCCCGGTATTTAAACGGCCGGGCCGTGCGTGCGTCCGGCCGGCCTAGGCGAAGGCTAACCGAGTTCTCTACATCGAACACTTCATTTGTCCGGGCGGCGAGTCGGCGGCCATGGCCTCTGCGGGGTTCGAGGAGGCGTGCAGGGAGATCCGCGGCGCGCGCGGCCACCCGCGGCGCCTGGGCCAGCTCCTGGCTACGCGGAGCCCCGCCGAGAGGCAGCAGATCAGGGCGGCCTACCGCGCGTCCTTCGGCGAGGACCTCGTCGCGGCGCTGCAGGGGATCCTCGTCGCTGGCGCCGGCGGCCAGGAGGACGAGGTAAAAAGCGAAGGAGCAGAGCGTCTCGGCGCCGTCGAGGCGATTAGATTCCCTCACTTCTTTCTTTCTTTCTTCCATTCCAACAGCTCCGCAAGCTGCTCTACCTGTGGGCGCTGGACCCGGCGGAGCGGGACGCGGTGGTGGCGCGGGAGGCGGTGGAGGGCGGCGTCACCGTCGCCGGCTACCGCGCCCTCGTCGAGGTCTTCACGCGCCGGAAGCAGGACCAGCTCTTCTTCACCAAGCAGGCGTACCTGACAAGGTTCAGGAGGAATCTGGACCAGGACATGGTCACCGAGCCATCGCATTCGTACCAGAGGGTACATAGCTTTTTTCTAAAACTCTTCTTCAGTTAATCGTTTTTGCTGTCATGGCGTGTTAGCCAAGTGAAACTCAACTCAGCTTCTGACATTGATGTTTCCTGATGATCCGAGCTGAGCAGCTGCTGGTTGCTCTTGCGGCCTCACGCAAGTCGCACCACGACGAGCCCAGCCAGCACATCGCCAAATGCGACGCGAGGAGGCTGCACGACGCCAAGAACGGCGGCGCGGGATCGGTCGTCGACGAGGCTGTCATCCTCGAGATGTTCAGCAAGAGGAGCATCCCGCAGCTCAGGCTGGCCTTCTGCAGCTACAAGCACATATATGGGCATGACTACACCAAGGCAAGCGAACCCATCAACTACAGTAGCTCATAGCATCCACTTCATACACCCCCCTCCTCAATGACTCTGTTCTGAGGCTATCCTGAAACAATGTGTACGGATGCAGGCACTGAAGAAGAATGGCTCTGGTGAGTTTGAAGAAGCTCTGAGAGCTGTTGTCAAGTGCATCTACAGTCCTTCCAAGTATTACTCCAAGGTGATACAAACAGTTGATTCAGTATCTTTTTTCTTTGAAGAACCAAACAGTTGATTCAGTATCAGAAACAAACAGCTTATCGTACCTTACACATGTCTCATCTGATCCATTCTTTTCTGTTCTTGGTCTTTCCAGTTGCTGCAGAGAAGTATGCTATGCGCAGGAACTGACAAAAGGTTGTTAACAAGGGCGATATTGGGCAGCGACGATGTCGGTATAGATGAGATCAGATCAGCGTTCAAGAGTTGTTATGGGAGGAACCTTGCAGACTTCATCCATGAAAGCTTGCCTCAGAGTGATTACAGAGATTTTCTTGTGGCTGTGGCAAGAGGGTCAGCCGCCTCATGAAGTTGGCATAGAGGAAACCTTGACTTGTCCAGCGAAGCAAATACTGCTTTTCATGATGCAGGAGTAAGTAGAACATAAAAAACAGCAGTCTCGTGCCATCTGAACTTGGATTTCAGGTTATGAAATGTTACCAGTTTATTTACAAATTTGCTTGGCTTGTGACGGAGAAACCATCACATCTCATGCACAAAGTAAAACACAACAGTACGCTTATTGCAGAGGACTATATTACGAACGTCACTTAGATGAGCTTCTTTTTGCAGAAGTACTGTTGTAGATGCCACAACTGCAAAACAGAGACCGCAATGCAAACGCTTAGAGACAGCAAGCTCAACCACGTGATCCTAGCATTCGTCTTCTCACTGACATCTCTCAAGTTAGCTTCTCTGCACCGAGAACAATTTTGTTAAATAGAGTGCTGTGCCCTGGGAACAGACCAAAATGAAGCTAGAAAAACAAGTGGGTGCACAAACTTGGATTTGAGCAGAAGCAGGTTTTCATGGATTGATTGAACAGCTGTTTCAAGCTTGAGCATCTCTAGCTGAACTCCCTGGTTATGAAACCCCATGTGTATATGGAAGTAAATAAAGAAAAACAATAAATAATGGTATAAATAAATAAAATAACGGTATAACACAACATTTGCATGTAATTCACCTCGATCTTTTCCTTTTTAGCAACAGAATCCCAGTCTTTAGCAGCAATCCCAATTTTCCAATCAAGGTTTAGTTTCACCATTAACCCCCTGTCCTCTCCATCAATCCAAAAGCAAGCCAGGTAGTTTCCAGCTTCCGCTGTGGTGAATGAAAACCGGTCCATTGAAACCTTTTCTTTCTTATGCACAATGTCTCCAAAAGGGGATGTAACCTGAAATAATAATTTCCATCAGAAATGTAAACACGTTAGTAGAACAGAAAAGATCCAAAAGAAATGATATGCAATTAGACAACTCCCAGTCAATCTCCAGATCCCTTCACAGTAATGCTAACATTACTTTGTCGTCAATAAAGTAAAAAGGACAAAATATTTACTCGCTACTACTACCATAGTACCATGTGCAAATTAAGATGGAAACATGTGCAAATTAAGTTGGAAGCATGTGCAGATAGACTGGGAACCACTCCCCGTTTACAGGTTGACAAACAAGTTACAGAACATAATCATGAATGCAATTGGCAAACCAATCTGCAAATAATGGTGGATTCCACAACTCCTGATTCATAATCACAGCTCAATCCAACAAAATGTTGCCGGTTTTTAGAGTAACTCTACTTATTCAACGAAGGATTCCCTCTAAGTGATAGAAAAACTGTTTGACAAAAGGAAATACTGTAATATGTAAATACTCTAGGAAATGCTAAAGGAAAAAAATGCAGACCAAGGACAACAGGAACGAACAACTTGTCCTGCTCAGGATTATGTTGACTGAATCAGTGGCAAGGATACTGAGAGCCTCAAAGCAAATCACACTTCTTACTATCAGTTCTTCATCACAACGATTGTTAATGAATCTGTTCATGCATTTCAGCTACCAAAATGGTTTTCGAAGTATTTCCTATGCACGCCCACATACTGCGCTCAACACCAATGGATGGATGTATACAGTATACCCTCCCCAAATGCCAATGCCTAGTCATATGTACAATGTGCAGAGGTTGCCATCAAGTGTTATTGCTGTTTTTTTTCCGGGAATTGTTACTTTGCAACTGCTGTTTCGCAACTAATGCATTCCATAACATCAAAGAATTCACATATCAATCAGGTGTAACTTGTAACCGCAAGAGCAAGACCTATATGCAATTAATTTCCTCTTCATTTCCAATGTACAGACACAAGCACAGAAAACGCAGGGAGTCATAATTTCCAACCAATTTTGCTTCAAAAATATATTTTCCAACCAATCCTCACAATTTACCCCGTGTGGGACACTGATTTTCCCGTTGCCCCGATCAATCCTGATCCGACCGAAACGATTGGTTACCTTGACGGAGACGGTGGGGTGGGCGTGGTGGTGCTCGTAGAGGACGGAGTAGTCGCCGATGACGACGACGTTGGATTGGATCTCCTCCGACACGCACTTGGACCCGGACGGCGCAATCTCCAGCCACACTGCATCCGCCCCCGCCGCCATCCACCACACCGCCGCCGCCGCCGCCGCGGCCCACGCGCCACCTCGCGCCATCGTCGTCGACTCTCTTCCGGCCGCGCAAACGACCAACCGCCGAACAAGCACACACCCCCGGTCCATCTCACTCGACGCGCGATTCGTTAGGCCCATAAACATGCGAGGCAAAACGGGCCCAATAAAATCCCGAGTTGGGCTCTATTTGGGTTACAAATTTTGTTCTCAGTCTCAGTTCGGCCCAAATCAGGAAGCCTCCACCCAACTCCAGGCAGGGTCCAGGCTCCACTTGGAAAAATAATTCGGCAGAAAAACGGAGGAGAGAGCAAGCAAGGAAGATTGCTTGGTGGGAGGAGTTGGTGAGGAGAGGTCGCGGCCATGGAGAACCTTGCGCTGCTGTGGGGGATCATCGGGCCAGGCGTGGCCGGGGCCGTCTTCGGGGCTGGATGGTGGTTCTGGGTGGACGCCGTCGTCTGCAGCGCCGTCTCGGTCTCCTTCCTCCACTACCTCCCAGGTGAGAGCGGGAGCCCTAAGATTCGGTCTTGTGATGCCCCTTTTTCAGCGCTACCTTTGGGATTGTAGTTGATGGGTGTGATTCTTTGGGCGCCGGCGTTTTGCAGGGATCTTCGCGTCGCTGGCGGCGCTCATGTTCAACTGCGTGAACAAGGATGAGATCGGATACGATTATTACTCGCCATATGGGGACGATTCAGAGTGGAGGTGAGGTTATTGGTCGATTTGATATGGATTGATCGAATTGCTGAAAAAAATTTAGTGCTTTATTAAGTAATTGAACCAGGTTAAAGTGAACCCTGATTTTATGATGCATTTTTCAAGGAAACTAAAACTAAAAATATTAACGAAAGAATTTATAATTAATTAGTTGCACATGATTAAGAAGTTCTTAAATTGTGTAGAATGTGTACAAAAATAGTTCAGTCCACAACAACAGACACTGGCTTCCTGCTTAACTCTGCTAAACAGAAATGTGCAACTAGTTATTCTCATGTAGTCATGTCTACCCTTCCTCTTTTCTTGGGTATCCTGAATTTTTCTTCACTGTGTTTTCCTGTGATGTAACAATGACATTCGACTTGTTGATTGCTTTTAAATATCATCAAGGAAGAGATCATGGCTTCTGATTTTTAAAATTAGTGAATTTCGTTGGATAAGTTTTCGACAACCTGATTTGGTGCTAGAGGGAGTTAGTTGTGTGAATTAGGACACTAATGTGTCTATAATTTGAAAATAGTTTGTAATGTTGTTGGGATTTTTCCTACTTCTTGTCAGCCAGTTACATTCTAATTCCAATAACATGTCCTTAATAACTACCTTCACATATATGTAACTCTGTTATTTATTGAGAAGAGGTGAAGAAAGAATAGTCTTATGTTGAATCTAGTCTGATTCTTAAATCATCCTTAAAGTTCATCTTATTTTGAGAGGTCCACTAATCTGATTTGAAGTTAAGTGGGTCAGAGAAGTCCTAAAAAATGTTTTCGATGTTACTATGGTACTTACGACTTAGACAACTAAGTCAACTACTTGACTTCTCTTTTGGTTGTTTTCAACTAGACCAGTTTATATATTTGGAGGCTAGCATATCCAGTGTTAACTGATCCCTGTCTGTAGGTCGCTGTGTGTCTGTGTCTATGGGCGACCCATGAACAATGATGTGTAACATCTCTCTCTGTCAACTACAACCTGTTTTTGGTACAACTAGGACTCCACGGAAGCACTTGTAGAGTTCAAAGATGCATGTTCCATGCGATGATCTAGAAAACAAAATGTCATAACTTAAAACATGTCTTGCACGATGAGCCATAATTGTAAGTCCCATGCGATGATTCCTCTGAAGACCAATGCCAAAATTTGCTAAACCAGTTCAATGGAACTTGAAAGAATGCGTGTGATAGCTTCAAAATTGAATCTTCAACTTGAGTAGCCTAAACTTGTCATCCAGTAATCCAGTGACAAGGACGTGAACCACTTAGCTGAAGTTTCTTCTGTCCAAGTTCATGAGGGCACATAAGGATTTCAGGGTTTTTTTTAATGATTTATGCTGTGCAGTAGATATCTAAACTAAATTTTGTACTTTATACGAAAAGAGCCTCAAGTTTGTAGCATTGTGTTGTATGGTTGCATCACTTTTGGTCAGGTTCAGTAAGTCACCACACAGTCCTTGTTAGTCTTCCTCATTGGTTCTATCGCATGAGCTTAATAGACCTGTGTTGGGGTGAATGATTTTCTTCTGATGCTGCACTGAAGTATTCTAACATTGGTTTCTTAATTTGCAGAGTGAAGCTCTGGCTTTTTGTTGCATACGTCGTTTCTTTTGTCTGCCTAGCTGGATCTGTTGGTTTATTGGTGCAAGATGCGCTGACAGACAAGGGCCCATCTGTCTGGACTGGTGTTGCTGGTGTTCTGCAATGCGTTCTCGTGTTGATAAGGTATATCTGTATTTCTCATCTACTTCCGGTCTGTTCGGTTGAGATTGCTCTTGTAGCTGCAGCAGCCAAGTGAGCAACCTGAGGCTGGGTTGTGGGCATGTTGCCTTGTGCAGCTGCAGCTGCTTGTGCAGCCGGCACAAATGAACAGCTTCTTCATCTTTCACATGTTCAATTGTCCAGTGTGCGTTCTGACTTCTGGTCATCCTTGCAGTGGGTTGACATATTGGACATGCCACTCTGAAGATTAAGCGTGTAATGTTCTGAGCGAATGGTTTGCAAGGTTGGCAATCGCTTGAAGAAAATTATTTCTGGCAACTTATGGTCGTGTGTGATGGGAAAACGTGCCTACTGTATAGTGGAACGGCTATATGTTTCATTTGTGCATATCTGACTGTTTTTCGGAAACGATGCTTAACACCACTTCACGTTTTTTTCTTCCAACCTGTGATGCGTCAAGATCATGCATATTAATTATCCTGAGGGTAAAACTGAAACTGACAGTGAATTGGTCCCAGTGTCGCAACTGACAGTCTCCTGCAGGCTGCACTAAGTTACTGCCTGACGCCTCCTAGTCAGTTCCGGTTGACTTCATTTAATCCAGATGCCGTGTCATCGTTACTGCTGCTGATCGGTATACTGCCTTGGTTGCATCGAAGCTAACGTCCAGCTTTCACAGTCTGTTGTTATACCGTAGGGCTTACTGAAAACGTCATTTCCCTTCTATTTCTTTTAAGCTAGAGGACGCCGTTTCTGAACTGCCGGTACCCAGCTTTCTTTTTACGTTTTCTCGAAGACGGCGTAGGGACCACCTGCCATGGCCCTGTGTCACCTCGACCGAGAGCATCTGAACTGAATCCATTGCGTTCAGCTCGATAGCAATGTTGGGAGTAGTATAACAATTTCTACAGCAGCCGATGCCGTTCCGTTGAAAGCAACAACATTCCGTTGGCGCCTGGCGCGTCGTTCGCAGCTTCGTCGCTTTTCCTGAAGCGTACACTGTGGGTTTCGACCAGGCAAGATATGCCTTGGAATTACCGATCGCGTGTTTGTAATCCAACGACTTGGGCAAGGCTTTCGGGGTATCGGTACAGAACTTGTACTAGAATTGCAGAAACTTCGTGGCTGTACACTTGTACTGAGGGCGAAGGAGACGTCGAAAGACCACGCATGGTTGTTCTGAGGCTAGCCATAGGTTGATTCAAAAGGCTTATGTCACAATCTGTCAATTTGCAACATTGGGATTTCAGACAGGTTGGAAAACCAAGACGAATCCTGCTATCCAAACATGGCTTTTTAAGTCGTAGGAAAGATTTGTCCCAGCGAAAATTAAACTACCATACCGTACCAAGTTCCTTAGAAATTCCTGGCCAGTTCCAATCATGGCCTAATGTACAGAAATAGGCTGGCGCGCCGCCACGGCTAGTCACCGTACGTGGATTCTCCGGTGAAACTGCGTTGCTGGACCTGCCCCCGTGGCCGGTGGCAGCGTGCGAATCTATTGTCTATGGGAACGCCCCTGCTTTGCGCCCCCATTCACGAAGACGCCGCGCGCCTTGCCGTCGCCGGCGGCTGCTGGCGCGGCGCCCTCGAGGGCGCGTCCGTCTGAGAGAGACAGGCGGGGGGTGCGGCGACGCCACGGGCGCTCGCCAGATGGGCGACGCGCGTGGGTCTCCGCGGTCTCACGTGTCCGGTGCATTTAAAATTCTTTTACATGCATAAAACCTATCGATGAGTTAGAGCAAGTGAATTCGATGAGTTAGAACAAAAGAATCACTTTTCTAGTGTTGAAAGAAGTTTTTAAAAATAATGTCTAAAGAAACTGAAAATAGCCCCTATGGCTATCTTCTCTTGCATAATTAAATGAAAGAGGTATTGTCTCGTGCCCATTTAGTAAAAAAGATTTGAAAAATAAACCTTACAATCTCTAACAATAACAAAACTTAGAGAGAGAGAAACTTACTCTAACAATCATGAACCTTTAGAGGAGAGGAAGAGAGAGAGGGAGAGTTAGCTAAAAAACAGTTTCCCTTAAAATCGTCGCTCTCTAACCATCCCCTGTTCTCTCTCTCCCTCTAGAAAAACAGCTTTCACATCTTTGCGCCGTGAACGTAGCATTTGCTCCGAGTCCACCATTAAACTAGTAGTCGTCTCCCTATTGTTGTTTCCCTCCTCTGCTTCGGTTACGTCGAACCTTCATAAAGCCTCCCTCCCCTCGCCCGCCTCTGCGCTGTGATCGTCCACGAAACGCATAGGACGAGCGCCCCGCAGGCCCAAGATAGCCACGGCGACGGAGCCGAGGAGAGAGAGAGGCAGAGCGATCCAAGGGGCGCATAGATGAAGCCCAAGAACGGCGCCGCCGCCTCGGAGAGGAGGCTGCTGTCGCGGCGGATACTGCTCCTCTGCTTCGCCAGCTTCTTCCTCGGCATGCTCGTCACCGACCGGTGAGTCAATAGATTGGTTTCGGTTCTTGCTGCTTTCTTCGAGCCATGGTTATGTCTCCTGTGTGTGTGCGGTGCGTGCGATGGATGCCGTGCTTACGGGTGCTGGGCCGGCGATGGTTTTCATTGCAGGTTTGGATCGGTGCCGAGCCATGTGGTGGTGCCGCAACGGCGGTACGGCACGGAGCTGCCGAGAGTATCCCAGGAGTTTGTTGCCAGGCCGGTAGGGCTGCTTAACCCCCTGAAATTAGTTTTTTTCCCCTTCAAAATTTCTGTTTATCTTATTTATTCGGATTTATGCACGCCTTGCTACTTCAGACATTGTTATATGCATCGTCTTCACGACTGCAGATTCATATTTCCTACTTTTCGCTTATGAGCCATGGCAGTATTTGTTAGGCTGGAAAACGTAGATTGGAAAACATGGCGGTTTAGGAACAATTGAAGCATTAATGAAGTACCTCTTGTAGTCTTGATGGTTGATACCACCTGTTTTTGGAAACTCCTGCATTTGACTACATTTTTCAATATAGTACATAGATACCGTGAAAACTTAAATCAAGCTTTTCCATGAAAGCTAAGGTACAATAGGTTGTTTTACTTTTACATGGACTTCTAAATTCTTGTGCCCTCAAATTCTTCAGTCTTCCTTCCTGAGATGTGATAGTTCTCTTAACGGAATGCATAGCTCCCTTTCTTGATTTCAGAAACCAGCTGACGATAGGGACATTATGGGGGAGGTGTCGAAGACTCATGAGGCCATACAGTATGTCGGCTTGAATCCTGAAAACTGTTTTTTATCTACCAGTGGCTCTCTAAACTGTCAATTTGGCACTAATTTGGATACCTTATTGGATTCAGATATCTGGAGAAATCAATCGACACACTGCAGATGGAGCTGGCAGCTAAGCGCAGTAGCAATGAGCTACATGGGGAAAGTACAGGTGGCATAAGTAAGCAGAGGAAAAGAGCATTTGTTGTGATTGGGATCAATACCGCCTTCAGTAGCAGGAAGCGTCGGGATTCTGTGAGGGAGACTTGGATGCCTCAAGGTTCGCACTCCCCGCCGGCCACTGCAGCTTGATATTTTTCCCCTGATGCTGGTTAGCGGTTGTTTATTGTGCTCCTTATTCCTAGGCTCCTAGCTAGAAGAAATGCTGCAAGAATCTTTTTCTTTTTGTTGAAAGATCCAATGCTGCAGGAGATCTCCATTAGGGCTGACTGTTCTTCTATTTTACTGTGCTTACTGTCTGTAGCAAACTAACTCTGCTATTTATTAGGTGAGAAACTCAAGAAACTGGAAGAGGAAAAGGGAATCATCATCCGATTTACAATAGGACATAGGTAGGGTAGATTGCATTATCTTTCCATTTTAAATTTGTGCAACTATTTTTTTCTGAACACCTCTGTGGAGGGCCTGTGTATATTTAGTGAAATGGTAATTCATTTGGCTCAAACTCCAAAAAAAACTTGACAGCAATTTTTCAACCAATGACTACTGCTGTTGTTTCAAACTGTTTAATTTTGATAAGAAGCAGCACGCTAACTACTGTATTGAAATTAGAAAAGGCATACAAAAGCATGTGTACAGTAGTTGGCAGTAGTTCCTCTTCAGTTTTCAAGCATTCTGGCAGCTGGTGCATATATATTTCCTGATTTTCTTACCACTCAAGTATTTTGTCTGTCATAAATTAAAATACGCATTACTGAAGTAATAACTGGCTTTTATGTGCTGCAGTGCTACATCAAACAATGTCCTTGATAAGGCTATAGACGCGGAGGATGAAATCCATCACGATTTTCTTCGGCTGGTATGATTATTTTCCCCAGCTATTGAACCACACCATTTTTTTCCTCCTTTCTGTTGAATAGCAATCATCGAAACCTGTGTTTTTGGCCCTGGTTTGGGAACTGTCATCTGTGCGAAACTTTGTTCTGATGAAACTGTACATGCATAACACATAGGACCATGTTGAAGGGTACCACAAGCTGTCTGCAAAGACCAAGATATTCTTCTCCACTGCTGTGGCATTATGGGATGCAGACTTCTATGTCAAGGTGGATGATGATGTTCACCTAAACATAGGTACTCTTCAATATGTACCTCTAAAATCACCAACCAAGAGTGAAGAAATTTGTCAATTATTTATTAACTGTCATAAAATATGCAGGAATGCTCGTCGCAACCCTTGGTCGACATAAACTAAAACCACGGGTCTACATTGGCTGTATGAAGTCAGGACCAGTCCTTTCCGACAAGTAATTCTTCTGAAAACAGCATCTCTACTTGAAGTTCCAATCCATCAAATTCTATAGGTAGTAACATTCCATTTCATCAGAAATGCAAAATACCACGAACCTGAATTCTGGAAGTTTGGGGAAGACGGGAACAAGTACTTCCGCCATGCCACCGGACAGATATATGCCATCTCCAAGGATCTTGCCACATACATCTCAATCAACCAGTGAGACCATAGAACTTCCGTGCTGATTCAGATAAAGTTTCCATTTCTTGAGTAGCTACTGACGTTCATCATTTCAACCAGGCCTATATTGCACAAATATGCAAATGAAGATGTATCACTCGGTGCATGGTTTATCGGGCTAGATGTGGAGCACATCGATGACAGGGACATGTGTTGTGGCACACCACCAGGTCAGTTTCTACAGCTGTTTTATTATAACATGCACAGTCCCTGAAACTGGAAGTCACTATGGCACTTACTAATCTTTGCTCTCTGAAACTGCCTCTCAGATTGCGAGTGGAAGGCGCAAGCAGGAAGCGTTTGTGTCGCATCATTCGATTGGAAATGCAGTGGGGTCTGCAATCCGGTCGAGAGGCTAAAATACGTACACTCGAGATGCAGTGAAGGTGAGGACGCCATTTGGAGCACCTCATTCTGACCGGGTGCTGAACTGCTGATAAGGTTCGCAGGCTGAAGAGGGTATGATCACGAGGCTCCATTGATTCAGGTATATACAAACACTGGAACACAGGCTGTAGCTCCCTCATGTTCCCTGGAAGACTCCTTTGTATGAGAACACAAAGGAAATTAAGAGAAGAGAAGCATATGCATATGTCTGATAAAGGAAAAAACTACAGGGATACATGAGTTTTTTTTTCTTTTTTTGGTTGAGAAATAGGTGTTGCAGCTACACAGGGCTCATGTACTGATGTGCGTATACATGTTTTTCAGTCAGTGCAGAAACACGATTGCATTCGATTAGTTCATTTGTCTCGTTTGAGAATGACTACTTTGTCTCAGCGTGTTCTACCCTTGTGGCAACAGATATATATATGTTTGGAGTATACCTTTGATCAGGTAGGCAGAGAAATATCTGCAAACAGTAGTCTCTTTTCAAGACTTACTGAACTTTCAGCGTTTCAGAGATAACAGTATGTACAGCATCTATGACTGTATTCCTAAAAAAACTGCACAGTTCCGAACCAAACAAACACAAATCGAAACCAGCTTACATGATTGTACGTGCACAGATCACAGTGGTCATCAGAATCACAAGCAATTATGCATCCGCAACCATGGGCAACATCAGACTGAGGGTTGCGCATGACACAGACACGGCGTGAGCATCTCCAATAGATCCCCTTTCCTTTTTATTTTTCTTAATCCTATTTTTCCCCTCCCTCTCCCCTTTATAAATGGGATTTCCAACCTCTCCCTTTCCTTCTCTTCATTCTCTCCTTACCATACAATCTCCAACCTGCGTTTTTTTCTTGACATCTCCTCAACAAATTTAGCTGGTGGATCCAAATACCCCTAGCTAAGGGCATGTTTGGGACTAGACCTGAGCAAAACTCGAGCCAGACCGAGCTAGAAAAAGCCCGATTTCTTTCGGACCCAAAGTCTCCACCCAAGCATGCCCATTAACTCAATCGGACCAACAAAATCGGGCCCAATTCGGGCCCGGTGCCCATCCTTTTTTATTGAAATGTAATTCATTTTATTATTCGGACCGAGCTCAAGCCCGTCCATTTTTTCGGATCGTGAAAATCAGCACCACGTCCGGCCCTAAACGAGCACCAGGTCGGGCCGGGCCAGGCCTATTTTGCTCAGGTCTATTTGGGACTGCTCCACTCTGGAAAAAAATATCTCTGCTCCACCAACTCCACTTTTTCGTAGCTCCACTCAACTAACTCCAGAAAAACATGGAGCCGATGAACTTTTTGGCTAATAGCATGATTCCAACTCTAGAATTTGTATTATTTGGTGTGAATAGTCTTTCTTACCCTTGTTTCTTGTTGTGGTTTTTTTTATTTTTTCCATATTGCTACAGGCCTTTATCAAGCTGTTCCGGTTGAAGTTACACAAAACTGTGTTCGATTACAAAACAGAATGCTGCTAATTACCATAAAAAATAAAAAGATACGAGATTTCGCTTTCTCTCGTTCTCAAATTATCTCACACACACACGCTCTCATAGGTCAGTGCAGAGCATGATGATTCACGAACATGCAGAAAATTGCATCCAACATGAATGACTAATTCACTGTTTCACGAACGAAATACAAGAAGCAAATTGGATGTTCTCAGCAGCGCCTCCACCTCTGGACGCCTATGGAGCTGCTCTGCCTAGCGCACCTTCTACACCGTCATCGAGGGTGAGGGCAGCGCGCTGGACCTCGCGCAGTCGTCCGCAAAGCGAACTGCTTCGCCACGTGTCGCGGCCACCCCCTCCATCATGGAGCTTCCGGATGTCGCCACCGGGCCAAGGCCACGCTAGAGCCATGGGCAGTAGTCGTCACTGCACATCAGCTCCATGCGTGCGTTCGCGAGGAGCGGCGCGACCGCAGCACCGAGAAGCGGCGGCGGGATTGGAGATAGAAGATGATCGGAATCGGGTGAGGACCACCGTATCCATCCGTTTTTCTTGTCTTCATGGCCGCGAAGAGTTCCAGCAGGCTGGAATTGTAGCTGCGGCGGCGGCAGCTAGGGCTTCTTGCGGCAGCACGGGAGGTGGCTACCGAAGGAGATGCCGGAGGAAGCATAAGCGAACGTGCGGTGTGTAACGAGTGGTATGGTCTCCATCTGAAGGTTTAGAACGTTGTTTTCTGGAGCACCTCTTGTGAGCTCCACAAAAAATTTGAAGTTGGCTATCAGATTCATATTTTTCTTGGAGCAGAGCTGTTGGACGGGAGCTCCACAAAAATTTGAAGTTGGCTATCAGATTCATATTTTTCTTGGAGCAGAGCTGTTGGACGGGAGCTCCACAAAAATTTGAAGTTGGCTATCAGATTCATATTTTTCTTGGAGCAGAGCTGTTGGACGGTCTCCACAAAAAATTTGAAGTTAGCTATTAGATTCATATTTTTCTTGGAGCGGAGCTGGTGGACTTGGAAGTGTTTGGTTTGAAGGTTTGGGAGTGAAGCAGTCCCAAATAAATTCTAAAATTTAGCTAGCTAATAAATAGGCACTAAAGTAGAAACTAGCGCACAAAATTTGGCTAAAATAAGAATAACCCAGTGGTCTCTATAGTATTTATTGTGGTCCTAACATTAAGAAAGGCTCATCGCTGGAATAACTTTATTCCTATTCTTGTTTAATTGGGAGATAGAAGAAGTAACGGGCGAGATCTCGTCCCAGACAAATTAAGCCGAGCTTAACATTTTTATTATCCGAATACAAGAACCTTAATCATGGGCTTGCCAACTGTACCAATTTCGAGTCCAGTGGGCTGCTGGCTACCCAGCAGATCACTTATTATTACAAGCCCTTGTTTTTTCGTGCAACCCAGTATGGTTGACTTTAGTTTGCATGGCAGCGCCCGGACCTTCTCCAACTAGCGCGCGTCAGCACTGCGCCGGAGCGAACGACAAGGTCTCGGCCTCCAAATCGTAGAGCACGCGCATGTCCTGCTGCACCAGGTTGCCGATCGTCGAGCCGTCGTCGCCGGAGTCCGCCAGGAGGAGGCACAGGCGGCCCCTCCTGTGGTCATCCAGGACGTAGTTGCGCCGCGGCAGGTCGAGGTCCGCGCCCTGGAAGTGGAGCACCATCCTCGGCACCGGCACCTGCGGCGCCGACGACGCGCGCCGCCAGGCCGCCGGCACCACGAAGCACACGCCGTCGTCGGGGCTGCTGCCGTTCGCGAACGGCAGCCTCAGCTGCACCTGGAACGCCCGCACCACCTCCGCGAGCACCGCGGGCGGGAGCAGCGTGAGCGCCGTGCCGGAGTCGACGATCACGCCGCCCGAGCCGTCGGGCTGGAGCGCGAACGCCGACTCCGGTATCCGCAGCCTCCTCGCGCCGACGGTCAGGCCGGCGAGGTGGACGTAGTAGAAGGTCGGGTTCTGGGGGCTCTGCAGGAGCGGCGTGGTCTGCACGGGCCCGGCGGCGGTGTCGTCGCCGTAGACGCCGTCCGCCACGGACCCGAACAGGAGGGTGCTCCTCCTGCCGCTGGCGTAGGGCGTGAGGCAGTAGGAGAAGCGGCGGATGGAGAGCTGGGACACCAGCGAGAGCGGATTCCGGCCGAAACCCACGATGCCGGATCCGTTGTTCAGGCTGCCGACGTTCATCGAGCCGCACCCGAACCCGAGCAGCACGCTCAGCGCGTCGTCGCCGGACGATGACGTGAAGGTGAAGCGCTCCGTGGCGTAGACGCCCATGGTCGTCGTCCCGTCGCCGTAGTTGTACCGGTAGGTACACGTGTCGGGCCTCATGCAGCTGTGGTGCAGAATGTCTGAGCAGAGCGGGCTGGCGCACCGCATGGGCTCGTACGACGCCGACTCGGCCGGCACGAACAGCGGGTCTGGCTGCGCGAGGCAGTTGGCGCACGGCGCGCACTGCGTCCAGATGAGGTCGCTGCCGGTGTCGAGCAGCGCCGAGACGCGCTGCGGCGGCGTGCCGATGGCGAGGTCGACGACGTACTCGAGGTCCCCCGACGGGCGCACCGGCGTGGCGCCGGGCGCCTGCTGCTGATCGCTCCCGCCGGAGAAGCGGGCGCTTCTGCCGCGGCTCCTCACCGCGGAGAGCGCGGCCGCCCTCGCCTTGCTCCGCCGCATGGCGCGCCGGATGAGCTCGGGCCTGGACAGCTGCTTCCCGGCGTCGACATGCTTCAGCGCGACGCGGACGTCTCCCCCGAACGCCGAGGCCACCGGGAAAGCGCACGCCACCGACGCTACCAAGAGCAGGAGCGCTACCAATCTCTGCTGCATGTTTAGCTCCCTAAATTAGCGCCGCCGATGTGACCTGGTATATGTAGACGGGGATGCCGCGCACGGCACTAGAGACGCTATACATATTCTTGCACCGTCTTGATGCAAACGCATCGATGCAAGCTGCGAAGGAAAGCAACGGGCAAGATTGTGCGCCAGACTTTACAAAATTCGGTTGCCGATGGTGCCATGGTGGTCTGGGCACCGAACAAGTCGGGGAATGCTCTTGGACCACTCGGCTGCGAGGGTGAAGAGGATGGTTGGCGACCTGTAACTCACCAGCTTGCACGAGGGCACTGGAGACTGTGTGGCTACAACTCTTGACGTGATCGCCGAATTCTGAGGCGAATTTGCACATGTTTTCCTGCCGGCGAAAAGAGGCCCGGAGCTAGCAGTGCTGCCGGGGTGACTGAAGGATCAAATATTCTAGCGATCCGAAGCTACATGAGCGGATCTAATTCGGACCTAATCGAAGTTCATTTACACGGCAAGTAAATTGTTTAGGCATACACGGCATGTAAATAAATAGCTGGAAGATCTAGAATAAGAGGAAGGGATCAGAGCATGTTTGGATGATGCAAGCAATCCAAATCGCCGCCCGGCCGGACGTGTCCCCGTTACTTCTTTCGGTCAGAATGAGAGCTCGAGTAAAACCGTGTGGAGATAACTTGACAGGAGGCCTCTTCAGGTTAATTGGGTCCATGCACCCCCTATCTGGGTGTACTCTGCTGAGCTAAAGCAGTATAGCACTGGGCATAGTCTATACGGCACTATATGCCGGCCAATTTCATCTGAACCAAAAGCTGCCTCGGTTTGCCACAGAATCGTGCCTTGCTTTTACATAATGGAATGCAGGTTGGTTTGATGTAACGCGACTGAAAATGTGCGCTCGTACTTTGGAGGGTGTGTCAACACGAGGCGTTAGGGCCAGTGCCCCTGGCAATATAACACAGTTTTTTTAAGTCCATATTTCGATCTTCAACTTTGAAACCGGCTGTTGACGTGTCAAAACTCAAAACCAATCCATTGCAAGCGCCATGTGGGATGAAAACCAAGACAGAATTGCTGCCGAGTTGAATAGTTGGCGGTTGCGTATGCGTAGTGCCTGATTTCCAAAGAGAGTCCCTCCACAATACAAGGATCCAAACTGCCCCTAACTTTTATAATACACCATACTACTGGCAGAAATATCAATTCATACTACTCCGTAATTTATACTACTGGCAGAAAGAAGGGAGTAGAGTAGTATGGTGTATTGTAAAAGTTCTCCGGTTTCGTTTGGAAGCATAATATGTGTGCCGAATCTGCTTGAACGTTAACAATAATCTTGGAATCCATGAGGACCATCACGGATGCAGTGATGTGACGTAAGACTCGTCGAATTTCCACTGCCTTTTTCTAAAGGCAGTGTTGATCAATGATCAGTATCAGACGCAAACATTTCATTTGTTCTATCAGCTTTCTCATTGGCTTAACTTAACTACGTAATGAACAAACTGATGCGGTGACACTAGATGCCCAGTTGATGTTGTACCTGCCTCACTACTGCACTAGCCATTTCCATCTCTGAATATAAGTAAAGTGTGGAATTTCTACCCTTTTTTGCTTTATTCTTTGTGGCAATGAAAGGATCGATTTTTTTTTTTTTGCTTTGTGACCGATTCGGTCTCTACGTCATATTTGGTCCAAATTCTTCGGTTGACTACTTGTAACTTGTCTGCACAATTCTAAAATTTTTGGCCCTTCTGTTCCAAATTATCAGCAATACACCTACAGCATCCTTGGTTTTCCGGCCCATGAGACAGGAGCAGGCCAAGGCTCCTACGCACCTCCACCCATGTTTTCTGGTAAGCCCATTCAGCCCATAAAAATATCAATATTTTATTTATGTTTTAATGCATCCGACATTTTGATAAACTAGGTTCAACATTTATTCATAGCTTGATAAAGTAGTCTTCGGGGACAGTTTACCTTTTGAATCGGTTAAACATTATGATAAGTTATATTAAAGATTTCTTCATACCTAATTCAACTTTTTGGGAAAATAGTTTAACATTTTTTTAGAAAAATATCAAAATGGTAATTTCACAATGCTGAAATAGTTCATCCAAATGTTAAATTTTATATTAAAAAATAAAAATCTATAATTATATATGAATAAGGGATTAATATCACACTTTTACAATACTTAAGGGATGGAAAAATATACTTTTTACCTTTTGAAATCAACTCTAAATTCCACTTGGAAGTCAGTTTATTTTATTGTCAATGTTTGTTTAAATCATATGTGACTGTTTTGTGCTAATTCAAATATTTGGTATCACACAAATAGCGTCTCTGAGAAATGACTAACTTTCAGAAAATTAGCATATCCCTGTTTGTACCTTACAGACACCTCTAAAAACAGATTAGTTGCTTATTAAATCCTCAGATGTTGTTGAGAAGACAACCATAATCTCCACTGAACAGATCACCGGCCTACAGTCAGAAATCAGAATCCCTTCCGAGCACCATACCAAACCTAAGGCGCATCTATGCATAATAACTAGAAATGGCCAAATGGGATCGAAATAGAGACGCATGAAAACCAGAGCTACAGCTAGATTAGATTGCACGGCTTCGGGACGAAGGACAGGAGGCTGTTCTCGAGGTCGTAGAGCACGTGGAAGTTCTGGTGCTGGAAGCTACCGATGATGGTGCCGTCGTCGGACGTTGCCATCGCCAGGCACAGTCCCCCCGAGACGGGTTCCACCAGCATGTAGTTCTGCAGGGGGAGCTCCATGTCCGCCCCGTCGAAGTGCAGCACCACTTCCGGCAGCGTCAGCGACTGGCGCGGTGGCGGCGGCCACTTGAAGCACGTGTCCAGCACCGACTCCTCCGTCACGTTCAGCAGCGGCAGCCTGATCTGCGACACGAACGCCGCGCGGACGGCGTCGTACGCCGGCTCGGCGAGATACGTGATCGTCGTGCCGGAGTCGATGATGGTCCCGCCCGTGCCGTCCTCGTCGTTGATGGCGAACACCGCCGGGTCGATGGGCAGCCGGTAGCCGCCGACGCTGATGCCGGTCATGTTCAGGAAGTACATCGTCGGGAGCGCCGGGTTGACGACGAACGGCGTGGACCGCACGGGCCCGCTGGTGCTGGCGTTGGTGCTGTTGAGCGTGGCGTAGACGCCGAAGTAGAGCCGGCTGGGCACCGGCGACAGGAAGGAGGTGAGGCAGTAGGAGAACCTGGGGGATCCGAGCTGGCTGACCAGCGACAGTGACCCCCGGCCGAACCCGACCATGCCGGAGCCGTTGGCTAGCGAGCCGGCGTTGAGGTTCCCGCACCCGAAGGAGATGCTGGGCACGGTGACCCGGGTGGTGTTGGTGCCGAACGTGAACGTCTCGTTGGCGAGGACGCCGGCGGTGCTGGCGCTGTCGCCGTAGAAGTACTGGTAGACGCAGACGTTCTGGAAGCAGAGCGGGTAGTAGAGGGCGTTGCAGATCGGGGACGCGCAGCCGAGTGCCCGGTACGTGGCCGACTGCGCCGGGTCGAAGTAGGGCGTGGGCTGGTCGACGCAGAGCAGGCACGGCGCGCACTGCGTCCAGATGAGGTCGCTGCCGGTGTCGAGGATCGCCGAGTAGTACCGCGGCGGCGTGCCGATGCCCATGTCCATCAGGTACTCGCCGTCGCTGGCGCGCACCAGGATGCGCGCCGCGGTGATGGCGTCCCCGGGCGCCAGCGTCGCCAGCGACTGCAGCGTGGCCGCGCGGGCGCGGCTGCGGGCGACGGCGCGGGCGAGCAGCTGCGCATTCGTGTACCCGGCGTCCGCGTCGACGTGCCGCAGCGTGGCCTCGAAGCCGAACCCGCCACGGGGGAGCGATGCGGCGGTGCCGACGACCGCGGAAAGGGAAAGCAGCAGCAGGGGCAGGACGACCAAGATTGCTGCGAGCCGTGGCATTTTGGGATCGAGGGGTGGCGAGTGCGGCACGCCAGTCGCCAGTAACTAAGATACCATGAAAGGGATGTTGTGAGCAAAAAGGCTTCTAGGATTCGCGTATAAATACGGTGGCCATGCACGCGTGCATCCACTAGCTCTCACTCGAGTACTCGACACTGCTCCTGAGAACATGAGGCCTTGCTTCTGCTTGGTGGGAATGGAATAACAGAATAAGCGCTGGTTTAGTTTAGGGCATTTGGCTGTGGAGATGGCAGGGAATCTGGGCGTGAAACCGAGGGAGAGCTAGCTCGCAACGATGCGTCGCTGTAAAATAATCCCCGGCTCTGCGTTCCTTAACGTCAACGTTAGCTAGCGTAGGATGAGGCTTAGAG
Source organism: Setaria viridis (assembly GCF_005286985.2). Classification (NCBI taxonomy): domain Eukaryota; kingdom Viridiplantae; phylum Streptophyta; class Magnoliopsida; order Poales; family Poaceae; genus Setaria; species Setaria viridis. The sequence continues at coordinate 31,679,468 of NC_048264.2, read as the reverse complement.
ATCTGCGTTCGTGTGCCCATTACACCGATTAGAAATCGTGATTTTAGTTTATGTCTAGTAACCAGGAGTTGGAGTCACCATGTGACCCTGTTTGGGAGGGTTTCTCCCAAAACGACTTCACTGGTGAAACTAAAAATAGTAGCTTCATCTAGTTTCTAGTACAAAACGGTTTCACACTACAATATCTTATTTTACGCAAAATATATGAAACCGAACCAAGATAAATCCTACCAAACGGAGCCTAGTCAACTGTACAGCTACATCAAGAACTACGGATCGTCTGTGGATCGAAAAAAAAACTACTGCTGTTCCTGACAGGAAAGAATAAGTGTATGCAATAAAAGGGTTGCTTAATGATGACATTGTTCATTGAATTCCGATTCCTTTTTTCTGGAATACGCAGGAGAGTTGTATATTTTTTATTAAGAAGAAAATAGTTTACAACGTGGACTTACCAGGATGCACGCACACAGTTTTCGTTCATCATTTAGGTTACATTTTGGGCATCGATGACAAAAATCAGAGCATTCTTTGATCGATTTTGTAGCGTGATGTAAATCGGACAGAAATTTACAGGCTCATAGCGCAGTGCTGAGATGCGCGAACTAGAGCGAGGTGGGGACAAACCATGAATCTACAAAGCACGGGACCAATGGCAGCGGCTCGACAAGGCTCGATCGAAATGGACGCGCCACGCCACGCCACGCCACAGACTAGCGGGGTGCGTGTCTGCCATGTGCACCGGCAAACGAAACGGGTGCGCCCCCGGGATCGGCTGCGCTGTGTGGGAGTCAGCAGTCGGGGTCGGGGGCTCGGGGGGCGCACGCGAAAAACTGCGAATCGATCGAGTTTGTTTCCCGATCCCCGCGCGGAGGTTCTTGCTTACTCCGCTGGGGTCTCTCGGACGGCGGAGCCCAAGAGTGATGGGCACGGCACCCTTGCAAGTTGTTTCGGCTTGAGCGCATGTGGCGCTGGCATCGCTGCGAGGCGCACGGAGACATTCGTGCCGCCGGTGCGTGGGGCGGTTTTAGTGAGACTCACCAAGTGTGCAGACCAAGTCATGCTCTCGGGTGTCCGGATCGTCCGAAGTGTGTAGACCAAGTTTACTCCCGTTTCAGCGTGCGCCAAGACTATGTTGCAAGCGACTTGCTTTAAAACCGTGCTTCCCCTAGCCACCATGCCGAGAACTGGAAATCCGGGCATACGCGAGCACACTCAGGATGTGTGGCCTACTAGGCATGTGTGGTTGAAACTTCGGATTGAGACACAGTACATTCCCGCGTGCATATGACCTGGCGCGTTTGCTTGTGCGTTCCACCAGGGGACAACTTCTCGTTTCGCACGGTATTTTTTTGATGAAAAGTTTCGCACGGTATTATGTGAATCTGCAACCTATCCACCTGCTGGATTCGAATCGTTGGCTTAGGGGGTGGTTGGTTCTTTAGAACATCCTAAAATTCCTATCACATCGAATGTTTAGATACTAATTAAAAGTATTAAATGTAGACTAATTACAAACCAATTGTACAGATGGAGGTTAATTTGCGAGATGAATCTATTAAGTCTAATTAGTCCATGATTTGACAATGTGATGCTACAGTAAACATGTGCTAATGATAGATTAATTAGGCTTAATAGATTCGTCTCGCGAATTAGCCTCCGTCTGTGTAATTAGTTCTATAATTAACTCATATTTAGTCCTCCTAATTAGCCTTCGAATATTCAATGTGACATGAATTTTAGTCCGAACTAAAGATCCAAACACCCCCTCTAGCGGTAGTGACTTTGTCAAAATGGTAGATCACGTAGTCAATCTCGGTATATGAGACATGTATAATCAGCAATCGTTGGCTTAGCAGCCATTGATGTGATAATCGGCTGAGACCAGAAATCTCCCGCGGAGGAAGATAAAGTGTCAATTTTTGCAATCTTTTCCCATTTTAGCATTGTAAAAATTGCAAATTTCAGCTGATTTCACAATAGCATTGCAAGTGGCACTTAATTATTCATTTCACAGAAATGGTAAAATCCTGATGTGCCCGTTTTCGTTTTCTATGCTGTAATACAGTTTCCGATCATTTTCATCTTCACTGACAGGAACAACAATACAATCGTTCTAGACAAATATGCTAGCGTGAGTTCATCATTTTTTTTTACATTTTTATTACAGGAACGACCAATCGAATGAGAAACAACAAAATTTGGCACAATAGCCCAGAAAGAGCTAGCCGACTGCTCCTGTACAAGAATGCCCTTCCGGACACGCTGTGCTGCTCAACATGATTCTCACACACAGGCTCATCACAGGCGTATGCTACCACAGCAAGTTGGCGACGAGGCAGAGAGCGACCAGCGCAAGAACATCCCCGACGCGCCTGTCTGCTGAGGCAGGACGACCGGAACTCGCCGGCGGGCTGCTTGTCGGCGCCATGCCAGCCATCTGCGGGCCAATGCCTCCTTCAGACGGCATCGGCGTCGGCGACGGGCCGAGGTACGTCTCGAAGAAGGACGTCGTCGGCGGCGGCATCAGCGGAGGGAACTGGTGCGGACCTGCAAGTGTTTGAAGAAATGATAATCAGCTGAGGCATTACTTCCACGAGGGCATGAGTAAAAAAATCAAGACCAGTAGAGCGGCATTACGGCAAGAAGAATTACCTGGGCACTGAGGCTTCAGCGACGTGGTTAACCTGAAAGATGCAAAAGATAGTGGCCGATTCAGAGAACAGTTCCCAAGCCAAGCGTGATGAAAGGTGAGCTTACGTGGTGAGGATGGTCCCGTTCACGTATCCGCCGTAGCTGCAGGAGGTGACGCTGCAACCGGCGCTGGTCATCTGGAGCGTGAAGTTGCCGAGCATCATGCTGCTGTTGCTGCACTGCATGCTGGAGCACGTCGAGTCCGCCAACGGCGCCGGCACGCAGAACAGGCTGCAACGATGACGGGCATCAGGAACACGATCGAGACGACTAAAAAGATCCGGAGGAGATGGGGGAGTCGAGATCGGCGCCTACTCCAGGTTGCCCGGGCCGCAGCTGCACTGGACGCAGCGGTTGGCGGTGATCGCGTAGGTCCCGTTCGCCACGGACAGGCCGGCGTCCGACGTGTAGGCCGGGAATGACGAAGCGCACGCTGAAACAGCAGACGGGAAAGAGTAAGAGGGTGTCAGTAACGTATCAAAATGACGACACAGCACATGATGGTGGGTTTGTGGATTGATGATGAAATCCATGACGAGAACATGATACATAGGCCTACTGGTTATGCTCAGGGATCAATCGTGGATGCTACTATTATTCTGTTAGTCCGTGACCTTACAGAATGTCTGGGGATAATGAGGGTTTCAAAATGGCTAGTAGATCAGAAAACGCCATACTGGAGTGTTTTACTTTTTCCAGCTGACACTGAAAACGGGAAAAGGGCAAAGATGGCAGGAACAACAGAGCGTCCAGGGCAATGCTGTTGCTGCGACCTTTATGCAGAAACAAATTTTCCAGCTAAAGTGCTCATCTGTCGGCCGTCCTCTGTTAACAACTGAAGACAGCCGACGCGCGCACACATGGAGCGCACTCTGTTTACTGCCGCGCTGGACAACAATTCCAGCGTCCAAAACAGAGTACCAACTCACACTTTTGGCGCAGCACTCGTGCTGCATGCTTCGCCCCTTTCTTATCCCCCTTTTCATGTCCGAACTAAAACATGGACGGGCCCTTGTAAAAGCCGGGAGGCCCCTGTCCAAATATACAAACTGAACAACCAACCTGGCTTTTGCTTTTACTGAACTACTCTGCAGAAATGTTGCACGATCAAGCACATTTCAAGAGTAAAAACCTGCTTGCTGCTTCAGGTCAGTGATCAGCTAGCAGCACTGGTTCTGGTTGTACTGCCAGGTGAGCAATTTTTTCACCAACCAAATTTGTCGGCAAGCATGTGATCTAACCAACCGACCACGCACGCGAGTGACCGCACGATAGTACATCTCAGGCTGAGCAACGGTCCACACCAGCAATGCCAAAAACCAGATCCAAGAAAACGTGCCAGTGGTTCAATTTCAATCGAAGGGACGAAGGCTAGCAAGCAAGCTCACCGGGCAGCGGCACGACGATGATGTCCCCGGTGGCGACGTCGGCGGTGGCCATGTCGTTGACGCTCATGAGGTCGTTGCCCGTGGTCCGGAACCTCCGCGCGATGGCCGGCACGGTGTCCCCCTCGGCCACCACGTAGGTCAGGTACACCGCGGGCACGCCGGCGTCGGCGCCGCCGAAGCAGGCGCAGTGGAGCGGCACGAACAGCGTGGTGCCGGCGTCGAGCGCGGCGCCCTCGGGCATCCCGTTGGAGTCGCGGATCCAGTCGGCCGTCGTGAGCCCGCCGTAGACGGAACCCGCGACGGAGTCCAGCGTGTCCCCGGCCCGGGCCACATAGCGCACGGAGGTGGCCTTGCGGATGCCGTCGGAGCAGGCGCATGGTACCGGCACGTGGAGCGGCAGGCCCGCCGGGAGGACGCGGTCGGCGGGGTCGGGCGCCGCGAAGTCGATGGCGTTGGCGGCCAGGATGGCGAGCGGGTCGGCGGCGAAGAGCGCCGCGAGCTCGGCGAGCTTCAGGTCCGCGTAGAGCGTGTAGGAGAGGAGCGCCGGGCAGGCGGTGGACGAGGCGCAGGACTCCAGCGTCGACTTGGACAGGGCGTTCGGCACGGCGGCGAGGAAGAGGAGGAGGATGAGGTGGAGTAGGGATGACGGTGGTGGCCGCATGACGGCTGTCGGGCGCGGTCGCGTGAGTCGCTGGCACCGATGCCGGCTCGGGCCGATCGGTGATTCGCCGGGCAGCGGCTGGCGAGAGCTGGGAGCGAGACTGGCGAGAGTGGCGTGGTGGAGGGAGGCCTGGGAGTGCGCGCGAGCTTTGGATCTTGGCCTGGGTTTGGTGTGTTCGCGCAGGATCCTCTGCGACTGCCAGTCTGGTGTAGTGCGTCTGGATGGACCATGTGGAATGGACTGTACGAAACACGGAGTAATAGCGTACGTAGCACATGCTACCGTAGGAAAAATAAAGGGCAGGCATAGGAAACATTGGTTTCAGGTCAGTCAGGAGGGCAGGCATAGGAAACATTGGTTTCAGGTCAGTCAGGTTGGATTTAGGATCCTCAGACTCAGCAATGGCTTTGCCAAAATTTTTGAGAAATTTAGGTTTCGTTGCACAGAACTAGCAACAATACTAGCATTTTCTTCCATCTTAAAAAATCATTTTAGAAATTTAATAGTGTCCAAAATACAAATGAATTGCTATGTGATTGTATTTGTAAGGTAATATAGAAATAGTGTAAAAATTGCAATTATGAAAACAATTAGCCTCCTTTTGAACTAATGAAAACATATGAAACAATATTGTTGCCTTTAGTTATAATAAAACGCAGAGGATCCAGATCTGTGTTGGTGGGCCTGATGAGGGCCGGCCTATCTGTTTGAAATTTACTAGATGCTTTTGGCACAAGTCGTTTTGGGCCGTTTGCACACTCATGCAGCCTGGTGATTAGTTTTCTGGTCGATCGAGTTTGCTTGCATGGCATCATCATTCCTGTACGGGGCCACAATGAGTGGCAGTAATGGCGTGAGAAGTGGTGAGTTAGTGTTCTGGGTTTTTCAAAAGCATCTCTAATACTCTATGGTCGTGTTTGGATCCTTGAAGGAACTGTTATCAACCTGCTATTTATTTTGGAATGTGATATTCCACAACTTTTTAAAGTTTTGTCACATCCGGTTTTAAAGGCAAAACCAGATGCATAAATTACATGTGCGACAGGATCAAATTACACACATGCGACGACTTCAGTGAATATCACAATCAATGTCATAATGTAAAGAGAGTATATTATTATTACATGACCGATAGTCTTTTAAACCGAATAGAAAAAAATTTATTATTATCACAGCGGATCTTCAACAAGCACGGCGACTCCACAGGCAGTTGACCGAGAACATGTACGCTTATTACTCCTCCCAATCTTGTAGAACCTCCACATCGTTGATTTGTTCTGAGCAGTAGTTTTAGCAAGGGCTCAACAAGTGTGGGAAATGTGTAGTGTAAGGCCAATCAAGGATAGGCTAAGGTTTAATAGCATTTCAGCATTTTATTTGGTTGGTCAAGTTTTTATTAGCATTTACTAAATGTAAGTTTATACCACCCACATGAACATAAATAGAGATAACAAAAATAAATAACAACAATTTAAATTGTCTTTCGATAATTTAATCATGTGAGGGTCTAGGCCGCTCTTGACAGTGAGCACGGCTGATCAATCAATTTTACACTCTGTAGAGGTTGCACATCTTTACCCATAAGTCGCGTAAAAGTTCAAAGAACTTTAGATCCAACCATGCTGTGCGGGCTAGGCACAATACCACACTTCCGAGGTGTGATTGCATAAGGACGCTACGAGACCTTTACAAAGATTCCCTAGTAAGTGGTAACCTGCTAAGGTTTCGGTGTCTAGCGTGCATAAACCTCCCTAGTGGGCAGCGCATAAACCTCCCTAGTAGGCATAGGGTCCCAGCCAAACTCCCTTACCAAGAGGACCGGGTTATACAACGACTCAGTCCCCCTTCTTGTCCTTTCGGTAAGATTACTCTAGACTAAAGTCTCTAACTAATTAGCCAAGATCAGAGCCATTTAGTTCTTGTGGTTGTACTGTTTTCCCGGGTGGTTCTCCATGTTCCAATTAAACATGATGATCTTGTATTAATGAAAGGTATAGCATAAATAAATCAAGATTAATAATTGAGTTCATTAATACCACCATATCCAAGTTGAGCAACTAAGCATGAACTACCCAACATTATGCACACCTAGGTTGATCAAGGTATAGGGAATAAAACTAGTCAATCCTTAATTAGGTCCCATCATGTTTATGACTTAAAGTGCATGGCATAAATGTTATTGAACATGAAAGTAAAAGTTCTTCGGATCAAACTGTGGTCAAGGACACGACTTTCCTTGTAGGACTTGCTCCAGCTGCTCGGACTCTTCAAAGTCTTGAGCTTCAAATCCCTCGAGCTGCGGTCCTTCTAAACGCATCACACGAGCACATACAAGCAATCAAGGGAATAAAATAAGAAAACAATACATCAAACAGTATAAACAGAGAAAAATAAGATCATAAGACTAATCTATGCGTTAAGATGAACTTGTGGACGCAAGAAGCACTTAAAAAGGTTCTAGGATGCTAAAGATACGCACTAAACAAAATGCAGGGGCTCGCTGGCGAAGATTTAAAACTTCCAGGGGCTAAACTTGAAGAAATCGAGGGCTAAAACATAAATGCGCGTATAAATCGAAGGTTTAATGCGCAAAAGAGCAAGGCTAGCTGTGGCAGATCCACTTCGGATCTACTTGGTTAAACATGATTTAGCCGCCTGATATGCGACGCTCATGCCTAAGCCTAGTAAACACGAAGTGTCGTCGGATTTTCCTCCGATTTAACCACTTGAACAGGACCGATTTAGCAGACTCACACGAAGGTGAGCGGTTCTAGGGAGTACAACAAGTCCACCGAGTTGACAAGTTGACCACTGGATTTAGTTGCGAAATGAACATCAGAGTTTTACAGGATTTCAGAAAAACAACAGAAGGTAAAACACTAGCGGAAGCAATCGTCAGGATTGGACGTCCTGGTGAGGCCAGCCGGGACATCACTGATCCCTCTCCTCGCCGTCCGAGGAGGGATCCCACTCGACCGTCCAACCCGGAGGGAGCTGGGGCGGCCAAGTGCCAGCAAGAGAAGGGTCGGGGTCAGCCACTTCACCTGAAAAACAGGAGCCACAACAAGGCTGAGCTACTAAGCTCAACAAGACTTAACCGACAGGAGTAAAACTACTCCCCCATTCTAGACATGCAGGTTTTTTTGGCTGGGAGGTTTGTTTGCCAAAAGCATTAAGTAAACCCTATTTTCAAGTTTTAGCTCCGATTCTAAGTTCTTTAACCAGTCTAGGTTTGCAATCTATTCTAAGCAATCATAGAGCCAAACAAGGTATGTATATCAACAAACCCATGTCATCATCAGATTCCTCATTTACTCAGGGTGACATAGCGATCAAGCAATCTCAAGCTGTGAGAGGCAGACGAATCGATTCGAGTTCTTTTAACCATGCATGGTGAACCTAACCTCACGACATCCGCGCACCCGGAGGTCGCTTCCTGTGTCGGCCTTCCCCATCAATCCCCTAACCCGTGTCGGGCCCAGTTCCTTTGGTGCAAGGTTCCACAGACCCGGCCTCTGCCGTTCTGTGACCACGCATGCCACCACGTGCGACATCCAGCAGGGGAAACTCCGTTCCAAGAACAATGGGGCGACCGCTCACGTCTAGGTTCAATCCGGTACTAGGCTTCCTCATCCCATACTAAGTATGAGGCTAGTACTTTCAAACACTTGATCACGAACACCACCACTGTCGGGCCTTAGCAAGTTTTCATAGACAGACGGGGCAACCATCCGACCACCAAAGAATTACCCAAAAACCCTGCCCCGTCCATCGTCCTTATAGTTGTAACAGAAGGGTAGACATCCAACTCCTACAACTCGCGAGTGACAGGGAATCACTCGGCTTTTACCGTCTCCTAGTTAAGCAAGGCAACTACTCGGTCCAACAGCTAGTATTCAGATCATAGGAAACTAGGTCATGCATCTAGGGTTTCAAACAACTCCTATACGTAAATGCACAAGCATGTTACAGAAGGCATGCGCAAGTCTGGTAAACACACAGGGTTTTCGTGCAACCGGGGCTTGCCTTCAAGCAAGGAGGAAGAGAACTGCTCGACTTCGGGGGCGACTTCGGCTTTTGGGGGCAGGAGCTCAGCTATAGCTTCGTCTTCTGGCGCCGGGTGTAGCTCGTAGAAGCCGTCGGCGAGGCGCAGCTCTACACGAATGCAATGCAAGAGTTAGCTTAGATGGTTATTTCAATAGCAACACTTGCTCGCCTGAGCCCAGAAACTCGCGACAAGGAGCAGGAGGGTGGGGAGGTTCAAAGGAGCTGGTGGAGATCAAGAGGTGAGGGTTGGAAAGGAACTTAGGATCTGGTCCTTCAACTAGAGGGTTTGGTATGCTAGGGATCCTCAGACGCAAGCGCTGAAGGGTTCCTATGTTTTACACATACACCCTCGGGTTGAAGAAAAAGATCACAGCCGAGCCCTCGGGCGAGGCGGATAAGGGTCGGCGGAACAGATAGGGTCGGGCGAGACGGAACCGGGGTCGGGCGGATAAGAGGGGTCGGGCGAAGCGGACTGGGGTTGGCAGCTTACCTTCTTCCTACAAGGAAAGCTTGGGGTCGGGAAGAAGCAGACTTGGGCGGAGGGACTAAGGCTTTGAACAACGGCTAAGACCGACAGTGCTCCGACGGCGGCGGTGCTTCTTGTGGATCACAAGTGAGCTTTTACGGAGCACGGAGGAGCAAGCAGCTGGGGTGGCTTGGGGAAAACGGAGGGGAGCTTAGAGGAGAGTTCCTCAAGAACTTTAGGGTGTGGTGCTAGGAGCTTGAGCAGGGAGCAAGAGAAATGGCGGAAGGCAACAATGGTGGAGGGAACTCCGGCGGGCTTGCGCATTCCCTTTTATAGCGGCTGGGACGGGGAAGGAAAGTGGCACGGGAGAGAGAGAAGGGGAGCGGCGCGAAGGCCGGGGAAGAAGCAATGGAGTGCTCTGCCTGGGCGGCGATTGAGCGACGGGGGCGGTGGTGCAGGACTTCGGAGATGACGCCAGCGGTCATTGGGTTCTGGCGTCAGGGCGGCGCAGGAGCGATCATGCCGGTGGTTGAGATTTGGCGGAGGCGGGCGTCGCCGTGCGGTGGATTTGATAGAAGCGACCGGTTTAACGGCGCTAGAATCAAGGGCGCACAGGTGAGAAGACAGGCAGCAGCGGGCGCGCGGGCGAGCGTGGAGCAACAGATTGTCGGGCGGCTTCTGACAAGGCGGGGGAAAAGGAGCTGTCGCTGCCATGGTCGGGGTTGGCGATGGAGGAATCGTCGTGTAGCGGAGACCAGGCGGCGCGACCATGTTCGAAGTGACGGAAAAGACGGGCGACATCGGGCTCTGCGGCCGGGATCTAGCGGTGTGATGATGGGCGCGGGAGGCGAGGCGCGGCAGAAAGGTTGCAGAGGGGCTTCCGCTGCCATTGGGGGAAGGGGGCGCGAGAATCCATTCGGTCGCGAGCCAGAGACAAAGCGGAGCGGCGGGCGTCGGAGAAGATGAGCCACGCGGCGGGAAGACTCTGAAGCGGGCATGCAACTCGAGTGCGCCTGCCGCGGAAGATCTGGGGGAAAAAGATCTCAAGGGTCCACTGGTTAGATAGAACGGGCGTTTGGGAAAGACTTAGAAGGATCCGATGGTGGGCTGGGTTTGGCGGGGTCGGGATCGGAGCGAAGCGGGGAGGGGTCGGGTCTCAGGGGTCGGAACCGGTCGAAAGATTGAACCCTTAGGCGCGAAAAAACAAGACAGATGATCAGGGGCTAGGATAAGATTAACCCGGAAAGATTAGGGGCCGGTCGTCACACTAGGATGGCGGGCACTATTATGCGAAGCTCAGGGGCTAAAATAAAAGAAAAACGACTAAAACCTAATTATTTTTGAACTGCGTTGGATCGCGGTGCAAAAAAGCAGAAAGTGCCGGGACTCTTTAGCAAAATCGGCATGCCTGACTCGGTTGACCGGTATGTGCAGACCGGTTGACTCTGTCAGATCTAATCCGAGCCATCGAATTTAGATCACGCAGCTGCGGTCGACTATGACTCCAACCCAGCGACGCGTGGCGGCGGCGGCGGACTCGCCGGAACCGAGCCGAACTCGAGCTTCCGGGCACAGTTTTGGACACAGTTTGGCCCTAGAGCAAGCTGAGGACACGGCGAACGCATCCAGGGTGTTGCCGTGAAGGATTGCAAGGCGGAGGCGACGTGTGGCTCGGCGGGGTGGGGTGGTGGTGATGGATGCGGCTTCGGCGAGCGTGAACACACGGGTAAAAGCCACTGGCGAGCACAAAAACCCCACGGGTGGCCTCCTCACCCTCTTGTGGATCTTTGGGCGGAGCTCTTGGCGATGGAGAGGCGACAGCGGTAGAGATTGATGGTGGCGGCGCTCGAGCTCGGGTGGCGGCTCGGTTTGCGACGGCGCTGGTAGCTCTGGTGTGGCTAGGGTTTGGTGAGGGAGCTCAGGGTGTGGCAACGCTATTTATATAGCTCGAGGAGGATAGAGCCTTGGCGTGCAGGGCAGCGGAAGACTCGGAGGAGGTGGTTGCGACCGGCTTGAAGATGAGTCCGAGTTGGTTGAGCAGATGGCAGAGGATAGGGGTGATAGGTAGGCCCCGCCTGTCATCGGGAGAGCGGCGCGGTGCTGGGCTGAGGCGGGAGGTGGGCCGACGCAGGAGCAGGCTGAGGTGGAGGAGGCGGGCGTGGCGCTAAGGAGGCGGGCTGCTGGGCTACTGGGCCGAAAAGGAAAAAGGAGGCGGGCCGAAAGAAGAACGGGCTGACAGAAAGAAAAGAAACAGGAAAAAGAAAAAAGTTTGAAAGGAAAACAAACATAAATTCAAAATTGAATTCTAACACAAATTTGAATTCAAACAACCAAAATAAATGCACCGGTATGAATGCAACAATGAACTCCTATGATTTATTAATTTATTTTGAAAAAGATTTATTTGCCTAAGAATTTAAATGCAACCTTAAAAACCTTAGACACATGCACTTAAATTCTAGCAAATTTTATTAAATTCCAAAATTTGAAATTTAGGGTGTTACAAGTTTAGATATAAGCCTATCTTAAATTCATGGGGTGGGAGATGGAAATTGATTCTAGATCCTCATGCTATGTTGCTAATGTGCAACTTATAGCATGCTTTTCGACTCGCTTCCCTATAGCAAAAGTGCAGTACATAAGTATCTCTCCCATATGACCAACAATAATATACAAATATACTTCACATACAACTATATTAGCTTAATTAATTTGTATCTAAATTATAATTATTAGAATGAAATTCAATTCTAAGGATCTAGCCATCATGATTCCATTTCCATCGATCGGTTCATAGAAATTGTACGTACTTGCCAATAATCAGAGAGCTAGCTTCTGGGTTCGGGTGTACAATTTCGAGCAAAAGTACAAGCCCACGATAAATCCCTAGGACACTTTGTTGACAAAGCATGACACGTGGCGTGCCATGTAGGATGAGGGATGATACTGGTCCCAAAATAAAAAAAATTGGGGAGTAAAATGGTCATTTTGATAGTTAAGGGACGAAACTGGGCTTCGGGCGATAGTTGAGGGGCAAAAATGGTTATTACGGCACCTCTAATTGACCAGATGGAGCCAATTATTTGGATGATGGGTATTTTGGTTTTTTTCTTTCGTGTCTAAAATTAGCCCCAATCAGCTGGGTTTGAAGGCTAATGAACTAAAGTTTAATTGGGGTTGGACCTTTGGGGTTGGACCTTTAATTCCTGTTTGTATCATAAAAAAACTAATTTTTAACTTATTAAAGTTTAACTCCTAGATCAAAATAGAGTCTTAGCCTTCTCAAATGTTTTTTAATGGAAAAGCATCGTTGGTGTGATGGTGGATTACCTGAACCAACCCACTAGGCGTCTAGGTTGGTCATGATCTCAATATATTAGATATTTGCGAGTTTAATGGCTGTGTGCGTCCCTAGTTGGCGCAGAGGCCCAAAGTTATCCCACCAAGGAAAATTCAACCCACCTATAAAATCGAAATGGGATATACATATATAGTCCTAATTATACATTTCAAGAGCAACTATATGAACTCGTATTTATGCCGTCCGTGGATTAATTACAGAGTATGTTAATTTCAGTATGGTTTGTTTTCGGTGAATCCCCTCGATCTATGTCCCTTCTAAATTTCATATTTCTCTTATATATTGCCACTGATGTCCCTATGACATGCGCGCGTGTCCCAGGTGCAACACCAGTACTACAAGTCCTTTACACGTGGTTGTTAACTTATCTTGCGAATACTATGTTTGTTCAAAGGAGATTTGTTGGGTGCATATTGCTAACTGTTCTCAAAGCCAAGGATTATGCTCAACCAAAATTTGCACTGTACGATGGCATGGGCGCAGTGCCATCTTCGTTTAATCTTGTAGGAACATATGGAAGGACCCTCCATCCTAGAAAATAACTCATTCTAAGTTTATTCTAAGTCAAACTTTTTTAAATTTGACCGACTATAAAAAAAACTACAAATATTTATGGTACGAATAAGTGCCACCAGATTCATCATTAGATATATTTTCAAAATATACCTATTTTATATCATAAATGTTAATACTTTTTCTATAAATTTAATCAAAGTTAAGAAAATTTGACTTAAGATAAATATAAAATGATTTATTTTTTTAGGATGGAGGGAGTAGAAGGGACCTTTCAATGCCAGGCTCTAACCAGCTCTTATTTCTAGCAAAGGAGGAAATCCTCGGTAATATAGAGGTACTGCAAGCGCCGGTGTATGTAATTTCCTAGATATTCTTACTTTAACACATGCTTATGTGTTCTGAGAGAGGGATTTTGTGTTACGTTACTGATAATCTCTCGTGCGGTCACACACACTCTTGCTTGCTGAGAGGGTGCTGGGTCATGAGTCTATATATATTATCAGATTTTGGAAGCCGCGTGCAGTGTTTTATTGTAAGAACTCTTATTCTTCTTTAGTTTAATGAATGGCAGAGCTCCTTCCTCATTTTGGAAACTAGAAGAAGTAATCTTTTTTTCTTCAAACTTATTATTCGTGACACAAATATATCTCGAATATCAGATATTATTGGACGAGCAGTAAGATATATAATATCTCTTGCAGCAATTTTTCATCGTCGTGGAGCAAGGACCGACATGTACATCACTCCACAGTCCGTTCAATAAATCAACGGTACATATGTAGGATATATATGCAATATGAAAGCACGTCATGCGCTCGCCAGTGTCATGAAATGTCCTACGACGTAGTACAGTAGTAGTACTTGCTCCAAGCCAACGTACACATCATTTTATTTGCAGCTAGCTAATAATCGAGTTTGCCACCGTGTAGATCAAAATTAAACATGCTTATACGTACATGATTTGCTTTTCGATCAGCATACATGTATTTACAGACGAATGCACACATCTACCATATACTCTAGTTCTGCGGTAATCGACGCTAAGCAGACCGACGCGCGACTAAGCATTTTGTTCTTTAGTTGTTTCACATGTTTCTGTACATCATGATATGCAAATTTAGGGCCAATATAGCTGCAGACAAATGCACGGTCGCATTGGCGAGATTTGGGATGGACCGTTTCACGGCGACCACGTGAGCGAAGTAATGAGCCTAGCTATTTCTCTTTCTGGCCAGATGTGCTTATTGTATTAAATGCTTCATTTCTCTCTTCAAATTAATCTCGTTCTAGCTAGAGTGCCAGTCTGCTATATATATATCTTAGCTCGCTGGTAACCAGTTACCAAATCACTCTATATATATTTTTCCAAAAAACATCACTCTCTCTCTCTATATATATATATATAGAGAGAGAGATATATATATATATATAGAGAGAGAGATTACAGATAGATAGATAGATAGATAGATAGATATAGACGCATACACTTCGAAATGAATACACATCTGCGTTATCGTTAGCTGAAACGACAAGCATGTCTGATTGTATGCTCTTCCAGGAAGAAAAATTCACTATTATATATTCAAATGCGTTGTATGAAAAGTGCAGAAATGCAAGCGCTGAAGTGCAGGTTCGCATGACAATATGGTTCAGAAATTCGTTCAGAGTCAGCAGCGAAACGTTCACAACATTAGGTATAGTTGATGTGTGTTCATGCATTTCTGCATTTCGAAGCCTAGTACTATACTAGTAGATGTCTTAATTGAGTAATGCACACATGCATGCTTTTCAAGCAAATGGATTGTTATATGTCCTTGGATAACAGGGTAATATAAGTTACTTTATATGCTACTGATGAGAGTGGAAATGTTGCATTGTCGGGCAAATCCAAGTTCTTGCTGTTTCTCTAACAGTGAAATGAAAAGAAAATTAGCTTAAACGGATGCAGATGCCTTACCAGCCCGTACCCCAGAGGCAAATTGCTTCAACGACTGATCAGAGCCAAAGCCAAGTATATGCAGATGCTGGTTAAAGGGATTGAAGCCTGGTCCGAGATCACCAATAGATCGAATACACCCATACTGCATGTTAAGCAAAATGGGCTTGCCTACTTGTGGTGACCTTGAACCAGACAACAACCCCCTTAACCTAACCTTCAACCCTGGGTAGCAACTGTGCTACAGAAACACAAGACTAGCTGAAATCGCCATGGCCATGGATGGAGCTGTCTAATGGAGGAGAGACGAGAGAAGAGAATGGAGAAACTACTGCAAGAGATAGGCGCGAGGGCTGGGGTTCTTGAAGGGAAGGGAAGCAGGAAGGCTACCGGGCTAGGGCAGGGGTTCTTGAAGGGCGGTGTCCTGGGTTGGATGGGCACTGAATTGCCATTTATTGGGAGGCGCTTACGACTGGGCAGGAACCGCAGTGATGGACAATGCAGGCAGGCTTTTATTGCGCGCTTGGGCTGCAGCCTGCGGCGTGCGACAGCTGACAACTGAGGAGAGACCGTGCGAGAGCGTACGTGAACCCCTTCCCTTCCATGTGAAAGTTTTCAGCCGTAGTAATACAAGGAGCATTATTCACATTTATTTGTGGTGCCAGAAGATGTACAAGGTACAAATTCTCAGTTTAAAACTCTATATGTACAAAATGTTTATAGATTTGTAATAACATATCAAAATTATACAGGAAACAACCGGATGAACAACGGGGCTTATTATTAGCTTTTCGAACCTAACCAAAGAACCTCACGCTAGAGGCTAGACCAACAATGGCAACGCAATGGATATGGATCGGAGAAAAATGTTTATTTCTCTGAAAAAATAATGGTAACATAACATATTCAAAGCTTTTTTTAAAAAAAAATCATAACAGATTCAATCATTCAAGTTCAGTATACTATAGTGTTCTTTACTCTTTACCCTTGCTGCCGTGAAACCATACTTCTTCGCCGGTCGCTGCAGCCACAAATTAAAACAGCCCAAGCCTCTGGGAAAACATAGACTCTCTTATCCGAAAGCCGGTTTGTAAAATGCCGAGCACCAACACGAAATTAACTTGAAATTTCGTAGCAGGAAACAACAGAACAGCTGTGCCACACGGCAGTGAGGGGGAGCAGACCAAGTTGGGCGGGGTGTAAACTCACATCCTTTGGCCAGTGAAATAGGGGCCAGTCGCCAGGGATGGCCATGAATTAACTTGCAACCGTGGAAGAAGCTCATTGGGTGCTGGCTGGTGCCCTGTGCCCTACGTTGCCAGCAATTATGAGGTCATGATGCCACTGTGATTGAGTGACTGGTGAAGGGAGAGAGATCACCTGGAAAAGCTGTGTTCTCGGGGAGCGCACACGATCTCAAATCCCAAGTAAGCATTCTGCATTTAATTCAACAAGTAGCTGTAGATCGATTTGATCAAATGACAATCAAATTCGGATAGCATTATTTGCTATATTTTAGAATACAAATACAAATATTATTGGATGCGAACACAAAATGGATGGATCGAATTCACATTTCCATTCAAATACCTAATCGATTTGGAAGATAACAAATATCCATTTGCTTTAACGATAATTTATACAATAGGAATAAAATATGAGTATATAAATATATAGTAAACGTATAAAGATTTAATAAAATAAATAAAATAGAATATATAGAAATAATTGCATCAATAAATAAATAAAATAAAATATTTAAAATTAATATCGGAGTCATACTAAAATGAATTAAACTTGGTCTTTAACTCTTTATATATCATTAGTAATATTAAAATTAATATTTCATTGATATCATTAGTCATTTTGCATATAGATGACTATTAAATATTTTAAATCGTGTACATAATTAGTAATATTAAAATTAATATCATTTGTCATTAGTAATCAGCCATATGTATAAGCTTTAGATGGTTTCACCAGGTAGGGAGGTACTATATTATTTGCAAACACAATTAACGTTGGATACTCAACATCTCTTTTAGATACGGATCTGGATTCAAATAAATGAAAATAATGGAAGAATAGATTTTGATACATCCGTTTGAGTACCCATACTAAAACTGGATGTGAATATGGATATCCATATTGACTTTTTAGCGATACGTATTCGGGTAGTTCAGATTTTTCTAATATCCATATCCATCCCTAAATTCAAGGTCCTTTTTAGAGCATCACCAAGGATTATAGATAGTTATGGCTATATAATTTTTAGTGCATGACTATTTGGATACATAAGGCTAATTGTTAACATCTAGAAGTACGTTCTAACTAATCCAAACAGGAGGACTAATAGATACATATCTACTAAAAAGTCAATATGGATATTCGCATTCACATTGAGTTTTAGTATGGGTACTAAAACAGATGTATCTGTTAGCCCATTAGCTGACCAAACCTAGCAAATTGGAGCTAATAGCAGCCACAGATCAAGAAATATCAAAAATACCCTCGTTCATTCCACCTTCTCCCCCTTGCCATACGCATGCACCCTCAAAACCAAGGGCAAAACAAACACTTGCTAGGACTCCAGTCTCCAGCTAACCATTAGCATATGTATGATGTATCCAAACAATATAGGGTTAATTTTAGTTGGCTAATAACTGTTAGCTAGCTAGCAATTAGCTCTATCCATTAGCCAACTAACAATTAGCCCAGCTGATCCAAATAGGACCTATATATTTCATATACTCCCTCTAGTTCAAAATATAAGTCATTTGGGGATTCCACCGAGTAAGATCTTTTTAACTTTAACCATCAACATATTTTTTTCAATGATTGGTGGTAAAAGATATATTAGTGGATTCATTATGAAAAGTATTTTTAAAATTGAATTACTAAAGATCTAGAGATAGGAACATTTAAGAAGGAGATAGAAATACGGCCTACTTCCATGCCGTAGCTTACCAAAGGAAGAGGGGGAAAAATCATCTCAGCCCTTCAAGGCCTAGAGGGTGAAATTGTGGACAATGATGCTCAACCTGGCTATCGACTTCTATAAGAAGCTTTTCGACCATGAAGGGAAACTTGATTTCCACCTAGGAGAGATAACTTTTGGAATGAGGAGCATAAAGTCACTAGTGAGGAAAATGATCGACTAGAAGCCCCTTTCACAGAAGAGGAGATTAAGGAAGATGTCTTTGGCTCTGTTGGGGGAACCACCTTCGGAATCCCCATCGGAGGAAGAAATCTTTTCGTCACTAACCATGGCGGTTTCTTTTATTTGTGGCGAACTCTAAGTGTAGGGAAGAGGAGGATGGAAACAAAGGTCCTTAGGAGTACGAAGGGGCCTTCGGGACTCGACGATGGCGAGACGGCCCTCAGGACTCCCTAAATGGAAGCTGCTACATTTGGCTCATCTTTAACGTGAGTTATCAGAAGACGAAGGAGCAAAGCGATCCCACGAAGAGTACCTCCACCTCCGAAGCAAGGCGAACGTTGAAAGACCACGTTGTCCGCCACGTGGAGAGAAGAAGCCGTACGAGGAGACAGCTGGAGAACTCCGTATGAAGACCGTATTTCCTGTTGTACCCTGGAATATTCTAGGAATCTAACCGTTGAGTAACGGTAAATTGCAAGTGTGCTTTGTGGCGTTTGATCTCCCTATAAATAGCGGAGCCATTGTAACTGATAGGATGGCTGGTCCGAAGTAAATGAAAATTAATGCCATTTATTGCTCTTCTTTACATTTCATTTATTATTCCGGTGATCTCGACTTTGGACCGTTAGAAGAAGAATAGGATAGACTCTTGGTTCTCTTCTCCCGACGAAGGGGGCCTTACCCCTTGGGAGGAAGAACTCCCAGGCTGTTGTGATGGAGTCCACTTCGGGGCCGTTTTCCACCAACAGGCTCCTATGCTGATGGGGCACTAGGACCTGATGGCTTCTCTTTCCTCTTTTATCAAAAATTCTTGGACCTAATCAAACATGACCTCTAGCACTCAGTGCACCAAACTTCGTGGCAAGCCTCCTAATTCGGTGTACTAAGCCTGTGGCGGAGCTTCCGAAACTTGGTGTGTTGCCCTACATGTGGAAAACACACCGGAAAAGTTATATAAATAATTAGAAAAGTGACTTAGCTTCATTCGTGGACAATTGTCGACGAAGCCGTGGTAGTCGTTGATGAAGCCATGATGATTGTTGATGAAACTGACTAGTCGGAGTTGATTTTGACTAGTTATTTGTTGTATGGAGCTAGTTCTTGACTAGTTTTAAGTCAAGATGAGTAGTCATTGGCGATTCGACATTCGTTATGGTGAAGAGTGCCATGGTGGAGTCATCGTCGCTGGCTGTTTGCCGCACAATCGGAGATCTCCTCTGGTAAGTCTTCCTTGAAGATTACGAAAGAATCTGGAACTTGTGTACACCGTGAATGCATAGTTGTCCAAGAGCTCATAGCCTCCTGGTATGCCTTGGGGGTGCACGTAGCAGTTTACAACAAATTGAATTTTCTACCGGACAAACATGGCAGGAGCCCAATGCTCTGCTCGTCCTGACCTTGTGCGAGTACTCAACAGGTGAAGCTTTGACCGTTGATCTTGATCGGTAGCTGCTTGTTCGACTTGCACTTGAACTCGGCCCTGGCTGGAACAGGAAGCCCATCAACTTCTCCTTGGAACGAGGTGTCGCATGCCACCATGAAGTATCATCGCGATGTTAGTTTCCTCCAACAGCGACGCGAAATTGACTCCAATTCGGGTAGCAGCAGAACAAGAAATCCAGCGAGATTCGAAGTGATTGATCTGCGCTGTTGAGTAGATTGATCTTGGAGATTAACGATGATAAGATCCTTCAAGCTCGCCCAATGATCTCGATGATCACCCCTACCTAGCGCGCCAGATGTCGGTGTTTTATACCCGGCAACCTACCGAGGGGTATCCTGAGGTAGTAGATTGGTTGGTGGGAAATCGTTGGACCTGGATTTCGAAGGTAAAAGAGAGGACATAAGACACAGATTTATACAGGTTCGGGCCACCAGAGTAGCGTAATACCCTACGTCCTATTTGTGGCGTTGTATATTGTGTCCTGCGCTTGGGTGTTGCTTTGTGTTGAGGATTTGGTCCTCTGTTGTGGTTCAGGTTGATCCTGAGGTGGTTCTCTATCTATTGATCTAGGTATCCCTGCCCTCCTTTATATACTCCAGGGGGCAGGATTACTAGTCGGTTACAAGGTAGGAGTCCTAGTAGGTTTACATGGTATGAGTGCTAGTAGGATTATAGGGGAATTGTAGTAGGATTCCGCCTTCTTCCTTCCTTGCGGGTACTAGGGATCTATTCTAGGCAATCTTGACATCGCCAGACTCAATTATGTGATGGTGACTCTGATCCCTAAGGAAGCTAAAGCAACTGAACTGAAGAAGTTTAGACCCATTGCTCTTATAAATTGCAGTTCAAAATCTTTGATAAGACCATCAGTAATAGGCTAAGTAAAATTAGTGAGAGGCTAATTTCTCCTAATCAAATGACCTTCAATTCATTAAAGGATGATACATCCTTGAGAGTGTAGTTGCCGCTTATGAAATTATTCATGAGATCAATAGGAGAGGCGAAGCTGTGGTAATTTTGAAACTAGACTAGAAGAAAGCTTATGATAGGGTTAATTGGAGTTTTCTTGAGGAAGTCCAAATATTCAGAGGCTTTGGAACTAAATGGACAGGTTGGATAAATAAAATCACTAGAGGTGGTTCGGTATGTATGAGGATCAATGAAGAAAATAGTAGGTATTTTGTGTGTAGGAAAGGGCTCAGGCAAGGAGACCACTTCCCCCTCCTGTTTAATCTAGTAGCTGATGCTTATGAAAGCAACCAACCAAGGTTTAATAGAAAGTTTGTTACCAAGTATATGAAAGGTGGTATTATTAGTTTAGAATATACCGACAACACTTTGCTCTTCCTAAAAATTAACATTGCGCAGCCACCCACTTTAAGTGGATGCTAGCTTGTTTTAAACAGCTTTCAGGCATGAAAATCAACTATGTCAAAATTGACCCGCTAACTCTAGGGATGATTGAGGAAGAAAGTAATAAGTATGATAGACTTTTCTATTGTAACATTGGTGATCTCCCTCTGAAATATCTAGGAGTACTACTCCATTACAATAAATTGAAAAGAGAGGACGTCCAACCAGTTGTAGACAAGCTAATTAAAAGAATTGATGGGTGGACAGGTAGACTCCTGTCTAGTGCTGCTAAGCTGACCCTTCTGAAATCCTGCCTAACAAGCATTCCTATCTACCTTCTCTCTGTAATTAACTTTCCAAAATGGCCATCAAGAACATTAACTCTCACGTGGCCAACTTCCTGCGGAATGATGCTGAAGGAAAGCATAGGTACGTACCACCTCTCTAACGAGCAAAACCTAGCATATAGAAAAGATCATGGTGGTGGGGGCTTCCTGACCTTAGTATCTTAAACCTTTGCCTTCTTGCTTCATGGATCAATAAATAATGGCTAAGTGATAGTGTTGTTTGGAAGAAAATTATTGATTTTAAGTAAAAAAATAGGCACCCAAATATTTTTTGTGCCCCCAAAGTGAATGCTTCTCCTTTTTGGAAAGGTGTTCTTTAGTCTAGTAAAGCAGCTCAGATTGGGGTGAAATGGAAAGTAGGTGATGGGAAATCCATTAGGTTTTGGGAGGACCACTGGTTCGACAATTGCAGCCTTGCTATCCAGTTCTAGCAGTTGTACACAATCGCTGACCAAAAAGATGTTTCTATTCCTGAAGTCTAGAATGGAGTTGATCTGAAAATCTTATTTAGGAGAAGAGTTACTCTGAGACAGATGTAGATGTGTCTGTAATTGGTCTCCATTGCGGAGTCTGTTTCGTATCTGGACGATTGCGATGCAATTATCTGATTGTTTGATTCTAGTGGCAAATTCTCAGTGCAAACTATTTATAAGACAGCTAGCTTTGGAGGTGTCAAACCAGTGTTTACCCCTTGACCTAGCACCTAAACATACCCCACAGAATCTATATTTTCTTATGGCTGACGTCCAACAACAAAACTCTCACTAGAGAGAACTTAGCAAATAGAAAAAAATGATGACATGAGTTGTCTATTCTACAGCGAGCTAGAAACAGTTCAACACTTGTTCTTTGAATGTTGTGTTGCCACAACGATGTGGAAGTATCTCACTGACATTTTTTACATTATTCTAGGTGCTAACTTTGAGTTAATAGCTTCTTCATTATGGAATAACCTCATCATTTCAAATATTATCATTTCATCATGTAACTACTACCATTAGAGTTGACCTTTCATTATTTTGATATACCATCAAGTCAGTATACAGTTTCAGTGATGATACATAGGTGAGACAAAACATAAAAAAAATCTATTTGGGTACTAAAAGTGGTTTTTTTTCTAGGTAAAGAAGAAGTTAAATAAATATAGTAGTTACATCATGGAATGATAATATGTGCAATGATATTTAGTTAATCTATGATGAATTTGCAGAAAATAGATATTTTTTGTTGGTTTGTAGTGCGATATATATCTAGAAATTCATTGTGAGATGATAATATATAGGTTAGACAAAATATCAACTTTAAATGTACTAATTAAATGATGATGATGATGATGGTGATGATGATGATGATGTATTCAATGATTAAAATTTATTTTAGATTGAAGCTACGAAAACATGTGCTTATATGTGAGTTTGTAGTAAGATATTTCTAAACTCATAAAAAATCATACTTGGTTGAATAAAGAAACCTTTTATATAAAATTATTGCTCTATTGGGGCAAATCGAGTTGCATGTGACCTTCGGAAGCTAGGACAACTTTAGGACGGAGAATGTCATCTTTGACGTGACGGAGTTCGACCTTCTGTACAACGCCATTGTGGGGCACCCGGTTCTGGCCAAATTCATGGCCGCCGTGCATTATGCGTACCCCACCGCCCTAGAAATACTGGGGCCATCTAGGGTTATCTTGATCAAGACCGACGTCAAGTGGGCAGCATACTGCATTGAGAAGCTCTATGAGGCCCTAGCATCCATCACCCCGCAATGACGAGGAATGGCTCGAAGCCTCCCCGCACCCATAAGCCAAGTAGCGGATTACCCCCGATGATGCTGCGCTCACCAAGATAGTCCAACTCGGGCAGGATCCCGAGAGGGTCATGAAGATCGGTGCCTAATTGAGCGTCAAATAGGAAAGCAAGCTCATCACCTTCCTCTGGGTGAACAAATGATTGATCGTGTGGAAACCGTTGGACATGCCCGATGTCCCTAGGGAGATGATCAAGCCCCGTTCGGTCGTGCATCCCAACGCGCGCCTAGTGTAGCAGAAGATCTGGCAGCAGGCTCCAGAGAGGTAGGACTTATCCGGGAGCAAGTCAGAAAGATGCTTGAGGTAGGGATCATCAGGGAGTTCCTCCATCTCGAATGGCTGGCAACCCCATCATCATGCCCAAAGAAAATGGAAGGTTCCGGATGTTGGAGGTATGCCCTAGAGGCAATCATAGAGATGATGATATTCCATTTGTATCCATGATTTGTATATTGTGTTCATTGAATATCCATTAAAGGCTACTTGAATTGATTTGCAATTATGTGAATTG
The DNA here is from genome assembly GCF_005286985.2 of Setaria viridis. Taxonomy (NCBI): domain Eukaryota; kingdom Viridiplantae; phylum Streptophyta; class Magnoliopsida; order Poales; family Poaceae; genus Setaria; species Setaria viridis. The sequence continues at coordinate 31,655,774 of NC_048264.2, read as the reverse complement.
TATGTGAAACTCTTTACTTGTATGGTTATTCTAAAGTTGTCCCTAGTCGGAGTTCATGTGAGGACACACATGAATATTAGACTAGCACATGTATTAGTTGATGACTATGTTTCACAAGTCATGGACATGGAGATGTTGAACTAATAATGTGGACACATGTGGAGACATGTGTTAGGACTGACCCAACACGAGAAGTAGTTCTCTCTTTAAACAACATATACGCTTTGTCCTTAGACCTGAGATTGTCGCATGTATTCTAGATGTGGATCGACCTACTTAGGGGCTATCAAACGCTACGCCGTAACAGGGTAGTTATAAAGGTAGCTTTCGGGTTTGTCAAGAAGCATGCTATGAGACATGGTCAATCAAGATGGGATTTGCCCCTCTCTGATTGAGAGTGATATCTCTGGGCCCCTCGAGTGATCGGATCCGAAAATGCATGGCCATGCTACGTACGGTTAAGAGTTAACCTACAAAGGGATTCCGAATCACAGGATCGAGAAAGAGCGGTCAGCTTGAAGCTAGACCAAATATCGTGAGGCAAAGGGAATAGCATGTATATTATGTTGTGATGGTTCGTCTGATATGATCTTCGTATGCGTATAGGAGTTGGCACGTCTTGCTAGAGGCCGCTACCGACTATTGGGCCGAGTAGGAGTACTCGGGCCATGTCTATACGTATCCGAACCCATAGGGTCACACACTTAAGGGGCTGGAAGCCCAATTCGGATCTGATCCGAGTTGGATTAGGTTTAGGAGTGCTAATGGGCCTCGGATCCAGAGGCCCATCAGGAACCTCTATAAATAGAGGGGTGGGGGCGCCCTAGGGTTTACACCTTTTGGCTGAACACACTTGCCGCGCCTCCCACGCCCTCGCCTGTTGCAACTCGCGGATCTAGCAATCCGGCTTGCGACGCTTCCTCCCTGCACGTGTGGATACCTTGGAGGTGTTGCGCCTGCAGCACTTGGACGAGCCATCGACGAGCCGCCGACGAGCCACGACGAGCCGACGACGAGCCGCGGCACCGGAGGCGATCTTGCTGTGCACGTGGACGAGCTGCTGAGGAGCCGCTGGACGTGATCGACTACGTACGACTACGTTGTTCGACTACGTACGACTACGTGATCGTCTTCACTGCACCGACGCATATCTACATCTTCCGCACCAGTAGTGCGTCGAGTGGTAATCCCGTGATCCTTATACGGCAGTTCTTCCTGGTTATACGCGGTAGAAATTTTGATTTGCGCTAGCGTAGCCTACCTCGTATCCCAACACCGGATGTGCGTTGACTACACGGACCTCAACAAAGCCTATTTAGAATATCTTTTCCTGCTTCCCCGCATCAACCAAGTCGTCGATTCCACGGCAAGATGCGACCTCCTTTGCTTCCTAAAGCATATGTCGACGACATAGTCATCAAGACCTGAGACCAAGCCACCTTACTTGAAGGCTTGGCAGAGACGTTTGACAACTTGCGGGCGACGCACATCAAGCTGAACCCGGAGAAGTGTGTCTTTGGAATTCCATCTGGAAAGCTTCCAGGCTTCCTCGTTTCCAACCGTGGAATAGAGGCGAACCAATAAAAGATCAAGGCCATTGATCGCATGCAGTCTCCCATGCACCTGAAGGAAGTACATCGCCTGATTGGGCGCATGGTGGCTTTGGGGCATTTCATATCCAAGTTGGGGTAGTGGGGGCTCCTGCTCTTCTGACTTCTTAAGAAGACGGGGTGATTCAAGTGGATCGAGGACGCGGATAGATCTTTGAAAGAGTTAAAATGATATCTGACGACCCCTTCGACTCTAGTGGCATGCCAGGATGGTGAGCCCCTACTACTATACATCTCCGCCATGCCTCAGGTGGTAAGCGTAGTGCTAGTAGTGGCGAGAGAGAGGAGCAGGAGCCTCCAGAGGCTAGGCTCGGCACCCCTCCTGGGAAGGCACCTCTCAACTTGCCCCTTATGGAGACATCAAGCGCTCGGGGGCTCAGCACGGCCCAGAGGCCCCTAGGGGAAAAGGGGGCAGCGCCCGCACCAAGAAGCCCCGCTACCCCGGAGGCGAAATAGACACCCCTGGGCAGAATCATATGGGTCCAACATCCTATTTACTTCGTGCGCTTGCGAATTTATTTGTAACTTAAGAAATACCAACAAAATGGTCAGTGTTTGGCGCCCAGCCTAGTCCCCAGACCCATGCGCCACTTGCACCTAGCGGGGTCCTCAATCACCACCATCCACGCTAGCATAGCAAACATGAAAACAGGACACCACGCCCGGGGAAGGATGAATAGAGATGCTTAATCAAAAAAGAATCCTTTTTATTCATAAGCCGTATCCGGCATCATTTCCTAGCTTACAAATAATGCTAGGTACTCTAAACATGCTCTTGGAGTCACGCATTACGTAGGGAAACATGACCAAAGGAAGGGCTCCACGAGGAAGGGATTCCCTGCAAGAGTGGGTCGTGTGGCCCACGGAGAGCTCGAATGGCGGAATGGCGATGCCTATCGCACACCCGGGCTGACACACGCAAGCTGAAGCACTGGGCACCTATTCCGGGTGCAGAGCTGCAATGTGCTCGGGTGCACGGTCACCATCGCCCACACGATGGAGGGGCAAAGGCCCCAAGCGAAAGGGGTGAGCAACTGATGAGGACATCACTTGCTCGGATACAACCACATTAGTAACTTTTGATTCACAGGTGAAATAATTCTTTACCATGATTGTATTTGATACATTTGATGAATTGATGTTGCACCATCATGTGTGTTCGTTGTCAATTTCAGAAATACATACGTGGATCAAAAATAGAGTTAAACACACATGGAAGCTATGGAGGACCAAAGAAGTAGATTGGGGGCCAAGTCCAAGTATTCCCAAAGTCCTCCACTAGGCCACCACGCCACTTTTGGCCCAAGGAAAGAAAGAGTTCCAATCCAACAGTTTTGGGGCTGGATTCGGACTGCAACTCTGTGCCAGCTTGCAACGGCCGTCATGACCTCATCCAGATTCCGTTTTAGACGTTAAAGTACTCCTTGGAATCCTTATAAAGTCTATTTTTATATGGATCTAGACTCATATCCATATATATTCTGAGTCGGCCGCAATCACCAAAATACTACCGAGAGGTTTTCTATCCAGAGGTGTTGCGTCGCCTTATTTTATTCCAATGGGCCGTGTATCAAGTTGGGTCCATTAGGGACATGTCCTAGGGTTGGAGCACGACCCAAACACCCCCCTGGTCGTCCTCCTAGGTATTAATAAGAATTAGAGCCACCACAAACAGGTTGGATTTTGTTTAGATCAAGTTTAGCTCTCGCTACTTGCTTTTAAGCGCGCGTGCTGGATCAGCCGCCCGTCTTCCTGTCTTCGGAACCCCACCTTATTGAGATTGAGTTGGAAACCTTCATCTTCATCTAGTAAATTTAGTACTTCTTATACTTGTTCTTTCTAGTTCTTCGATTGCTTGCAGGACGAGTGCCCTAGTGGCCGGGTGACGCGCTCCACAAGATCGCAGCAGCCATTGGAGGTGGTGTATCGGTTGCTAAGGCGCAGCTTGGAAGGCTGTAGTCGGGCTGTGAACGTCGTCTCCATCGACCAATCGAGTTATCCCAAGCCTCTCATCGAAAGATCGGGAATCAACCCTAGCGGGTTCATATCAGCAACGCCCAGCACCCCCACCATGACTGCAAGGATGAGGAAGAGGGTTGAGGCATCAGCCCTGCTCAGCCTCAAGAGAAGTGGCAGGTCAGGATCCACTCCTTGGTGATAATGGCATCCATCATGTCCGCAGAGGGCATGTTGCCCACGAAGGAGCCCTTGGCAACCACCATGTCTGCAAAGGGTGTGTTGCCCATGGGAGCAGGAGATGGCACTGCAGCCCAAACTGGAGGGGGAACTGTTGCATGATATTATAGCTCAGGAAAGGCGTTCCTGAGGATCCAACAGAGGTAGCCCTCCCTCTGGACGAAGCATGGGTGGCCAGCTCTAGCTGGGTATCCAGCTGGGCGATGCCCCTCCCTAGATGAGGCGACGCGGGGATCCACTAGGACCAACAAGACCCGCAGGGGCCGCCCACGAGCCCCACCAAACCCAACTACCTTCCCTCTTTCAACCCAACTCTCCCATGTTGATGGGAAAGGGGAAGGGAGGTTCGACGAGCGCACCGAGCAGATGCTCGGGGCCCCTCGTCGTCGCTAGGTGTGGGCCCATCGATCCTCCACCTCCGCTCTTAGAGTGCCCCGACTCCCGAGGGTCATGGTGCTCGTTCGACCCAGCTCTCTCCTATGCTGGAAGGAAGGCACATACCAGACTGGTGACCACTGCTTGGGGCATCCTAGGAGTGAATCCCTCGGACCCTAGCAAGAGCACAAGGGAAGCTGAAGATCTCATATTCGGGGTGAGGGGCAACAAGCCCTGGCTCAGGGCATTGAGTCCTCCCTCGGATAAGACCTTCCATCCCAGACGTGAATCTTCCGCCCAGAGAGCGGCGGGGCACCTGTCGGTCTGAGGTGGGCTCCGGCTAAGCATCTCGATGCGGAGGGAGTTCGATCACCTCCCCTCAAATGCATCTTGGACGGCCCCACATAGTAGTGAATCAATATGCTCACCTTATCTCTTTCTTTAGCTCTCCTCCACTTATTTCTTCTCTGTTGTCTCCTTCTACTCAGTCCAACACGGATTGTCAATAAATTAGCAAATCCCCATCTTCTCCATTGAGTAGTCCAACACCGATGTAGCAAATCGCCTGCCAAGGTGGCCAGGACCAATCCTTCGGTCTTTCCATTAATTGTTCACAGCATCGTACTTCAGTCCAGATCAGCTTGAGCGGTGGCAACATCCTCAACTACTGGACAAGCTCAGCGACCTTGGGCGAGCATCTCTACCTCACTGGCATGCAGACATGGTCAACCACGGGCGAGCTTGGGCTCGCCAACTTAGGATGCGCGATGGACGACGGGGCACATGACCCTATGCAGCAAAGCAGGTTTGTCATCTCCAGCTATGGAGCGCTACTATGGCACCACTATGCAGTTACGCAGTGGTTAGTTGCTTCTTCACAAGCAAGAAAATTTCCAAAAGCTAAGGGCCTGTTTGGAACGCAGGAATGCAAAATAGAGGATTGGAAGAAAATGTAGGAATAGGATGTGGTGAAAAGTGAAAAACTACATGATGTCAAAACACAGGAATGGAAACTTTACGCTGTTTGGATAGCAAGAAAATATAATGAGACCTTATTAGTGCTCATGAAACAAAATCCCACCATGTCCATTTTAATTAAGCTAGGTTTCCACGTTGATAAATGAAGATTAGATCTTAGTTCTTTCTTTTTTCTCTCTCTCTCTCCTCCTCTCGTTTCTTTCTTAATCCCCTATCCCATCATTTTCTGTTTCTACGGCTCCTGCACGCTATTCAATTGACCGTAGAAGCACTGACAAGAGAACGCTACCCTTAAGCCAAAGACTTTGGCAACAATTGCAGTGAAACATTTTTTTATAATCACAATTGTGAAGCATTGGATGCAGCAATGACAGATTCTAGCGAGTTGCAGGCAGCACCAGTTCAACAAATCACTCACAGGAAATTTTCCTTCAGGTTCCGGTGGATGCTTTTTTTTACTACACTTTGTGGAGGCGCATGAGCCTTTCCTTTGGAATGTGACTTAGCTTTCCTCCATTCCAAACAGCGAAATGACAAAACTTTCATGAGGAATGCGTTCCTTTGTTTTTCCTATGGAAATCCTCCATTCCCAACACACCCTAAGAGTGGATTTTTTATTTCCTCCATTTTGCACAAGAGAGCAAGCCTTTCCACAGGAAAGGGAAACATCCTTCCTCCGTTCCAAACATCTGGTGACATAAGCAAAACATAGGATTCGGATTCCTGTAAAAATTTCTTTGAAAATCCTTCAAGCCAAGCGAGCCCTTAACCTCACGAACTAGAAAGTGAGCTTCGAGCAACTCCAACAGACTATCCATTTTTAGTTCTCCATTTGACTCCCTAGTCAAGTTGCCAAAAAATTTCTCTCCATATTAAGTTGCTCATTCCAACAGACTATCCATTTTCCACTCTCCAAATCCCAATAGCTGGGTTTCTCTCTAAAATTTACACTCTCCATCCACTCGAACACCCTCTTCATTTCACACTACAACAAACTTTCCATTTTGCACTCTCTATTTTGTGAGTAGGATCCACATTTGAAGAGTGTGAGAAAGTATTTAGCAAGTTGGATGGGATGTCAATTCAGATAACAACTCTAGCACACTTGTTAGATTTTAGCTCGAAGAGTGGCATGGCAATTTTGTTGGAGATGTGGTCGCTGCTCGCTCCCACTTTCTTTCACAGAAATATTGTTGCTTCCGCAGGGCCAATCGTAGCCGTAGGACATGGATGGATTGGACGGACCGATTCACTTGGGCCTTGGGCCGCGCTAGGTTTTCCACGGCCCACCGTCCCGCCCATGTCGCTGCGCCCACCACACGACGCCACGCCCACAGCCGGCGACTTCTTGACAGGCGACGGCCTCTCTCAAAACGCAACCCCGCCGCGCACCCTCGAGCAGACTCGCTCGGATTCGAGGCCTCCCTCTCAGCCGGCCTCTTCGCCCCTCCCCCCTTCCTTCCAGGCCGCCTCCGCTGCGGAGCAGCCGCCCGTTCTTGCCTCTTGGAAGCAGCAAGGTACGCGCGACAGTTCCCTTTTCGAATCTCCGTAGCTTTAACTCGGGTTCTTGCCTCTCCTTGCAATCTTGCTCCGCCGCCTCTTCGTTTACCTGCAAAAAGTGTTTGCTTTCATTCGGTCTTTGGTCGGTGTGGACGATTTTGCTTCCATTTGGTGATTGAGTTAATTGATTTGATGGCCGGCCCTTTGTTCTTGACGCCGCCGAATCGATCGATCCGGCTAGAATAATCGCTGCATTTAGCGTTTCTTGGATACGGCTGTGTGTTGTAATTTCTTCAAACTTAGGGTTTTGGAAGAGGGCTTGCCCTCTAGTTCCAAGAGCGTGCCAAGATTTGCTGCCGAGGTGTTTTCTGTAGCAGTTATGCTTTAGATCGTTATCGATAATGTGAAGAATATCTTGGGAATTCCAGAAATTGTTTTGTAGAGTACATATATGGCTATCTATTGACAGCAAAAGACTTGAGGAGGTTGGGTCATAATTTTCTTGTTGCCTGCTAGTGCCGATATTAATGTAGACTTTGTAGTAAAATCTTGTCACTTAATAATGCTGAAGCAGCTTCTCTGTTTTCATATGATTTCGAGCTTGTTATTTAAATTCTTACATTTGAGTAGATGTCCAATGGAGTGACCAAACTTGCTGCTACGATGTTCCCTGCAATCATAACGTTGTACACCATGCCCAGTTTCCTGTTCTGATAACATTGTACACCAGGCTCGGTTAGTGTAAAGAAAATTTTAAGAATTTTAGAAACAATATCCTACATGTACACATGCCTGTTTGCTGGGACTTCAGGGCCTTGAGCCCTTGACTGTTATGTTTCACTGCTGATGAGTGATACACATATCTATTTAGGCTTCATGTAAAACCCATTGTTTCTGCCATCATGCTGAAGAAGTTCGTTTAACTATCTATATGACTTTGAGTTTATCTCTATATTTCTACAAGTCACAGAACATTTATGTAGAGGTCCAACATTAGGTACATTCACGTGTTAAGGAACTAAGGATGTGATGGAAGTACTCCCTGCCTTAATTGGTCCGTCGAAATGCCATTTTTTTCCAGTAGTAACAATAAATATCCAAGTTGTCCATTTTTCTGTGGTTGCTTGGATTAGGAATATAAAAGACTGCCTTTGGCAATCTCTGCGGTGAAAATAATTATGCATGTCAAATACATATTATATTATCTCACTGGAACTTGTACTGAACCAACACAAGAGGTTCAAGTTCAAAGTTTGGCAGTAACAGTTTCCATTGAGTTTGTGATCAAAACATGATGTTGGACTTTTTTCTATTTTGTAAGTGATCGAACTGTTTGGTAATTTAATTAAAAATACATTATTTGTGAATGAGGTAGTATCAATGTTCAACTTCTATTCCATGCTTATAGAATAAGAATGAGGATAAAAAAAGAAAATGTGAAAAATTGATTTATTATTGAGCTATCCTTCTTGAGTTTTGACATTGGGATAGGTCTCTTATCCATTTATTAAGAGGTCAGAACAATTAAGGAAAAAAAGAAATATCATTGTGCTTGCAATCATACTGTCAGCCAGGCTCCTTCAATTTTTCATTGTAATATGGACAATGTGAATTTTCTTTTTATAGACTTCATGACATCTTACTTAATATGACATCTTACAGTTATTTTCAGGATGGCCAACTATATGAGGAACAAGAAAAGTTCATCTCGTCAGCTCAGATCATCACATTATCAGAAACCCAGCGGTCATTGCATCTTTAAGAAGAGGGCCGCCAGCCAGGAGCTAGCATTTGCAGCAACAGAGAAATGTGCATGGACAGATGCAACCTGTCCAGTATGCATGGAATTCCCACACAATGCTGTTCTTCTACTCTGTTCTTCTCATGACAATGGCTGTCGTCCGTATATCTGTGCCTCCAACTTCCAGCACGCAAATTGTCTTGATCAGCTTGTAGAGTCATGCAGAAAAGAAAGCTCTGAGGACCCGGATACAATTGAGGTCACATGTCCCCTTTGCCGTGGTGAGGTTAAGGGATATACATTGGTTGAGCCTGCTCGTAAGAAGTTGAATCACAAGAGGAGGAGCTGCATGCAAGATGGCTGTTCATACGTGGGCACATACAGAGAGCTCTGCAAGCATATCAAAAGGAAGCACCCTTCTGCAAACCCGCGAGCTGTGGACCCCGTGCATGCTTTGAGATGGAAGCGGCTTCTATTTCGAAGTTCATTGCAAGATATGATCTGTTCAACAACCTCACCATTGCTGCATGGGTTATTGTCTGCTATGCTGCAGTTTGACGAGCTTATGGCACCTGCTTGGGGTGAAGGTGGTGATCTTCGTGACGCTACCAATGATAGTTCACGGCAAAGTGCTGATGCAGAGACTACTGATTCGTGATCTCTGGACCTGTCTCTGTGCTACAGGGAACCTTACATGGATCCCTGACTTGATCCCCTGCAGATTCACAGTTTCTGACCTGTCAAAAATTCATATGTTCTCAGGGAATGTCCAATCCTCATCTTGAGAAGAAACCGACTGTTAAGCTTTGATGGAGCACTGGTGATATGCTTGTCGAACGGTGTGCGGTTCTTGTTCATACTTCATTTTGGCCTCTACCGTGTCGTGTGATGCATTTTTCCTGTGCATACCTCTCCATTGTATGGCAGAACTGTTTCTTCTGAAATGCAGTGTGTTCCCGTTCAGAAATGGAAATGCACAGTTTGATGGCTGTTGGTTCTCTTGCCTTTCCTGCGTTTACTGATTATTACTACTATTTATTTCACGGGGCAGATGTTGGGTATGAATTAAATGCAGTGTGAAGCTGACACTTAGATATACCTTATGCTTAGATGCATTATAATACTTATGCATCTAGAATAGCTAAAATGATCTATAATTTAGGACGGAGGGAGTATTGATGCAGGACTCTGTAGCGAACAATCGCAAGTTCACATCGAAACAGTCGCATCGATCGTAGGCAGCCATGGTCGGTACGTGGTCCTGTTCAGAATCAGAGGGACGCGTTCAGCGAGGACACCCAAGATCAGGTCTACTTTAACTCTGCAATCGCCCTGCCCCCGAATCAGAAGATGCACGAAGCACAGTTTACATTCCTCAGCATGACAGCACTCCGCAACCAACCAATTTGGGCGACAGTATTTGTGGGTAGCATCAGGAAAGACCAAAATAAACGTCACTCCGTTGTTGGACTCATCCGAATCTCGATCGGAGTTGGTCAAGTGTCAGATCCTCCTCAACCTGTTGGCCACCATAAAAGATGCTTATTTGGTAGCATATGCGTCACAGCGTCAGAAATTTTACAACGTATGGACCGAAATCAACGGCGACATTAAGCTGAAGAACAAGAGAGCACCATCAAGATATACAATGATAATGACTCGCATTCGCGTCATGATCACCAGAATATGAAAGCAGATGAGTAGCTTGAAGTCAAAAGGTAAGCAATATAGAAAACAAAATACAGACTGATTCTCACAATTATTAAAACAAATAGTCTATTTCAGGGATGTAAAAGGCCAGCAGATTCTGGCAGAAAAGCCAACAAGGAACACATTAGTCATAACCCGTTGCCATGGATGTCATAACTTACAGAGGCGCATAGGCACATGGATATAAAGAATTAACATCTATAAATACCAAGATGCGAGTTCAGACAACATTAGAGTTATCATAATCAGGACGGTTTTGGCCTTTTGGGTTAAAGATTTGGAACATGTTTTCATCATAAAGATAAACTATAGTGTCCTAGAACAAGCTCTTTATTCTTCCATGGTACCATCATCAAATTTGATATAGCTTTACCCTGGTTTTGACTCAAACCACAAAACCATCTAAAATTAATCCTCCTACTGCAACAAAAACAGTTTGTCAGACTTTCTCCAAGGGATGACAACATCCAAACATCCCCGATATGAGAACCAACCTAAATCCATTAGGTCCTGAATCGTGACACTGAAGCATAACTCTGATCATGATATTCCAAGATCACCACAAAAAGAGTAAGGCAGAAAAAAAAAAGCATTCACAATGAAGGTGCATCAAAATGAAGTACCAAACTTAACTAAAAACAGAAATTGTATACCATATAACGCGTAAGTTAGCACCTAAGCGACACAAAATACAAGATCCACCAAGAACAAGAAGAGCAGTATTACTCCTTGCTCTGCAACTAGATTCTCACTGAGGCAAGTGCACCTTGACCACAAAAGTTAAGTAATTCATCCACAGAAACTCTATCTAGAAACAAAAGAAGATACCGATTGCTCCTTTTAACAGTGCACTACTCACCCACCAAAGATCACCCATTACTCCTTAGTCAACCCTCCAATGCATCAAGCACCATCTTCACTGTCTCCTTCATCAGTTCCATCCGGCGCAGCTGGTGTCTGATCTCTGTCAACCTGAACTTCCGCAGCTTTTCCTCCATCCCACGAGCTTTGGGACCTTCAATCAACTCAAAGGCCTTCTTGAATGCCACCCCATGCGGGTGCTCCTTTGACAGATCCTCAACAGTCTCCCAAAGGTATGGATACGCATCCTTTCCCTTCTCAAAATCAAATTTCCCTCTGCTATTCACATTCACAGCCCCAAAACCTGCCACATTTCCATTTGCCATAGTGATTGGCCTCAACCTCCTGTTCTTTCGGGCACGGTCATCCCTTCCACTATCCTCATCCTCATCACTCTCTCCAATCTCACGTTCCTCTTCGCTCTCACCACCACCACCACTAATCTCATACCCATCACCAGCAGTACTTCCTCCACCAGCAATATCAGTTGTCCCCCAAACCCTCTTACCAAGCTCATAGACACTCTGGTCATGCGGGGTGGGCAAGTCTGGATCCCTCCCATTCTTGGCACGGGATGCAAAAAGGTTGTACTTCTGTTTGAGACGCCGTACCTTGTCACTGACCTGCGTCACGGTTACCTGAACACTGAGCTCGCTCTCGATGTGGCCGTGGAACTTAGCAATGTCATGCATGGATCCGGGGAGAACGCCACGCTTGGCTCGGCACGCGGCCAGGCCGCGAAGGATGACGAGCTCGTCGGCGGGGCTCCAGAGCCGCGACGGCCTCTTGAGCTGCTCCACGGAGGACGGGACGGCGACGCTGCGGGGGCGCTTGCGGCGCGGCTCCGTGAAGGAGGGGACCATGGAGTGGCGTGGCGGGTCCATGGGGCGCGAGCTGAGGGGCTTGATGGCGGCGGCCTCCCCGCGGGGCGGGCGCGGGGCCGGGAGCGGTGAGGCGTTGCCGTCGTCGGCGGAGTCGGCGCCGTCGCCGGCGGCGGGGTCGGCGTCGGAGGCCGCGCCGTCGGATTCGGAGGCGGCGTCCGGGGAGCGGGAGCGGGAGGGCGGCCTGGGGCTCCTGGGCCTGCGCGACGGCGACGCCGCGGCGCCCTCCTTCCGGAGCGCGGGGCGATGGTCCGCGTCGGAGTCGTAGGCGGCCCCGGAGTCGGATCCGGCCGCGGCTGAGTCCTCTGCCGCCATGGCAGCGGCGGCGGCGGCGGACGACTTAGGGTTAGGGTTGGGCGGCGGCGGCGTCTTGGACGGCGACGGGGAGGACGGGTGGTGCAGGGGCGCGTCCGCCTCCGCGTCGGAGGCCTCGGACGCGGACCCCGACGGCGCCGCGGCGGGGCGCTTCGGTGCCATGCGGGCGCGGGGGGCGGCGGGCGGGGCAGCGGGCCTCCGCGGTTCGGGGTGGTTCGGCGGCTGCGGCTGCGGCTCCTCTTCCTCTCCTCGCGCTGGTGTGAATCGCGATGCTCTCTGCTTGGGCCGGCGACTCTTTGGGTTGGTTGGGTCCTACCCCTGCTGTACTGGCGATTTTTTTAAGGGCGGCCGGCGTGACGCCGCGTGGGGTTCGGTTTCGGTGAGGAGGTGAGCCGCAGCCCGCAGCCGGGTGGTTCTTCGTTCAGTGCGGCCTGCGGCGGACTCTGGGTCCGGCGCAGTCCGGTGCTGGCCGCCTGGCCCACCGGCCGTTGGTTGGATGAATCCTCTGTCATCTTGGCCGGAGTACGGGATCAGTGGAGTTTCAGTTGGTTGATGCCAATCATCCCATGAGCCCGTCATCCCACTTTGGATACGAGATGTTAAATTTTAAAAAATATCACATCAGATATTCGATGCTAATTAGGAGAACTAAATATGAGCTAATTATAAAACTAATTGCAGAACCCTGTGCTAATTCGCGAGATGAATCTATTAAGCCTAATTAATCCATCATTAGCAAATGGTTACTGTGGTACCACATTATCAAATCATGGACTAATTAGGCTTAATAGATTCATCTCGCGAATTAGACTCCATCTGTGCAATTAGTTTTGTAATTAGCCTATGTTTAATACTCCTAATTAGCATCCAAACATCCGATATGACGGGTGTTAAACTTTAACACCTTGTTGCCAAACAGGCCCTGAATTTCCTCCTTCCCATGGATAAATTGGCAGGCTAGCTAGATATTTGTGTTTTGGAAGCTGCAGTTTTGGCTTTGCATTGCAGATTTTCAAGTGTACGCTTGTTGTACCAGGTACCAACTACCACTGCTGGCATCTGTGGTACTACTCGCTGGTGTGTGTGTCTGAGTCTTGGGGGTGGAGCTCTCGGCTGAAGCAGGGTTTTAGGTCCCATTTGGAGATAGGGAATAAAGTTTACTCCATATCACATCGAATATTTAGATACGAGTATTAAGAGTATTAAGAGTATTAAATATAGATTAATTACCAAATCAATTGGATAAATGAAGGCTAATTCACGAGATGAATTTATTAAACCTAATTAAACCATGATTTGACCATGTGATGCTACAGTAAATATGTGCTAATCATGAATTAATTAGGCTTAATAGATTTGTCTCGCGAATTAGCCACGGCTTATGCAATTAGTTTTATAATTAGGGGATGTTTGGATTCTTGAGCTAAAGTTTAGTCCATGTCATCGAATGTTCGGAGATTAATTAGGACTAAACATGAGTTAATTATAAAACTAATTACACAGATGGAGGCTAATTCGCGAGACGAATCTATTAAGCCTAATTAATTCATGATTAGCAAATATTTACTGTAGCATCACATTGTCAAATCGTGGACTAATTGGGCTTAATAGATTCGTCTCGCTAATTAGCATCCATCTGTGCAATTAGTTTTGTAATTAGTCTATATTTAATACTCCTAATTAGTATCTAAACATTCGATGTGATAGGGACTAAACTTTAGTCATGTGTTATTTCTTTCATTCTTGCTCGAGCCGGATGATGATAAATTCGAACGAACTAAGTTTTTCTAATCGGTATCCAACATCCAATGTGACATGACCTATAAAAATTAGTACATGAATCTAAACACCTCTTTAGACTGCTGAGGATAGGGCGACAGGCTTTGGGTGCAGGCTAAAGAATGCACAAACAGCTCCCCAATTTATGAACTACTCCTAGTCGCTTTCCAAAAAATGACCAAGTCATCAGTGAGACAGTGTCAAGATAATTGCTAGCCCGGTGTGTCTTCGGAGCACAGTACAATTGGCAGAGACGTCGCGATTACCAAGCTTTCCAATGATAGTGTTGCGTTTGTCATCCTACGCTAGTGCTCCAGCGAAAGGCGTGGGAAAGTAGGCAGGAAAGTAGGAACACACAGCAATCTGCCTCTTGCAAGTTTCAACGTGCCTTTGGGCAAGAGAAAGCTGTGGCTCGTCATCGTTCCTACGGATTGTATGGATACAATTGCTAAACTTCAATAGGCATATCAAATGTTCGGATACTAATTAGAGGATTAAACATGAGCTAATTACAAAACTAATTGCACAGATGGAGTCTAATTCGCGAGACGAATATATTAAGGTTAATTAATCCATCATTATCAAATGATTACTGTAGCACCACATTGTTAAATATGGACTAATTAGGCTTAATAGATTCATCTCGCGAATTAGACTCCATTTGTGCAATTAGTTTTATAATTAGACTATGTTTAATACTCCTAATTAGCCGATGTGACAGGTACTAAAGTTTAGCAGGAGGTGTCCAAACACCTTAGGTGAAATGGTAGCGTCTTATCCAATGATTTTACTACTTCCTCCTACCACGAATTCAACTTTATCCTAAGTAAAATAATTTCACATTAATCAACTGTATCAACAAAAATAGGGGACAACTACAGCTCACCCGGGTGAAATAGAGCCCCTCCTCATCCAAAATTTTCTTCCTCCCATGTGCACCCTTTATTCTCCAACTCTGGCCAAATTCTGGCAAGATTAGGGGTGCCGGGGTTTAGGGTCAAGGGTTCAGGGGTTAGGGTTTTGGGATTTTCGGGGTTGGGAACTCATCGACGGACCTAGAGGGAGGGCCGGCGGCGGTAGGCCGGCCTAGCGGAGGTGGCGGGTGTGGGGGCGCTAAGGTGTGGCGGCGGGGGCGCAACTGGCGGGGTGGTGGTGGAGGACAGTTGGGCAGGACCGGGGCGGGGGTGATGATGGCAACGACGACGGTGGCAGGAAGCGGCGGCAGGAGGGGAAGGAAAGGCGGCCGGCACGGGCAGACTAGGGTCCCGCTGGAGCTCCGCGTGCGGACGGGTGGAGGCACGACGGGGCGGCGGCGGGAGGTGGAGTCGGGGGGTTAGTGGGGAGTGGGGAGAGGGGAGAAGAAGATAAGGTAGAGAGAGATGGAGTTAATCCGAGCTGCCGATTTTAGATCCAATGGTTGAGAAATTCGAGTGAGGGGAGCCCCTGTTTCACCCGGGTGAGCTATAGATAGTCTAAAAATATGTATTATCTTAAGAAAATAATTATGGCTCGGCTTAAAAGCAAACTAGATGATCTTAATTGCTAATACGTGTGAACAGTACCGATCAAACATTTCAACAGCTACCTCCTGCTGATCTGCTGGCGACTATGGAAGCAGCGCAACAACCTGATCTTCAATGGTGTGCCTCCGTCCTCTCACCTCTTCTGGGTAGACTGCAAGGAAGATGCACTCCTATGGCGCCACCGATTGCCTGTGGCAGATAACAGATGACTGGTGCTCCACCTTTTCTTCAATGTAAAACCTACTGTGTAAACATCCCCTAAATTTCAAATTGCTGAACTCTCTGATGGAATGGCATTTGGCTTGCCAAAAAGCCCATGAATGAAATCCAGGTGGGGATACCCCCGGGGTTGACCCTAAAATAAAAACGTGTGAACAGAGGAAGTACTCCATGCATCAATCCAATGGGAGCATCAGAGCATGTTCTGATGGGAACCGTTTGTTGCGGCAAGCAACCACCGCAGAACTAACTTTATTTCAGGGACAAAAAGGAAAAAGAAAAGGGGGGCGCCTCTCACATCAGTTCTCTTTAATTAAAAACCGCTCTAGCATCCAATATAACTGACAATAAGCCCACTAAAAATCGTACACTTCAAAGAAAACAAGTAAAACGTCAGAGTTCCTCAGATTTACAGCCTGGCTAATCGGCACCCTGATGACAGATCAGTTCCAAAATCATCAGAATCACAACTCATCATTTACTGGGGAGCTTTCGCCCATGAGCTCGTCAAGGGAGAACTCATCCTCTACAATTTCCTCTCCATCCTTGCCGTCCCATGGCTCGGATGGAACTACTGTCGGGGAACCGTTCAGGGGAAGATTTCCCTTTCCACCGCGCCCTGCTTCCTTCACAAACTCGCTGCACAAGATGCCTTCATGTTAATCGTCTGGCAAATTAACATTAAACAACGGAAGCTATAAGCCCAATGAGCTTACATGATTTCATCGTGCTGGAAGGCACTACGTAGTGGAGCGTATGCGCCTTTCTTCACGTTGAGAGCAACCATGGCGGGATAGCCATAGCCACCCACTCCAACCTGGTTCTCAAGATCAGCTTGCTTACCAGCAGCTGTCCAGACAAAACTGCAAGACAAAACGTATCCTGGCTCAGGATGTGTGTAGTTCAAGAGAGAAAAAAAGGGAGTTTTCAAGACATAACGGATTGTATCAAATGATTTTATTGAGTCCAACTCAACATAGAACATTCATCATTGCACAGTCAGCTTGCACAGTCTATTGTTTGATATATCAAACTATAAATTTTGTTCACGCAAGGTTACTCAGTATCTTGTTTCAACTCTATATTTTAGCATTTCAAATACACACCTGTTACCACTGAATGCCAATATTAGTGTTGCTTTTGCAAAGGCGCTAATGAAAAATACTGTATTGATTAAACTGTTGGCCTTTTCCCCTTCTTTGAAAGTGATGAACGAAAGACACATTTTGGTAAAGTCTGTAATTAGTTCAGCTGATACTTGCCTGTATGGACTCTTTTTGAACTTCTCGGCAACAGATAGCAGGAGCTCAAGGTACTTGTTTCTTCCTTCTGCCTTTGAATCAAGGATGTCTGGAAGAAATGATACAAAGCAAATGGCAGCAGAAGCGCACTTCTCCTCCATGACATCCTACAGAAGCCAAGCGTTAGCATCAAACATCAACTGTAGACTAACTGGTCACCATAAATTGTCAGTATCATGAAGATGAAGGTTTGGTCTTACCGGGCCAGTCAACTCAGAAACTTCAGCTGGACCGGAGTTGACTTCCAACTGCTCCAATGCAAAGGACTCAATGGCAGATGCAACTCTAGCCCCCTGGTATGGGAATGGGCTCTCCTTATCAGCACCAAATACCAAAATAGTAGGGAAGCCTTCAACCTTGTACTTGCTCATCAAGGACTGTAAAATACGAGAAGTTGAATAATAGTGAATTAGTAA
Source organism: Setaria viridis (assembly GCF_005286985.2). Classification (NCBI taxonomy): domain Eukaryota; kingdom Viridiplantae; phylum Streptophyta; class Magnoliopsida; order Poales; family Poaceae; genus Setaria; species Setaria viridis. The sequence continues at coordinate 31,638,369 of NC_048264.2, read as the reverse complement.
TCAAGGACTGCCTCAACTCCTGCCAATATGCATTTAGACATCAAACATCATTTCACTTATCATCATAATAAAGTGGTATTTGAAACGACAAGTGATGGGATTTAGCTCCAAATCAAATAGCTCATGGGTCAAGCTAGATCATTAAAAAAATTACTTGGTGCAGCTTTTGAATAGAAGCTTAGCTAATGTGCTAGCAGATTAAATATTAAATAGCAAGAACTCAGCAGGAATTTCAAATAAAGAATGCTATTATAGCTATGTACATATTAGTCTAGTCACTAGTAACCAGCTGGGGAATACACTGAAAGTTCTGATGAGATTGACAAGATGGGCAATACAGGAATGATGCAATCTAGGCTATTTGCAGAGATTACTTCTACAAAAGGCTAAAAAGTAGGGTTAAGGGATGCATACAGAACAAAATATCATTACCAAAAGATGCCAATAAACTTACAGAACAAACAAAGACACACCTTTTCAGCATCACAATCAACATGGCCTAGCTTCACTTGGCCCTTCAAGTTCTTCGCAGCCCTTTTCCATTCAGGTGCCAATTTCTTGCAGTGCCCACACCTGAACCAATGTATGCATTAAACTTCTGAAGCCCCCACAATTAATAAAGAATATTATAGAACGTACTTAGTAGGAGATGACTAACATGCAAGACAACTAAGGAGAATGCCCCTAGAATACTTAGTAAGAGATTAGTAAAATTGTACACAGCTTTGTTCAACCTCTTTTTTTCCTTTTCTACTTGAGAATAATCATATGCTAACTGGTAGTAAAGAATGTATAATCATCCAAGTTACATGATGAACATTACGTGTGCAATAAGCTCCATACCATGGTGCAAAAAATTCCACAATCCATAAGTCCTTGCTTTTGATGACAAGTTCATCAAAATTACGTGAATTTAGTTCAACTGACGCACTTGGTTCATTTTTCTCACTTGAACCTCCAGATGCCTTGCCACTTGAACCTCCAGATGCCTTACCATTCAACCTATCTCTAAGAAGGGCCTTGACCTGTGCATAGCAGAACACAATCAGAATTAGAACAATGAATTGGATCGATCAATGCCTACTGGAGAATAACTTCATACTTTAAGGCACTGGTTAGGATAGTCGTGTGTCTAAAAATACATAAACAGCATAATAAAAACCCACAAAACTATTTTCAGTTACTAAAAAGATAATTTATGTTTTCATAATACAATGAGATCCAAAGTCATTTATGCTAGAACACAGAAGATTCCTCTTAACTACTGAAGCTAAATGGTCTGCAAAAAACATAAGTGCAAGAGGTTTGCAATTTTGCACATGAAAATAGAGCAGAGAAACTCATGCATAGTAACCTAGTATATAATAAAAGTGACTGAATAACTCATGCATAGTAACCTTGTATATAGTAAAAGTGGCCATCTAAGTATGGTTTGGTGCAACAAACCTGTGACAGAGCAAATTCTACAATTGGCTTTACATCTCTTGCTCCTTGATAATCAACTGGAGGTTTACCAGGGGCAAACACCTTTATAGTTGGAAATCCCCTGATTCCATATTCCTTCAAAAAAGATGCATCAAGGATCAGCAAATATTTAACTAAATTGATAATGTTCAGTGCACAGATCTACAAACGATAATAATTACTCAAGTCAGATAAAATTTGTGATTACCAATTTGGCATTACTTCAGTCCTAATGACGATTTGGAGAAGTGAAACAGAAGAATTATAAGCCTATATAAAGTCAATGAGGTATCCTCTAGGGTCATTTTACCAAGATTATTTCAATCATATTATTTAACCCAAGTTTGTATTGGCTTCTTTGATTTCCCACAGTGAGGCTTATTTAACCCAAGTCACTTTACCAAGATTGATTTCATCTCACTGTGAGGGTGCTTATTGCATCTGGTATTGATTATTGGGGCTATTTCATCTTATGGGTGTTTTAAGAGCCACATTAAAAATAAGTTTCTACCAAAACATAAACATTTTGTAAATCAAAATGTACACTGAAAACTCTAGAGATTAAATTCTAGCCAATGCAAGAATGTCAACAGATATATCATTAAAATTGTACAGCTTGATACCTTTTCAACCGTTAGAGGTGCAAGTCCTCTATATCAAGCATAATCAAACCAACAGAAACTCAAAACCACTCACAACTGATAATGCCTGATAGCTTGACTAAAGGAACCTAGAAACAGATTACCAAACTTTGGCAAGCACCGTTTGAACTATATCATTTTCAGCAGAATTCTGAAGCACCACATGAAATTTACTGTACTGAAGTAAGACTATTTGTATGATTAGTGGTAATGGAACCTGGAAATGTAATCAGGTTTTTCGCTACTGCTATTAGAATAAGGTAATGTAAAGTTGCCATGCTCCAGAAGTCCAGATACTTCCAAATCGCAACAAATTTGATGCATAACTTTATACCCCCCCCCCCAAAAAAAAATTAACAATTTAGATGCAGTAACCACCAATAAATTTAACAATGATAGACTGGAGCCATCAAATAAGTGCTAGACTGGGTCCCTAGGTCGTGTTTTGTTAGTTGTTACTAGGCTGTGGCGAGTATGTAACTTTGTATTTAGTGGGTGTGTGTGGGTTTCTATATTCGATCTGGGTGTATCCAGGATAGTTGTACTATTTCTCTTCTACCTTAATGAAATGACATGCAGCTCTCCTGCGTAGTTCGAGAGAAAAAAAATAAGTGCAACAGTGAACACTGACAGTGAACACTGATGAATCCTGGAGTATTCTGTGCCATTCTTCAGCAGAATTCTGATTCTGAAGCATCGCATGAAATTTACTGTACAGAAGCAAGACTGGTTGTTTCATTAATATAAAAGGAACCAGGGGGTTTCCCTCTGGCTCTTAAAACAACTTGCTGTGCAGAATTGCCATATTCCACATAGGAGTTTGGTTATGCACAAAATATCAGTATGAACTGCTTTTTCATGGTGTTTAAGAAGAACTGGCTACCAGTAAGTTTACCATTCTTGAACTTAAGCCACCAATCAGTGCGACACTGCAGTGACTGCACTGCTGAGGAGCGCAACAAATGAACAAAACCATCCCGGGTTCAACATTTCGATATCAAATTAAACTGGCATCAGTATGCTGCGTGCATCAGTAAGCAATTATCACCTAATAAGACCAAATTACAATACAATCGCAGGAACTGATGCCGAGATCACTCCACTGAACAAGTAGATCAACACGCACACGAGTGGGCGAATCATAAGCAAACGAGAAGGTTTAACAGGGCAGCACGCTCACCTGCGCTAGAGCCTGGTGCGCATCGGCATCGAGGGCCGCGACCCTCGCGACGCCCTTGAGCACGCCGGCGGCCTTCTCCCAGGCGGGAGCCAGCTGCTTGCAGTGCCCGCACCACGGCGCGAAGAACTCAACCAGCACCACGCCGTTCGCTTCTAGCACCTGCAGTAAAATCAAAACGGACCATACCCGTCACGCATAACACCGAATGGAGGCGCCGATCTGGTGGCGGAGGGGGCAGCGGGAGGCGAGCCAGACCTTGGATTTGAAGTTGTTGGGGTTGAGCTGGAGGACGGGGGAGCCCGCGGAGTAGAGTGCGGCGGCCGGGGAGGCGGCCGCGGCGGCGAGGAGGAAGAGCGCCGCGAGGACGGCGGGACGCATGGCGGAGCCGCGAAGCTTCTGGAAGCGGGGGAGGGGAGGAGACAGACCGTAGCGATCGGCCCCCGTCGTGGTGCTGGGATTTGATTTAAGCCCTGCTTCCTCGCGAGAAGACGGACGCGTGTGCCGGCCAATAGATGCCCTCCACGTCTGATGCTTGCCCACGTCGGAGTGGCTTCGCTTCCTGGCGCGAGGGCATTGGTGCGGAGTTGAGCAGCTGGTGGACTTGGAGCACCGTTGTTTCAGCGAGCGCGTTTGCGGTAGGACCCATAGTTCAGAGACTTGATAGTGGACGCCGTTGTCTGGGCTTTCTTCGCAAAATGTCTATCGGCTTTAAGTAATGGGCTCGATTGGGCTAAGTTACCAGGAGAAGGGATCGGCATTGTCAGCCCAGTAAAAATGTAAAATGATGCAGTCAGTAACTCGGTACCAGTACTAGTGGACGGGGATTGGGTGATAGATTGTTGGAATAATGAAGACCTTTATGCTTAGGAACGGACGTATCTGCTCGTACTCATGTTAGATCTGGTGCATTCCCGAATCTAAGAGGATATTCACGTCAACCCGTTAAAATTAGCCGTCCAATCCACCATGTCACGCTATTGGCTATCAGATGCGGGTCTGTTCGGGTTTCCACCCGCTGTAAGATCCGAAAGCTCGTGAACTCTCTTGCCGCATCGGCCGTCATCCGTCAAGCCGTCGCTCTTCCTCCTGTCCGCCCCCCGCCACCCGCGTCGCCTCCTTCTTTCTCGCCGGTCCGGCGATGAAAACAATGTAGTTGGAGATGCGACACGAGCAGATCGATCAGTTCCGTGCCTTCTCGTTGTTCAGCGTTGCCTAAAAGGAAATGCGACTCCGGAGCAAGGCGCTGCTTCCGGCCTCCGAGCCGCTTAATCCATCCTCAGCTGCTCAATTTGCCACCGCCTCCCTACTCCTCCTCCCCACAGTATCTCCCTCCCTACTGCAGGCTCCACCTCTCCCGCGCCATCGTGGCGTCATCTCCCGCTCCATTGTTGCCGGTCACAACGGCTACCGCATGGTGCGGCTCACAGTGATTGGACCTGTCACAGGGAGCTGCCGAGGACCAGCAGGGCAGCAGGGGGATTCTATTTGAGAGGTCCCCAGGGCGGTCAGAGCGGCGTCGGCGACAAGCCACTGTGGGGGGCTTCCCGTCAACTCCTACGGGGGTGTCCGGAACACCACTTTACCTGTCACATCGGATGTTTGATACTAATTATGAGTGTTAAATATAGTCTAATTATAAAACTAATTGCACAGACGGAGTCTAATTCACGAGATGAATCTATTAAGTCTAATTAATCCATGATACAATGTGGTGCTACAACAACCATTTGCTAATGATAAATTAATTAGTCTTAATAGATTTGTCTCGCGAAGTAGACTCCATCTGTGCAATTAGTTTTACAATTAGCTCATGTTTATCCCTTCAATTAGCCTCCGAACATCTGATGTGACCCTACTAAAGTTTAGCACTCATATCCGAACACACCTTCGGTTACATGCTCGCTGAAATGCCAGCACCGATTTGCTCTGCAGATCGGCAAACAAACATGTGCACGCGTGCAGCTATGCTTCGTGCACTTCATTTCTCTGTTCACTGCTGTTTCTTTGCCGTTTTATATCTCTGATGCAGCGATGCCATCAATGCTGGAAGCCAAGACTTCCAGAGAGGGATTCTACCTGTGGGCTAGCTCATGCTGCACATCGCCGATGAGTCCTTTCTCACCAAAGAAGCCAAGCAAACAGGTCAAGTTTTTCTTGCAATTTGGTGATCCCACTGTTTATCCTGTTTTCTTTGAATTCAGTAAAAAGAACATAATTTACTCCACTTGACTGAACATTTGTCAATTAAGGGCGTAGATACTGTTTTCTGAAGTTCACAAGCTTATTTTCATGTGCCAAATTTTATGAACCCGATGGGATTGGCATTTTGAACTAAGTGCTAATCCTGTGACAATCTTCTTTCATGAAATTTACTTGCAAGATCCTTAACTCTACATTTCAATTGAGAATGTCTTGGTAACCAATCATTTATTGGTGTTGAGCTTCAAGTGCTAATCCTATGAGTTAACCTTATATGCTTGCATCTTTATGTCAATACTGGATACACACTGAAATCATTAGATATCAGTTTGGCTAATTGCCTTACGGCCCAAGGACATGGCACAAATTACTTTTTATATTCAGCTTTAGTAGTGATTGCTAAAATTTCTCTTTCTTAATGAAGCAACTGATGTTTTACTAAAGGGACATAACGTGGATATAAAACGGCAAAGAAATTCATGGAAACAGCAGTGAACATAACGTAGATATAAAACAGCAGAGAACTTCTACAGCAGATTCTGAAACATGAAGTTCATCCATGTGCTGATGTGCACATTGGCAAAAAGCAAATTTCTGAACTGCGCAAGTGCTCGTATGATATAATGTTAGTATTTAGATAAATAATGTGCACCGGCTTCACTTTGCTGGCTTAAAATCTTTGTCCACACAATCCTAACAGTAAGCAAGAAATAGCGTCAAAGCTTCTTTCCTGTGAGCTGCCTTTCAAAATACTCAAGAAAATGACTCAATGCAAAAATATTTGGAAGCTTGAGAAGTTCAGAAATGCAGCATCATATAGTTCGCATTCTGCAAATGTCTCTATAGGAATTTTGACACTATGCTAAATATTGTACATAGACCTACTATCTTATTGATCCATTTGTCTATATCATCGTTCTTAAATCTCAATTAGTACCATTTATACAAGAGTAGCAATGTGCATATACTCTGCAAGACTGCAACAGTGCCAACAAGATCACGGGTACTATGGGCGCGCCAAAGGCGCGCCAGATTTCTAGTTACAAATTCTATTGTTGAAGAATGGTTCAGATCTTTGAAAATATAAAATAGGATAAATTTCTTTCCTGCAATTTGAAATACAGGGAAAAGGGGGCTCGCTGTAACGGTAGAACTACAACACATGCTGGTCGAGACTCGAGAGTAGAGCATCAACGAGACAACGACACAGCGAGGATGCCGAACACATCGTACACTAGCTAGATAGGCCTATATATATATATATGGCCCATTTATTCAGCATACTACCACACAGTGACCTCGCCGTACTACCACTCCACTAGTTTTCTGTAGGGAGACACGCACAGCATCTTGTCATCCAGCACTCCAATGTGCTACTGACACGTACAGCTCCGGCATTGAGGCCAAGACATGCTCTGCCCGCTCTTTCACGCGATGGCGATGCGGTTGGAGGTCTCGGTCTCCATGGACTTGAAGGCCTTGAAGCGTGGCTCCTTGGCCTCGAACTTGTGCCGCACATACAGCTTCATGTAGTCCTCGAACACGAACTTTGGGTACGCCGCCGAGGCCTCGTCGGCCTTCACCAGCGCCGGCGCCGGGAAGATGACGGCGTCACTGCCCGGGTTGTAGAAGGAGGCGATGGACATCCTGTTGCCGTCGGTCTGCGCCACGACCCGGTGCATGACGCTCTTGTACCTGCCGTTGGTGATCACCTCCAGCTGGTCGCCCAGGTTGACGACGATGGAGTGGCGCGTGGGCGGCACGTCCACCCACTCGCCGTCCTTGAGCAGCTGCAGCCCACCGACGCGGTCGTCCTGGAACAGCAGGATGATGCCGCCGGCGTCCGTGTGCGCGCGCAGGCCCTTCACCAGATCCGGCCGCGGGCACGGCGGATAGCTGCTCACCTTGGTCGCGAAGGTCGGGGCGCCCCTGCTGGGCCCGCGGAAGGCGCGCGCGAGGTAGCCCTTCTCCAGGCCAAGGTTCTCGCACAGCAGGTCCAGCAGCCGCTCCGCCAGCGCCTCCAGCTCGCCGGCGAACCGCCTCATCGCGCGCCGGTACCCGTCGTCGAGGTCGGGGATGTCGGCGAGGTTGGACTCCGGGAGGTGGCGGACGAAGAAGGTGCTCTCCCAGTCCAGGTTCTCCGCCGCCTTAACGCCCTGCGCGCCGCGGCCGTCGCCGTCCTTGAGCGCCTTGCTCGCGAACTCGAGGAACCGCTGCTCGCGCACCCGCTTGTAGTGGTCCTTGGTCAGCCTCTCCACCTCTTCCATCAGCTTCGTCGAGATGCCATGGTTAAGAATCTGCACCAGAGTAGCAGAAAGGAAACAGAGATCATCAAGCATTTTTCTAGAAAAAGAGAACATCAAGCATGCATCGACGAGAAAATTAATCGTGTTCTTGTGTCAAGTTGATTTCTCAGTTCAGATTTTATTTGTCCACCGGTAGTGTTGTTAATTTTGTTGTGCCTGCGCACCTGAAAGAAGCCCCAGTTCTCACACGCATCGCGCAAAAGGTCCATTGCCGCCGGCCTCTCTTCCCCGGCGAGCAGCCCCATGTCGATGATCGGGAAAGATGACGTCGGTGCCATTTCTAGCTCTCAAAATAACCCCGCAGATCTTCCGCAAAGCAAACAAAGACTGGCTATTTCTCTCTTCCTGTCTCTAGCTAGTGCTCTAGGCAAGACTGCAATGCTCGTAGCTGTTGTGAGAAGAACTGGGGCGTCCGTGGTGCAATATATAGGCTCCAATATGTCCATGCAGCCCGCGACCCGTTAGCCCGGCACAGAGCTCTTTTTGCCCCGAACCTATTCCGACCCAGCATGAAGTTCTTCGGGCCCATGCTAGCCCGGCCCGGTAGCTCGTGTCGGGCGTGGACTGCCACCCCAACACGACGGACGGTCCGGCTCGACACGATTTCTAGATGCCGACTCGAGATGGCCCGTTAACTCCTTCAAAGTTTACACTCACCCCTCCAACCTTATCCAGTTATCCTCACCCTATCTCAAAATCCCACCCACACAAACGCCTCCCTAGCTCCCCTACCATCCTCCAAGTCCCGCCTCTGTCTCCCCGCCTCCCCTACGGCCTCCCACGACCACCTCCTCTCCGGCCTCCACCTCCCCTCCAAGCTATAGGATCCGCCTCCCTACAGCCTCCCTCTGGCGACGGCAAGCTTGGTGGCTACCATGGCGAGGGGCGAGCGGGCGGCGCCGGCGTCAGTGCACAGGGAGTAGGCCGGGGTCACCGCTCCACCTCCCCTCCCCTTCGCCGCCACCGCCCCCCTCTCCTCCCTTTCGCCGTCGGCATCGCTCTGCCTCTCCTCTCCTCCGCCGTCAGCGCCGCTACCCCCGCCTCTCCTCCACCGCCAGCTCCGGTCCCCTCCCACTCCCACCCCACCAAGCCACCGTCTTCCTCCCTCGCGAAGGCGAGCTGCCGAGCCTAGAGACCGGCCAAAAGGCGTTAGCAGAGCTACCTCCCTCTACCCCTCCCGGTGGCCGGCACGGCGGCGACAGCGAGCAAGCAAGCGGTGGCGACTAGCGAGTACCTGGTGGAGGCGACGGTGGCAGCACGCGGGAGCAGGCGAGTGGTGGCGTGCAGGGGGTGGCTTGTTGAGCAAGAGGCGACGGCGGCAGCATGAATAGGCAGCTTGTCCAACAGGAGGAGACGGTGGCCATAGTGGCGCACAGGGAGTAAGCCGTGAGGGTTCGCCGTGCCTCGCGGTGGTCCGAAGCCGGCCATGCTTTACGGGCTAGCCCAGCACAAAATGGGCCCATGGGCCCGTGCCTGGCCATTGGTGCAGCCCGTGGGTTAGCACAGCCCGAGGTATAGTGCTGCAGGCTCGGCACGAAGTTGGTCGAGCCTAGCCGGGCCCGTGTCAAGTCGGGCCGGGCCGCCCGTTTGGACGTCTATAGGCTCCAAGCCTGTAAGGCTGTAATCGTAACACGATATTCTACGAGCCCGTAACTGTAACCGAACGAATCGAAGTTCGGAAGCTGCCCCGGTGGTTAACACTACCGGGTGTCAGCATCGACGGAGACCGCTCCATGTGGGATACATGCTGGATCACGGATGATGGGTCTCGCGCTCGGAATTATTCGTCCCGGCCCGGCCCCCACACCGCAACCGCGGTACGTGTCTTGGATAATCGGTGGGCGGCAGGTGAAAATTGGCCCGGAGGTCCCTCTCGCCGCCTGCTGCCGCGGCTGCTGCCTGCCGGCGCCCGGCTGCGCCAGGAAGCCGCGTACGCGGTCTCGTTGTTGAAGCAAGAAGCATAACGCACGGCCAGAGTTAGCCGTGGTTAGTGGTTACAGAGAACGGAGCCTCGGAATGATCATCCGCCGGTTAGTCGTATACCCGTTCGCTGCATATGCGTCCCGGTTGAGCTGGCGATGCCACAAGCGGGGGGCATGGATCGTGGTGTAGGTGTAGCCGTAACATGGAAATTTTGTCGCCTTGCCGGTTTGGTGCAAATGACTAGCACGCCGATGCGATGTCCCCTACATGTCTGTTCCGGCTACCGGCAATCTAGCACGGCAGACGCACATGTCCAGGTCAGCTTGCTAGCAATCTAGTCATACGAACTTTGACCAGGTGCAATACCCACATCCCGACATCCGTTCAACCCCACCCCATGGTCCTTTTTGTCCTTAGTATCGTGCATTGGTCTCTACTGCCGTGCGAAGCACAAGCGCAGTTTTGGTTCGTATGCGTTCGCGGATACTGATCAGGCACGCACGTAAGCCGGTGACCGTATCACCGCTGCAGCTTATGTGCGCGTCTGCCATGGCCCATTGCCAAACAAACACGGCGCCGCCCCCGCCCGGCGCCGCGCTGCTCCCCCGCGCGGCGCGCGTCCTGCCGAGCCGCTAGGCCAGTCTGCTCGCTCCTCGGCGTCCCCCGCGAGCCGCGCAGCAGACCAGCCACGTGGACCGTGGTGGTAGGCGCGGCAGCGCGCCGCGGGAGCCAGCCTGCAGAGCACGTACGCCGCGCGCCCGTGGCCCCGCCCCGTCCGGTCCATACGCACGCCGTGCCAAAAACAGCCAGCCAGCGCGCCATGGTCCATAAGCACGTCACTGCAGAAGGGAATTCCCTGCAGAGGCCATCACGTACGCACGCACGCTCCCATGTGCCGGCCGAGAGGCGCCCGCCGGACCCGTCGACCGACGACGTGGAGGATTTAAGGCACGGCATGGCCGGCCGGGACGACGACGCAAGCGGCGGGGTCGGCGGCGTACATTCGGGCGACGCGCGCGGGCGGCGGGATGATTGCTCCGACTCCGACCAACCGCCGCTTGCCGCGCACCGGCGATCAGAACGCATGCCTGGGCTCAGCCGATTGGCCGACGCGGCAGCTTTTTGACTCGTTCTGCCTGAGTACCTGACGGTACGCGCCGTCCGGGCCGATCGTGACGGCACGGGCGTGGTCGGCTGCGGATCGGGATCGAGCGCCATGGACAAACATTCATTCCGCGTTGCTAATCGCGTACGGAGCACTCCTGCTCGTTCACGTGCCATGGTCCACCTTCTTCGTTGGGGTGCAATGCACCCGCCGCGCTTGCGCTCGCCATCGGCCACCAGCGGCTGCTAGCTAATCTCGGTCGGGGGTCACAGATGTCAGATGCAATGCACTCAACGAGAGGCCTTGGATTCCCGAAATTTGGGAGATGTTTTCTGGGACCGCCGCGCTGGGATAATGTCCACAGATTACCTCGGAGCATGACTTGGATCGCCATCAGTTAGCCGCCTGGTGGCTACTCTCAGGAAAGCTTTCTCTTGTTCAGACTTCGCATTCAGGGTTACTCTTCTGAAGGCTGCGGCCACGATCCTGTTGTGTATCTCTTGTACAGTGTCAGTTTCATGCTTTTATGCCTGGACTAGCTCGATCGGAGTTACAGTTCAGACGTCAGACATTGTTCCCGCTAGCTAGCTCGACGAACTTGCCTTGGCCCTCTTCATCAAGAACAAATTCTGGAAGTTCTCTTTAACCGAAACGACATTGACAGAGCATATACTATGACTTTTGTAGTGGAATCCGAACAGTCTCGTGGCCATCGTCTATCAGATGAGCTCAGTGTGGCTAGGGCTACTAATAGGCTGCCAAATTATAGAAAGCTACCGCAAAGCTTTTGCTCCGCGTTACGTGTCAACAAGCCATCTCCAAGTTGGCTGCAGCTTCTTTTCCTCCCCCTCCTGGTCATACTTTACTCCTTTCCAATCATGCTGCACTCATGTGTTATGCTCGGGACAGCACTCCGTGAATGTTTTCACGGCCGACATGCAATGGTTCCCGACCCAACCTGCACAGTGGACACCGATGCTGCACCAGCCACCTGAAGGGCTACTCCCTGGACCCTAGCCATGTTGGGTGCAGTGTGCTGGTTTTCAGAAGCTTCCAAAATCCTCAATCTGATGGTACTCCCGTAACACAATGACTTCAGTTCGGCGCTGGAGATGTCTACAGGTTGAGGATTGTAAGGTCTCAAGCTGGCCGGCTTAGAGGGTCCAACCTGCTCCTTTAACTAAAGCACCAAAGGCATGCTTTAATTCCAGATAAGATGGTTGGAGAAAGGCTTAAGCAACTTCTCCAAGGAAAGGATTTCTTTGTAAGGTCTTCCTCAGCTCGCCGCAACTTTGCCTTGGACGGCTCAAGTTTTACCTACTTTAGGCCTCGTTTGGTGTTGAGACGGTGGGTCAAGGTTGCATCGCTGAATTTGCTTTCCAAAATTTTAGCGCTTGCTTGACGTACTCCTTTTCTTAATCCTAATGGGCGCAAGCGGTGATATTAATTCGTTAAGATACAAGACGCTTGTCTTAGGAGCAAAAGCTGTATATACAACATGGCTTAGCTAAGCACAATTCGTTTTTTTAACCATAACTCAAAACCCTTTTTTTCTATATACGATTGTAAATACAATTGTTTTTTTCTAACGAAAGATTGAAAAAGTTAAAAGCCCGGCACAGCACAACATTTTCAGGAGAAGTGACCCCACATTTTTTAGAGAAGTGACCCCTTATTAACCTATTACTAAAAAAGTAGATTTCACTGAATAGGGCAATAAAGTGTATCTAGCTTGAACTGTTCTTCAATGGCTAAACCGTAGTTTCAAGGGGTTTAAGGCTTTAAACTAAACAATTCGACGTGCTACTGCCTTTATCAACACAAGTCTCCCGTTACAGAAAACTGTAAAGTTTGAAAGGCAAAATTTCAACAAAAGTTGATGCTGAAATGCTTGCTAAATATAGCTACCGAAATACTCCTCTCTTTCATGTTGTAAAAGCCATTCGTTCAATTTGCTCATGTAAGACAACGAGCTACTTGTTCAAATTCGAACAAAATAAGTACTGTGGATTTCACTGCGTAGGGCAATAAAGCGTATCTAGCTTAAACTATTCCTCAATGGTTAAATCCAAGGGGTTTAATGCTTTAAACCAAATGATTGAATGTGATATTGCCTTTATCAACACAAGTCTCCCGTTACAGAAAACTGTAAAGTTTGAAAGGAAAATTAAAACAAAAGTTGATGCTGAAATGCTTGCTAAATATAGCTCCCCAAATATTCCTCTCTTTAACATTGTAAAAGCCATTCGTTCAATTTGCTCGTGTAAGACGACAACGAACTACTTGTTCAAATTCGAACAAAATCGACACCACAACACAAAGTTAAAGTTGCCGACATCTCCACAACATCTCACTGTCTTTGTCTCCTTAATGCACCAATCCATCACGCCTTACCAGACATAGACTTGGTCTGATCTCCTCTCTCCTTTCCTATTGTCACCTTTTTTGCAAGCCTTTTCCACTATTGTAAAAGACGAATGTTGGATGCCGATAGAAACCTAATAAAATGGTTCAAGAAATTAAGCTAGAACACAAACTCTTGCGTTAACTTGTCCACCACTAACCCTAACAAAGTGACAAGAGCTATAGTAAGTGTGACATCAGTAAAAAAAATGTCGGCCAATTCCACCTTTTTAATTTTACCACTGCAAGGTCTCCAGGTCATACTTTAGCCCTCTTTGTAGAGGGTTGACAAACTGGTGTGTGTGTGTGTCGCCTTTATCGGTATGCTACAAGCTACATTTTGCTGAACTTCCTTTTAGCTAGCAAAGTGCCGTCGCGTGTGTGGTATAGCTTATATGACGTACAAATGGAGCGCCAGAAGTTAGGCAGCAAATAAAGTGAGCACTAGTCTCGGACAAATTCACGAACTCAGTTGGCAAAGCGTGGTTTTCTTCAACTATTTAAAAAAGAATTCCTAAGTTTTAAAATTGCATTTATCTTTTTTGTTTTTGCAAGATGAGCATCCCCGATAGATCAACCAAGACATCTTACTATAACGAATTCATGGACAGACACAATGTTGGCAACTTGGCATGTATCAACGCATTTGCATAGAAGTCCTTCACCAAGGGAATGAGGTTTCTGCTCTGCTGAGACGGCCGGGTGGCGGCACGGCGGTCCTGGCCGCGATCGGGGCGGCTTCAGCTCGCTTGACAGGGGCCGTCCAATCTTTGCCGCGTATACGAAATGACACCGATCATGTGCCATACCTCGCCATATGGCTTTGCCATCACCAACTCGACCACGGAATTTTAAGCACGTCGCGTCCCCACCCGCCACCGCCGACGGCTGCCCTGCCCCGCCACTCTCGCGCGCGAAGCAGCCGCGCTGGAGCGCGGGACGCGGCTTCGGCGTGCGCCGTGCCACGGACGCGACGCGACGCGACGCGACGCGACGCGACGCGACGCGACGCGACGCGAGCGCCGGCGTTAAGCACGGTGGGGGCAAAGAGCATTCCGTGCAGTGCATGCATGCTTGAGGGCCCGGGATGACACGGGCCAACACGCGCCGGCCACATGGGGGGTGGGTGCCCACTGGCCAAATGGCCTCCTCTGTCTCTATCTGCAGCAATTACCCGGTATAACTCTCTGCTGCCGGCTAACTGTGGGCTTACAATTGAGCGGTAAGGTGCTCCACTCCGCTAGAAGTAAAGCTTGGGCTTCGCCGGCTTGGCCGCCGAGCCTATAAATTGCGACCGTCCCCGGCCACTTCCACTCACTGCACTCCAGAGTCCAGCGTTAGACACGAACGGTACGAGAAACAGTAGCCGGAGAAAGAGCTCCTAGCTAGTCCAGTAGTCCCGCGAGGCTAGCTTGTCAAGAGAAAGAGAGAGGAAACATGGCGCCGGCATTGTCGTTCCCGATCATCGACATGGGGCTGCTCGCCGGGGAGGAGAGGCCGGCGGGGATGGAGCTGCTGCGCGATGCGTGTGAGAACTGGGGCTTCTTCGAGGTAGATATCTCTGATGATATATACCTGTAGTTTCAACGTCAAAAGCATATGACAAATAAGCTGTACAAGTTGTCCTCTCTTGCTGACGTGTGTAATATTCTCTGTTTTTCCTTTTGCTACGGCGGTGCAGATCCTGAACCACGGCATCTCGACGGAGCTGATGGACGAGGTGGAGAGGCTGACCAAGGACCACTACAAGCGGGTGCGCGAGCAGCGGTTCCTCGAGTTCGCGAGCAAGGCGCTCAAGGACGACGACGGCGGCGACGCGCAGGGCGTGAAGAAGGCGGAGAACCTGGACTGGGAGAGCACCTTCTTCGTCCGCCACCTCCCGGAGTCCAACCTCGCCGACATCCCCGACCTCGACGACGGGTACCGGCGCGCGATGAGGCGGTTCGCCGGCGAGCTGGAGGCGCTGGCGGAGCGGCTGCTGGACCTGCTGTGCGAGAACCTTGGCCTGGACAAGGGCTACCTCGCGCGCGCCTTCCGCGGGCCCAGCAGGGGCGCCCCGACCTTCGGGACCAAGGTGAGCAGCTACCCGCCGTGCCCGCGGCCGGATCTGGTGAAGGGCCTGCGCGCGCACACGGACGCCGGCGGCATCATCCTGCTGTTCCAGGACGACCGCGTCGGCGGGCTGCAGCTGCTCAAGGACGGCGAGTGGGTGGACGTGCCGCCCACGCGCCACTCCATCGTCGTCAACCTGGGCGACCAGCTGGAGGTGATCACCAACGGCAGGTACAAGAGCGTCATGCACCGGGTCGTGGCGCAGACCGACGGCAACAGGATGTCCATCGCCTCCTTCTACAACCCGGGCAGCGACGCCGTCATCTTCCCGGCGCCGGCGCTGGTGAAGGCCGACGAGGCCTCGGCGGCGTACCCAAAGTTCGTGTTCGAGGACTACATGAAGCTGTACGTGAGGCACAAGTTCGAGGCCAAGGAGCCAAGGTTCGAGGCCTTCAAGTCCATGGAGACCGAGACCTCCAACCGCATCGCCATCGCATAAAAGTTGGGCCACGCGGCCATGCACCTAGCTCTTGTTTACTACTGTTCAAGATGTAAGCACGCATGGGCAGGTTTACCTGAATAAAGTCACGTAGGGCCGCTAGCTTGCACTGGGGAGATGGAGATGCACGATCATTTATGTGTGTGTGTCGAGTGCCCCTCTACTAGCCTGCTAGCTATTCATGTACTCATGTGTCGTGCCCTCTGTGCTGTAGTATGTTTGTTACCCGAAAAGAAATACTACCGACTAAGTATCGCATTGCATGTTTCATGTTTGTGTTCTCATGAAATTAGGAGCCCTCGCCAAAATGAACCTACCTGAACAAAACAGTACCAAGAATTCTCCCACCAGTCGGAAAAATCAAGAGTCATTTAAACTACTGTATTTAAGTGAAGTCATGTTAGAGTGATCTTCTTATTTTCAATCAGAGGCTACACATTAATTATAAAATAAGACGTGTTATAAAATAAGTGAAATAAAAAATCTTTACAAATATTGGATGTTTAATTTGGTGGATTCTAATTATCATTGAAAACTGCTGCTTTAACTCATGTGCATGCATGGGCTAACAATTTTTAAAAACTATTGAGATAATAGAATTTCATGGAATGCCAAGGATTTAGGATTTTTAGAGGTGAATGATGTACATATGCGCATATATTTCTATATTAAACCTTGGTTTTGCACAAAGTTATATCCTTTTTGTTTTTTTTCCTAGCGTTCTTAATACTTTTCATACGTGTATGGCCATCCAATCGTTAACATTTCCTTTCTTTTTTTTAGTTTGGTCTTTGTATAACATAGAGAGACAAGAAATAATTGTCTAGGTGAAATGCATGTGGAATCAGGAAAGATAACATCACCTTCGGTTAACAATTTCTGATTATCTAGGTTAAATTCTTTTTCGTAATGATATATAGATAATTTTGAGGCAAATATTTTAGGTTAATAATTTTATAATTGTAGATATGACACATAATTTGCTTCAATTGGAGTTCGAACTTGGACTTAGCTGAAAAAAGTCTATGGGTTGATTGTTACGAACTCCAGTGAATCTGAACCTGGTGGGGTGCCGGCTCGGTCGGGTCGAATTTTGCTGTGCACTGTAAACGTCTATATACACATAGTGACCTTGACCTGTCACTTTTGTTGTCATCACCTTTGTCTGCTATATACATTGTGACCTTGAAAAACCTGAGCGGCTGAGCCACCGGACTTGGGCTCTCGGCAAGACGGCAATGGCAGGCAGATGTGCACGTGTGGCGTGCAACGGTGCAGGAGGGATGAATCGAAGTATCGAACGCTCGCCCTGCTCCCTGCCCAAATCGGGGCGCGAGGTGCTGCGGCGTGAACGATCTGCTGTGCTAGCTAAGAAGAAAGAGGGAAAGCGCTCTGCTGGCAGTTTTGACTTTTGAGATGCTCATCAATGTAATTCCTGCTCAGATTTTATTATTCGTGACAAAGAACAGGGGGGCTCCTCCCGCTGAACAATCAGGACCATCGGAACAATTAGCTCGAGCACAGACTGATGCAGTGTCCTAGCGTTCTCGTCGCAATGTTGTTACAGGCTAATACTACAGACAGCACTGGCAACCGTTCGTTCCTCTGTACCAAGACGGAACCAGTCCAGCCGGGTCAGGTTACCTCTCCGATGAACAACGTATATTTCCGGGCCGGCCTCCTCAGTGCACGCCATGGCCATGCTCAGCCTGCGCATTCGGCAAACAAAGCGACGTGAGAGAGAGAAAGCGAAGCAATCTGCAAAGAGGCTTAGCGCGCGCGAAGATACACATACCTTGAGGATGTGCGGGTGCGGTTCGTGCTCGGCGCGGTGGCCGTGGCCGTGGCCGTGGTGATCGTGCAGCCTCACCCCGTGTTTCCTCAGCTGCTCCCTGACGAACCTGTCGTAGATGAAGGAGGCGCCCCTGAACTGCGGCAGCACCAGCCACGCCACGAACAGCAGCTTCGCCTCGTACCACAGCGGTATCCTGCCACGGAAAGGTAGGAGCAATCGCCTTTAATTCTTACTCTGTTCATCAATTAGGATAGCGCATGCACAATTTCCCGTTTCGATCTAATAAGGATATATGTTTACAGAGTTGACAGCATGTCAGCAAAAAAAACTGCAGATTACAGATTGCACAAGAGAAAAGAAATTGCCGAGGTGCGAGAAGTTACCAGTAGAGGACGTTCTCGGCCGCCATTTCGAAGAGGGTGATGAAGGAGTAGATTATCCAGTAGGCCAGCCACTGCTCGTCGTCCAGCTTGGACGTGCTCTCCATCGCGCAGATCGACGCGTACCTGATCCCACATCAACATCTTGCGCATATACATTAGTTACACCATTGTTAAAAAAAAATATTGAACAAGCAGCCTGGGCGCTGATCATTGTTCACTTACAGAGGGTATATTAGAGTGAGAGTCGGCCTGCAGTATACACAAACGAAGAGAACGAATCATACACCGATCAGCCATGGCAGAATCACTAATCGGAGAAAAACTAGAGATCGTTTACAAAGGCGAGCGATGGAGAAGGAGAGAACCAGCGATTATTTACCCTGCGAGAGCGTGGAGGTGGGTGATGAGCGCCCATGTTTTACCCATCTTCCTGTTCCTCGGAGCTTTGCTTATTACGCACGGCGCAACGAAACTTGATCGGAACGAAGGATTTCTGGTGGAAAAAGGGATCGATAGGGGATGGAACGGGGAAGCCTAGAGTTTTTGGCTTTATACTCGTCACCTCGCCGAGGCCGGAGGGGGTGCACGACGATGCGCGGCGCGGGGGATGGCATGGCATCGGGTGCCTAGCTTGGACGTGGCGTCCAAGGCAGGCCGGGTCGCGCCCTGAGCCGACCAGATCTCCCCGGGCACGAATCGCTTTGCGTGGTGAAAATGCCTAGCTGCTCCCCTCCCTCCCCGGACCACAGCGCATGTGCTTGCATCGCATCGCGCCTTTCCTCGAGGCCGGGCGGGGCGGCGTTTCGTTTTCCTTCGTCGGAACTCGGATCAGGTAGCAGTGTAGCACTATGTTTTTTTCCCCTTATGTTTAGCTCGACGTGGGGGGCGACGGAGGGGGAACTTCAATTTTCATACTGCAAACTGGGCCAGAAGCACATAAGGCCCGAAAACTCAGAGGGAGGACCAGAACAATTTTGGTCTGGGCAAAAACACAGCGCGCCTTAAGCCCATTTCAAGTTTTCAAAGGCCCGGCCCATGTTTGTTCCACCGACTTGTTTGCCTGGGCCGAGCCCGGCCTCTACGAGGATATCCGCTCGGCATCTTTATCCCGAGTTGCGCCGCCACGCGCTGCATGCACAACTCGAGCTAGAGCTTCAATCCATCATTGAACTTTTGAAGAAAGAGCTGGAGACCAATGCAAAATGTAGAAATCAACATGAAGAATGGAAATTTTGAATTATCTGTTTGCTTGTTTATGCTTGTGAGCCACGGCATGTCTTCAGTACATGCACAGAGAAACCCAGCCATTAGAACTTTGAAGAATAGCATGCATTCATTTACCATGTTATTCATGTTTTACAATTTCCATGATAACTAGTTATGTTTGGAGTTGAATGAAAAAGAACTAACAGGTGCTTGCACCTTCCATGACAGCACAGTCATTTTTGTTATTACGTTTTCAATAATATGTAGGAAAGCTGCGTATCTTTGTATTAAGAAGAAAATTGTCAACATTTTATAACGCGGGTCATATACCAGTCATACGCACACAGTGGTACATCATCTGAATCGATTATACAGCAAATTGACAACCCGAAAAACAGACTGGAAACAGACTAGCCTAACAGTCTATGTTCCTGACGATGTAGCCGGCCGGCCATCCTATGGCTGCCAGAAACTTTGCTCCGGCTTGAATCCACAGGTGGCCTTCCTCCATGACGAGAGCTGCAACTTGGGCTGCAGAATTCTCCGGTTGACTGCTGAAAACTCTTCCGTTTCTTTCCTTTCACAGCCTCCAAGATAGTAGCATGAATGCTGAATCCATACCTTTCTGCTGCAACTTGTTCAGCCCTCCTTTCTTGTTGTTCTGCTGCAACTCTTTTTGTTCCACCATTCTTGTTATTACTGATCGTGTCCACAGGTGCATCAGTTCTAGTAGTCACCTCTTTCCTATGTATATCTTCATCAGGTGGATGCACTGCTAATGTTTTCCACGGAGGCACCTGCTGCATCCATATGTACATCGGAGCTTATTTGAGTGAGGCCATCTGTGTCACATCTGTATGCACAAGAATGAAACATAAGCTTCTTGACAACATTAATTTGTAATTTTGTCAAGAGTGTCTCCTTGGTTCTTGCCCGACGACGTCGGCTTGGGCAGGAACTTGAACTGAACTGGATTTACAGACATTGCCTGCCACAACATCGAGCATCGGCAGCTTCTCTCGTTTCTATATCCACTCCCAACTTTCCTAGTCCCACAGCGACGGCTTGTGACCACTGACAGCGGCGTCGCTCTGTGTGAACGCGCGAGGGAGGAACGTTCTGTTCAGAAATCAGAACGAAAGGATAACTAGCCACCCTGCAGCTCAGAGCCTCTGCTCAAATCTTTTCAGATAACTGTCAGTGGCCTTGCGCGCCAGCTTCTTCCTTGCCTGGAATGTCGCTTAGATTAGATGGACTCGTGCGCTTACTTTTAATGTGAGCATGTCGGCAGACGCAAAGCTCGGCGGGGACATGATTAAAGCCGCTACCCTCCAGTCCATCTGTCCGCGGTTGGGCTCGGCTGCGCGTCGGATCATTGCTCCCGCTCGGAAATGATGTGGGCACCGTACGGCACAGAAGAGAGAAAACACATTGTTTTCTATGGGGAGCCGGAGCGCTCACCCAGCAGAGCTCCTAGATAATCTCTTGTTTTAGAAGGGATTACGGGGACTGTGTCTATCCCTGCCTATCGATGTCCTGGCGTCATCGTTGTCTCTCGTGTCTCGTCAGAGTAGCTCTCTCTCGTGGCTGTGGCCACGAGACGACAAGCGAGAACTGAGACGCTTGCAGACCCCAATACGTGCGCTGTCTTTCGTCGTCCAGCGCGTGCTTGAGTAGGCAGCGACAGTGATGTGCAATTGTGTATAAGCTTGCTGGGCAATGACAAACCACCAAAGCATTAATACCATGCCCCACGTACGCCTGAACGCCTCTATCCAGCCGGTGCGGTGCGTACTTCAGTTCTCTGAGAATGGAGCTGCCTCCAGCGCAGGCAGTACAGGCTACTCAGCTGTGCCTACACTGCACTTGGTTCCTCAGCCTGTAACCGTGCAGAAGAAGATCGTGTGCCGTACGAACAGCTGAAGCTGAAAACGACACTGCCATCGCTGCTTAACCAGCCAATCGAGCACCAAGTCAAGTTGGCGCGTGCGTGCGATTCATAGCAGCACGACAACGGCCGGTAGGTACTGCGAGCAGCTGGACCTGACAGGCTGACACCACGTACGCTGTATCCGAGTGAGTTTGTTAACACCAGTAGCTGTAGCTCGCCTTTGCAGCGACGGCGAAGGGAGGCCGGCCGGGGGCAAGGGGCATCATGCCATCTCACCATGTTTACCCAATTATCCTCACACTGTCACACAGACCTGTCCTGCTCTCCACTCTCTAGCGGAGCTCGCTAGCCACCGCGTACTTGTTTTCTTCGTACGGTTGGGCCGTCACATCGGAGGAGATGCCGACGGCCGGCCGAGAGGAACCCTCGCCGGGAAAGTACGGCGCGGCTTTCGCTAGGCTAGCAAGACACCCCGGGCCCCAGCCCGATGGATGCCTACCTACTCCGCCGGCCCACGCACCGTACGTACACGTACGTCGCCGGGGCCGAAGTCGTCGAGCCAGCACCGCGAAACCCGCCACCGTTCGGGGGAGGGCCGCGGTTTGCGATCCGGGCCATCCATCGGGCTCCGGCATCCGTGCGCACGGCGAGGCGACGCGGCTCGTGCGGCGGCTGCCCAGCCAGCCTGGCCCTGCGCTGGAGCCAGGACCACGCTGACGGCGGTCACATCCATTGGGAATGCCGAGTGCCGACTCGTCCTCACCAGCACGCTTTCTGCGCGGGGGCACCAGGCTGAAAAACGGCTCGCCGGCGGGCCCTGCACGCCGACGTGCAGCAGGGCAGCCGGGCCGGCGCTCCGGTGGTGGGTCGTCGGATGGCGAGCGAACACGGCTCTGTCGCGGACAGCGACATAATCACGGCTCGCTGCTGGATCCCAGTTTGGGCACTGTCGGAGGATGTGAGGGTGGTGGGGACGAGACGACGCTGAGATGAAACCAGTGACCTCGCCGGACGCGAGAGCTCATCAGTCATCAGTTGGGGTCTCACAGTGGCCACGGCTCCTTTTGTTTTTCTTTTTTGGACCTTTGGTTTTGTTTGGGCGTGTTTGATCCTCGTGCTAAAATTTAATCCTTGTCATATCGAATGTTTGGATGCTAATTAGAAGGACTAAACATGAGCTAATTATAAAACTAATTGCAGAAGTCCTGACTAATTCGCGAGACGAATCTATTAAGCCTAATTAATCCATCATTTGCTAGCCCTGAGCTAATTCGCGAGACGAATCTATTAAGTCTAATTAATCCATCATTAGCAAATGGTTACTGTAGCACCACATTATCAAATCATGGACTAATTAGGTTTAATAGATTCGTCTCGTGAATGCCTCCATCTATGCAATTAATTTTATAATTAACTTATACTTAGTACACTTAATTAGTATTCAAACATCTGATGTGATAGGGGTTAAAGTTTAGTCTACGTCTTAGTTTCCTTCTCCGAAGCTCGCGAGGCCAGGCCACCGACAGTTAAAACTCGCGAGGCAGCTAAGACAGAAAGCATGCGGGTACCCCATATTGGAGCAGTGTATCTTTTTAATTTCTAATGTATGAGTTAAGAGACGTTTCGTTGAATTAGCAGTGCTCCTGTTTTATTAAAAAAAAACTCAGCGAGGCCACCGACAGTTAAAAGGCACAACTTTAACTCGCACCGGGCGGCGAATGCTGGAATCATTTTGCAAAGCGGCGGGTCGTGCGTGAGCATCATCAGCGAGGGAGCATTGGCCGTGTGTGTGGTTCGGAGTCACACGTCACGCCACTCGGAGGGGGACTAGTCACTAGTTGCAGTCCTAACGGGAGTTGGACAACACACAAAATTAGCGCAAACATTTCATAGTTTTAACCTCACAACTTTGGTGTCTGTACAAAACCATCGTGTGCTAACATTTTCTTTTTTTTTTTAGAAAAAAACTGCAGAACAGACAA
The DNA here is from genome assembly GCF_005286985.2 of Setaria viridis. Taxonomy (NCBI): domain Eukaryota; kingdom Viridiplantae; phylum Streptophyta; class Magnoliopsida; order Poales; family Poaceae; genus Setaria; species Setaria viridis. The sequence goes on along the minus strand of NC_048264.2, from coordinate 31,615,340 downwards.
TCCCAATACCCCTGAGTCCATGAGTGCAGGTGTTGGACTGCTCTGCTGGTCCATCCAGTGCGGCGATTAGTCAATCATTTGTGCACCTGGGCCGTCCGTGTGCAAGCTCTCCGATCCATAGCTTTGTGGGCACCGCCAATCAGTGATGATGTCCATCCAGATAAGTTCACGAACGGATAAGGGAGAACACCCATCACCTGGTTGAGATGAGAATGAGATGAGATGCCTGCAGCCTACTGTGCAGTACTACAGGGCAAGGGACTAGACTTAGCTACGGACAGGCCGGGGACACCGTTCGTCAGTTAAGATCACGGTCGGCTTTGGCTTCGGCTCGGCTCCCCTGGATTCGCTCGCGCTCTGCCGTCTTGCCGTCGCCGGCCTGGGACAGCTTCACCTTTAATCATGCCACCCTAATTGACTCCAAATTCAGCTGGCATCTTTCACTTTGTGTAGCCAAACTAAACTAAACGGAGGCGAACAGTAGGCACTAGGCACCAGCAGACAGACAGGACAGAGAACTCGATTCCATCAGGGGAAAAAATTGCCCAAAGCTTCACTACGAATACATTGATACTCCTACAAAGTTCCATGTTTAAAACAAGATGTAAACTACGAGTACTAGCTTACTGCCGAGCATGAGGGTTGTGGCCTTATCCTCATGAGTCATGCCACGCAATGCAAGCAGTAGATTAGACGGCAGCCGGCACCAGTACACGCGAGAACGAGACGACGCAGACCCGTCTCGAGCCGGGTCGCTGTGGCGGGCGGGGCGTTCGGTCCGGCGTCAACCTCAAGCGCCTGCCCTCAATCCTCATCGCGTTGGAATGCGCAGCCCATCCTCCTCCCTTCTTCCTCCACTAGACCAATCATCTGCGCTGACGTCGACGCGCATGATTAAGCGAGCAGACCTAATCCGGCGCCCACGCCCAACCATACCACGATCATTATGCTAAGCGCTCGCTCGCATGGAGAGACCGAGCTGCTGTAGGAGGATTAAACGAGTTGCATTATGCATCTCTGCGTGCATAGTGGAGGTTCATCAGCGAGTTGACCTGAATCTGCTTGCTGCTGCTGCAGATGGGTGTAAGGAACGGACGCGTATTATGAGATTTGCTGAAGGAAGCCTTTGACTCCCGGGGCTCAATAATGCTCGTGATAGTGATCCCGTACCTGTAGATTCGTGCGGAATGTACTACGTTGTGATAGTGATTCGGTGCCTGTAGACGAAACAAGCAAGCAAGTACGAGCTGAGTTCATGCATCATGAGACTTGAGAGGTGGATAACTCTAGGAATTTCGGCAGGCATTTTTGCAGGAATTTCGTAGAGAGCATGTACAGAGCAAGGCAGCTACCATGTGAGGAAGTTGTAATGCATCGCAAGATTGCGGTTGCCTTTTCGGGCGCGCCGTTTTGCATGCCCCCAAAAGATGCCGTAGCTGAGGAGGCAGTACGCAGTAGCAGCGTCACATGATCCCATGCGTATCTCGTCCGTTGCAACATCAAGGCGCCGGGTGCCGTCAGGTGGATTCAGTGACCACCTCTGCCACTTGCAGCTCACCTCTTCCTCCCATTTTTTTTCTTCTCTTTTCTCTTTCACAGAAGTTGCAGTGCTAGTACTGACCTTTGCCATAAAAATAGGCTTTTCATGAAATTCTGACAGTACAGATGCTACCTAGGATCAGAGGATCGAGAAAAATTAATTGGTACATCAGACAGTTTGGCCAAAAAAAAAATCAACTGATAAAAGTGTCTGGCAAGTACTAGCATGCCACAACATTATGCCCATGTTAAGAGGGCATTCGTATACGAACTTTGAAGGTACTGATTACACTGTAGCGTTCATCGTAATTAGGATGACATGTAATGATTCATGTTACTGTAGTATGTACTGATTCTTTTAGTTTAAGATCGCTACCGAAACCACATCAGTTGGAGTGGTTTGGACAAAAGTTTTGAGGGAATCTTGCATGCACAGCACAGGTGCACACCTTACCACATCATTAAATAACTGAAAACAAAGGCCACCCTCCATTGTTGCCTCTACCCTCCACCATCTCTTATTCTCTTCTCACTTCTCAGTGCTCTGGCTCACTCCCAACCTGCCCCCAACGTAAAGAAGTAAAGAGCCTCCCTAACCACCTAACACCAGCCAGAATTGGGAGAAAGAGAACCCTGCAAAATTCTCATACAGACACACAGTCTCTTTCTCACCCTTCTCTTCCTCCATTCCGCCATTTCTCTCACCTCTGATCCCTTCATGTAGCAGCCAGAAAAGCAACAAAAAACAAGGCAGAGATGGCTTAAAACTCGCAAAACCACCATGAAAAAGAGCTTCTTTGGCCCCTAGGTTGCTGGCATTTGGTGTCTCCTTTTTTTTTTCATCTCCTGCTGGTATTGCTTTCTCTCATCCCAAGGCGACGAGGGAATAGGAAGCTAGAAAGCTCAGGCCGTAGCTGAACGCCTATGGGTCAGGGAGTCTGAATCTCGTCCGGTCCTTTCGCTTCTCTCTCCTCGCTCTTCTTTGCGGAATTGTGGTGTCTTGCTGGTCTCTGGAGAGTGGAGAGCGAAGGTCTCCTGCACTTGTTCTTCAATGGTGGGCGTAGGTGCTGGCCTGGGCTTGGGCATGGAAGGTACCAGCTGCGGTGCTCTGCTCAAAGAGCTTCAGGTATTCACCTTGCTTTAGAAATTCGCTTTGCAATTGCAATATTTTTCCGCTATGTTTCTCTTTTGTTAAACATCGCTGTTATCTTCGTATTTCTAGATTGGCTCATGTGCTCTGTTAATTCTTCCTCTTTGCGCTTCTTTGGGTTTTGTCTTGTTTACTGGGCGAAAATTTGCATTTCTACATATTTTAGCGCCATTTTTTTGGAACTGTTCAGTTGTTAGTCGGCTAGAATATCTGTGCTTAGGTTTCTTCCATGGTTTCTGAGCTGCATGTTCTTGCCTTCTTTGCCTCTTGGGGTTACACTTGTTGCAGAAAGTGCAAAAATTTCCACCTCTTGAGTTAGGACGACAATTTCTCGTGCAATCAGCTCCTTTTCTGGGTGGTGAACTGCTCGGCAGGTGAATTCCTTGATGCAGTGCATTGGCTTTATTGTGGATGGCTCTCCCTTTTCACCTTTCTGGTTCTTCAGCAGCCCAAAAAGCAATATTGATTGGCTCTAGTGCAGCAGGCAGTTAAGATGTGACAATAATTACTCTTCTAACCTAATCAGGCTTTTGCTGTGTACCTTTACAAATTAATATGCTATTGCTCAGAATGAGTCCGTACTAATCAAAATTTACTCTGAAACTGTTGCGTTCTTTTATCTGCATTCAATTTAAGACTTTAAGTCTACTGCTATTTTGATCATAAGGTTGTGTTTGCTCATAACTCATACAATGTTGTTTCTTGCAATCAGCAAATCTGGGCAGAGGTAGGAGAAAGTGAGAGCGAGAAGAACAAGGTGTTGTTGGACATCGAAAGAGAGTGCTTGGAAGTCTACCGCAGGAAGGTGGACGATGCCAATCGGACTAGGGTCCAGCTGCACCAGTCAGTGGCTGCCAAAGAGTCTGAAGTTGCATCTCTGATGGCAACTCTAGGGGAGCACAAGCTGTACTTGAAGGTATACAACTATACATGGTGATGGACCGATGTTGACGCACTAATTAGGCATGCATGGTTTGCTTCTTGTTGAAGTGGATATGAATTGTAGATAGACGGTGAAGCCTCTGAGGAGGCTTGATTTTTAGGAACCCTGAAGGTTCTCTTACAAGCTAGGAAAGCACGCTGCCTTCAGTAAATTCTTTCTGCATTACGAATGTTACGCAGTAGTTTGGATTCCACTATATTATGCAGAGTCTAGTATATTGACATACGAAATACAGCTCTTTTTAATGGGATGTGTGACCGAGAAATGTTTTTCAACACTTGTGCAGAAAGACAAGGGCGTTGTGTCGCTCAAGGAACAACTTGCTGCTGTCGTTCCAGTACTGGAGAACTTGAAATGCAAGAAAGAGGAAAGGATCAAGCAGTTGTCTGATGTCCGATCGCAGATTGAGAAAATCCGCTTTGAGTTAAGCGAATTCAATGACCAGGGTGATAACGCGAGCAGTCTTGCTGCGGATGAACATGACTTGTCCACAAGGACGCTCAACAGTTACCAAGCACAGCTTCGTGCCCTTCAGAAAGATAAGGTATACATCCTGAATATGCCTCCTGCTTTTCTGAAGATTTTGCAATTAGTGTGGGACTGGTAGGTAGTGTTAGCATAGGTGCGTCTTCTGTGTGTTCTAGAAAAGGAAAGAGCTAACACAGATGCTAAAGAATGCTTGGTCATTTAAACTTTTTTCACATTTTCACTTAGACAAATATATATTTCTAATGTTCTGTGTATACTTTCAAAAGGAGTGATTTAATTCTATAGAGTTGAAGTTTGTCCAACTCTCTGCAGCTAGGAGCGCTTTTAGCTCTTTTTGGAATGCAAGCAACTTCCAATGTTTGCCGGTGCTTTATATTTACTTCTGATCCTTGTTTGAAATTTTTCAGTCTGAGCGCCTTCGCAAGGTTCTGGAGTATATAAATGAAGTACACTCTTTATGTGGAGTCCTTGGAATCGATTTTGGAAGTACTGTAAATGAAGTTCATCCTAGTTTACATCAGAATGGTGTTGAGCAATCCAGAAACATCAGCAATAGCACACTGGAGGGCCTTGCTAGTACTATATCCAAGCTAAAAGCAGAACGGAAGTCTCGAATCCACAAGGTCTCTTCGAGATTCCTTTCTTCCCGGTTTTAAGTTGATGTCAATTGTTCATAATAAAAATTTCAAATGATCCATTGCTGACAGATGAGAGAAACCATGGAATCACTGTGCCAACTGTGGAAGCTTATGGATTCGCCTGAAGAAGAGAAGCGGCAATTTAGCAAAGTAACGAGCAATCTCATATTACCAGAGGTGGGAATCACATCACCTGGCGTTCTCTCCCAGGAAAAAATTGAGAAGGTTTAACCTCTTTGTTGGTGTTCACTATTCTGGTCTTTAAACGTTGTTCACAGCCTACTGTAATCATTCAGATTTTAATTTCTCATGCAGATGGAAGCTGAAGTTGAGAGGTTAACAAAACTAAAAACCAGCAGACTGAAGGAAATTGTCAAGAAAAGGAGGACAGAATTAGAAGAGATCTGCCAAAATGCACACATAGAACCTGATGTCAGCACGGCCCCTGAACAAACTGATGCTCTGATCGATTCTGGTTGTTGTTTATGCATCTTGCTCTGCTACTATATTCAAATGTTCTCATGCTTTTTACAAATAATGACATTCTTGTGCCGGTGCCATCCAGGCCTCATCGACCCCTCTGAGCTCCTAGCAAATATTGAGTCACAGATATTAAAAGCAAAAGAAGAATCCCTTAGCCGAAAAGATATAATGGACAGGATAAATAAGTGGATTGCTGCTTGTGATGAAGAGGCTTGGCTTGAAGAATATAGCCAGGTACTGTAAGCATCTCTAGAATGGAATTAGAATGCTTCACATACTATGTATGTCCGCACAAAGTACCTAATTCAGCGTATCTGGAAAAATGGAACTACTTGGCAAAGCACTGGTCAGTTTCATTTTTCATGAGATACCTGTAATAAGTCAAATCATGAGAAATGACACCAAAGGTCTTTTGCAGGACCCAAAGAGGTATAGCGCTGGAAGGGGTGCCCACATAAACCTTAAACGGGCAGAAAAGGCACGGATTTTGGTCATAAAAATCCCAAGTAGGTCTCAATTTGAGTGTTGCGGAATCATTTATAGATTTCAGTTACTCCAACGCATGACCCAGAATTTTCTCAGGTATGGTGGACAACCTGATAAACCGGACCTTTGCTTGGGAAAACGCAAGAAACAAACCCTTTCTCTATGATGGAGTAAGTATAAAATTGGATGACCAATAGTGTGCATGCTTATTCTTAGTTTTTTTTTTGACTTGCATGCTCTTTTAATAGGGGCGGCTAATATCTGTGCTTGAAGAGTACAGACTTAGCCGACATCAGAAAGAAGAGGAAAAACGACGATACCGGGTAGAAATGCTTAAGAATCACCCTTGTTTTAATTAAAAATAATTCAGAAATGATATGACCTTTTAATATGACTTCTGCATTCTTACAGGACCAGAAGAAGTTGGAGAGCATCCTACTCGCAGAGAAAGAAGCGATTTTTGGCTCTAAACCAAGCCCAAAGAGGACGAACAGCTTAAATAGGAAGACAAATGGGTATCGGCCAAATGGAAACACTAATGGACTCAAGACTCCTACTCCGCGGCGATCATCTCTTGGCAGTGCTACTCCTGAGCTCTTGACGCCCAGATCATACTCTGGCCATAATAGATACTTTGGTGATTTGAGGCGGCTATCGACTTCCCATTTGAACTTTGGTGATGATTCGCTGTCAACATTTACATCCATCAGTGGCTCTGAACCGGAATCCCCTCCTCTTGGATGAACTTCATACTGCTGGTACTATCCCAGACTTAAGATGCGTTGTTTCTTAATTTAACAGCCTTGGGCAAATTTCATCGCTGATTTAAATAACTTGTTCGTGTCACTTTTTTTTTCTCACAGGGTGATTGGATGATCTGATTATTAGCCAAGTATTGAGTATTGTAAATGGAGCACTATAGTATGAAGTTGTTGCACTAGTATGTACATTTCTGATGTAATACATTTAGCTCGTACTCCGTATTTGACTGGATTGGTAGACTTGGTTTGTGTTGGGTTTGGAGTTCAATTGTTTCGAGCTGTTTGCTTTGTAGATTGACGATTAGGCAAAAGATGTAGCGAGTGATTTGGATTTCAGGATCTGGGCAGTCAGCTCCCCAGCTGTAACATATCATAATTTATGCGATTGGTTTGCGTAGTTGTGTGCTGCAGCCTTGTACAAGTGCTATGAAAAATCTATGTACAGATTCTACTGCTCCAGTACTCCTTAACGTGCCCTGATGTGCAAAATGAGCTCTCATGTGCTGCAAAAAACAATGAAGACAAACGCAGAGTCCATAGCTTTCATATGCATGCTTGTTTCTACTGTCAATCAGTGCACTTGGCTTCTGTGAGCTACTCCCACAGAGGGAGTAAGATTGTGTGTCTTGAATTTTTTATGCTTGCCTGGTACGTGTGATCCTAGGCATCGGGGAATGAACTCTTCGGATCAGATGGTTCTAAATAAGAAGAGGATGGATGGGGATGTGAACTTCGAGAGGAACATATTGCATCAGCTTAATTGACGAATGGCAGCATGACGCCGCCTTAATCACTAGACATAATCGTAGCCGAACGTAAAAAATTGGAAACACTCGCCATGGACTTAACTTTTTTATTTTTCAACAAGTGGAAATGAGAGGATTATAAAAGAGAGTACCTTTAGGATGAATACATCTTTAACGTCTCTCCATGACATTTTGGTCCAATGAACGACGCTCACAGGAAATCATCAGATAATTGCGCTATCCATGTCCCCGAATCCCAACTGAGATCAAATATAAATGTGCACACTGTCACTAAACCAGTAATGATATTACACGAAACATTGACAATTGCAGGGCAGGGTGATTTGGGTTAATCTTTTCTTTCCAAAACTCCCACTTACGTACCATTTTTTTTGGACGACTTTTGTATCACACTAGGATCTGTAAACTGAATACTCCAAATCGAGTAGTAAGCTGCTGATCAAACGCTCTCTCCAAAGGGATAAGCTGAAATAAACCAGGAGACTTTCTCTTCAGTAGTATTTTTACATTGGTACAGACATGCAGCGTTGCTATTTCATCCAGCAATTTACAATATCACGAAAATTGCATAGTTCTCCTGATGTAATATTGAATTTTGCAGCCTTCCATAATTAGCAAAGCATGTAAGTTGTATTCTGCAGCTCAACAATAGACCTGAATCTTTATTATGACTCGCGAACCCAATACTAATGAGAAATCAGAATGAAAGGCTTGTTAACACTACAAAGTACACATCTGAATAAAAAAAAATCTTCAGATCCTAGCTGGTGGACCAGCAAGTTACAAGCAAGTCTGTCAAACACAAAATGAAGTTACAAATCACCACGCACAATTCTCTACAAGATGTGCTCTTTCTGTGTTAAATCAGAACTCAAGTTTTAACTAAACCTATTTACTTGTTTCACAGAGAACAATATCATTTTTTTTTTACTTCTGAAACCAGATACCTCCCTTTCAAATGCAATAATGAGCATTTGCATCACATCAGCACCGATTGCAGAGCATCTGCTTTGATTTTCTCAATCCTCTCAAAATAACATGGTACACTGGGACAAGATCCACCTTTCCACTAACTCCAGTCTGCATAACATTGCTGACCCCTTCAGCAACAAGAGCTTGCATTTACATTGCCTGCTACTATCCTGCCCGGCTAAATCATATTCAAGCAATAGGCAGATATTCCTGCTGATCAATGAATCACATGTCAGTAAATCAACTGCGTGACATACAGCAACACTTAAAATCGTGTAAGAAGCAGCAGGTCAGTATAACTGCAAGATATGGTCCTTAAAGATCACTTTGTCTGATGCGGTAAGTTTGATGGCATACAGCATAAGGCATGTAAATATTTGTAATTACTTTTTCAGATGAATAATATGAATGGAAAGGGACCACAGATCACACTAGCAATAGCAAAATACCAAGAAAAATGTCATGGGTTTAACTACTAAATTTATCGATTTAAGAGACTAGAGCACCTGCATTCTGATGTCAAAATATACAATGGACCAGGTTTTTTTTTTTAAAAAAAAATGGGTCTAAGGAACAAGTAGCATACCGTTATTCTAGGCAGATTTTCGAAGTAGCCAGGCCAGCACATAGCAAAGGGCAGCATCGACAGTTGACAATGCAACGATAAACACAGCTACCAGTACAAGGGTAAGTGTAGCCGTCTTCAGCTGCCAATGATGATGATTTGATTAAATCAAAAGGTAAGCAAAGATTCTTTGATGAAGCAGATCTAGAAAATTAAAAAAATAAGGCACAAAATCATCACAATAAGGTGGCTAATGACCTGCACTTGAAGAAAAAAAATGTAGTCACCAAAAGTCTAAAACGAACTAGCTACTCCTACTCCAGTCCCAGCTGTGTAGACTGAGTCAAAAGAACCACTGGGATTGGACCAAATGCTGGTTCTACAATTAGCATTTGAATGTGAAGCTATTAAAAATGCATCTGGAAGACATATTTGTACTGATTAAATGTGCCTTGCGCATCTAGGATGCATAAAGATATGGCATACCAATAAATTCAAGACACAAAGAGAAATCTAGCAGAGGTAAATCTAGTGAAAACTAGAATCAGGAATTCAGGATAAAGGACAGAACCTAACACTTCATCGAGAAAGGCATCAGAACAACGGACTTTAGCCCTTTACTGAAATAAACACATATTGACACTTCTTGGTTGAAGGTAATTCAGGTTATCTATCAAATTTATCCACATTTCATCCATCATTTAGATGGCTGCCCCTTTGATTTCATACAATTGTCACAAAAAAAATGTCCACTCCAATCTCAATAATGACCTACAGCTTCAGTCTGCCATCATAGTTTGCCACTTAGTTTAGGCTGTTTAGCACATGCTCCTACACAACATCTGCTGCAAATCCAACATATCCTGACAAGATCAAATTGCACTTTCCATGTCTCTACTGATACTAATCTAATACTGGCACCAAAATTATGTTTAGCAATGTACATGGAAATTATCTAAACAACATCCAATGCAAGGGGCATACCGTGTTCTGAAGGCCCGGCCACTCAAGGTGCTTCAGTTGCCTCGGCTGCTCAGCTAAGAAAGCTACCAATACCTTCAAACCCCTAACAATACAAAGAAACAAAATTTAATTCCACCTTCAGACAGAGCAACAAGGCCACAAGGGGGGAAACCCACACTTACACAGCGAGGTCTCTGAGCACTGCCAGCCAAAGCGGCTCATCATCATCAATCTGGTACTCGCTGCCCCGCTGACGTCCATGGTCAGACACAGCCGCACATTTCCGGAGTTTGGCAGGAGCAAATCGGTGACCACCAGGCTGTGGCTTGGTGACCTAAAATGCAAACCATGTAAACAAACGACACTAGGAAACAGGATAAAGAACAGGAGGGAACAGGGTGTAATTGGTTCTAGGGCCATTGATGATAGAGCACCTTGAGAAGTGAAGGACTCATTCGGCGGTATAACGGAGCCGGGCTGCGGCACGGGAGCTGAGAACAACCTGGGAACGAAGGAAATTTGGGGGAAGAGTAACGAATTAGTCAAGCAAAAGAGACGATAAATCGGGGGGGGGGGGGGGGGGGGGGGGGGGCGGGGGGCGGCGGCGGCGGAACCTGCGAGCGGAGCCGGCGCGCCTACCGCTGGAGCAGCCATCCTCGCGGGAACTTTGATGCCAAGCCGCAGAGACGGAACGCTTCGGACCTTCTTCGGTGGAGATGGGGATGCTTGGGGCCGGCCGAGTTCGGGGGCCTCGGAGCGGTACGAGATCAGAATCAGATGCGCCGTCGTTATGCCACCTCCTCAATCGCACTAGCTGCCGTTTTCCCTTCCGGCGTCGGTCTTCGGCGAGGCGAGCCGCGGCGCAGGGTCCGGTCCGGCGGGCGGCGTTCGAGTGCGGCACTACGGCGCGGGCAGGCTGACGAAGTGACGAGTGACAACGGTGGCCTCAGGCCTGATGATGGTCCTCCCACTCCCGGGGTGTTGGGCCGAGAAGGGGTACGACATATTGCAGCCCGCTTAGAAGATTTATTTTGATCCTCTAAAAAAAAAGATTTATTTTGATGGGCTCGTGCTAAAAAAATGGGCTGAAGGATGTAAGGATACGGCCCATGCCCAATCTACTTCCCTTTTTCCGCATTTTTTTTTGCTTAAGTCCTTTTTTTTATAATTTCTTAAGTCCAAAGTTTGAAAAATGGGTTTGGAGGCCTAGCAATAGATCTCAAAATTTTCATAAAAACTTAGAAGGTAGTTTGAGTCACTGGAAGTTCGAAAATATGGTTACATGTAAAGCATTTACTTGTTTTCTTAATTTTCAAATACGAGCATGAGAAAAAAGAAAATGTTTTATTCAAAAAAGAAAATACCAGTACTCCTAAATAGCAATTCAACTTCGAATATAATTTTCCTGAGTATGCAGCCACGCATCCTCGGTAACACGCTAGGACAAGAGAGGCACTTAATGATCTCCAGTAAATTGAACGTACTGGCTTAGTATAGGAACAACCACTGACTTAACACCAAGTCACATTGCTATTTAGTCCCCTTTGGCATGGCTCTCCAAGCGGCTCTTGCAGCAGCTTTTGCACAAGCTATCTCAAACACATCAATTGAAAACAGCTTCAGCCCATGAGCCGGCCAAAAGCCGCAGGCAGAAATAACAGCGCGCGGACAAGTCAAAAAAAAAATGGCTCCCCCCGACTTCTCCCCATCCACATATATCAAGTTGTCACAAATTACAAGTGTTGCCACTACCCTCATCAATTCCCTACCGGTTTGCTCTCCCCCATCCGCCTGTCTCCTCTCTCACGCTCCTCCTCGCGCGAACTCCTGGCACCGTTCAGCGATGAACCAGCAGGGGTGGCCGACGACAGGCAGGCGAAACGGTGGCGGAATGGATGGATCCGGTGGAGGGCATCCTAATCCACCTGCCCGTTTTCCCGGAGGCGCCACCTCCCCTCATCCAGCCGACGCTGCCTCGCTTCAACCCGCCGGCGCCACCTCCCGGCGCTCGTCCGACTCCAATGCAGCGAGTATCGGCAGGGGTGAGGCGGATGTGGTGAGGGGCTAGAGGAATTGAGCAGTACGGTGGCAGGGAAGTCGCTTGGTGGTAGAGTAGCTCGGCAGGGGCCGAGCAAAACGGAGTAGAGAGAAGCGGCAGGGCGAAGGCCAGAGTGTGGTGTCTGGGGCTGGAAGGAAAAAGACATTGGAAAGATAAGGAACACATAAAAAGGAAGATAAGCAGCCGGACAGAAAGAAAAAAAATAGTTAATAAAAGAAAAAAAAAGTAGAAACATAACAACCCACAAAATCATCTCTTCAAACAATCAACACAACCAAGGGCATATAGGACAATTGACATCTTCTATACATTCTAAAAAGCTACGAGAAGTCGTTTTGCCAAATGTTTTTTACAAAATAAGCCAGAGCGAGAAAAAAATACTTTTCCATATGAGGCAGAGCCGGAGCTATTTTTTCAGGATCCACGTCCGCCGGGCCTTACAATGCGTACAATTTCGTGCGGTTACAGGTTAGCGATCGCTTCTAACCTTTTAATCTGCCGGGCGCACACACAAGAACGGCAAAGAAGCTTCATCCTCGCCATTGCGTCAGGTCAGTAAAGCTCGATCAAGTTCCCGACTTCCCGGACGTCCAACGGCGCGGCGAGGAAGGGGTTCCAGTGATTACCGACGTGCCCCTTACTTCCGCCGCTGCAGGCGACGACGCGAGCGCTTGGTTTCTCCTCGTCGAACGCCACCCATTCGGTCGTCACCACCGTGGCGATCGTCGACGGTGACCCCGCGGCGTCCGTCACGGCAGCTGGCGCCGTACCCTGCACTACCGCCTCGTCACTGGCGTCGTCCTGGGAATCGACCAAGAGGATCCGCTCGAGGTTACGGACGTCGTCGTCCTTCAAGCGCTCGAACGACGCCGGGAGCTTGCGGGCGTTGACCACGCCGAGCCCGCGGCAGAGCTCGAAGTAGGACGAGAGCCTCGCGCTCTGCTCCGCCGCCCGCCAGAGCACCTTCATCCCCGCCGCCGCCGCGGCCTTGCTCATCGGCGGCTTCGCCGCCCCGGGTACGCTGCCAACGAGGAACCGCGTGATGCCGGTGCATATCTCCCCGTACACCTGGAAGATCTCGACGAGGGCGCAGTCCATAGCCTCGAGCACGAGTGGCACCTCCATGCCGTCGCCGTACGGGCGGATCTGCTGGAGCAGCTCCAGCAAGAACTGCCGCTTGGCTATCCGGTCGAGCAGGGCCATTTGGTAGTCGCCGTCGTCGGTGTCTTCCTGCGCCGCGAAGAGGGAGCGGTAGTCCAGGAAGCGGAAGTACGCGCGCACGAAGGCGGAGAAGGCCAGGGACCTGGGCGACGACGAGGACGAGGAGCGGTCACGGAAGTCGGCGAGCTCGAAGGGGACGCGCCCGGCGCGGGCGGCGGGCGGCGCGAGGCCGGAGCAGAGGAGCAGGCCGTGCGCGACCATGAGCGCCTTGAGCGCCACGACCCAGCACCGCGTCCGCCGCGCGCGGCGCGCCAGCGCCCACATGGCGGGGCGCAGGGACGAGGGCGACGTGCGCGCCCACGCGAACACCCGCGCGGCGCTCCGGTAGTCCATCCACCGGTCCTCGTGGCTCGTGGCGCGGATCACGGCCGCCTCCAGCTCCCGGTGGTGGTGCCACGACCACGACCCGGCCCGGCGCGGGCGCAGGCGCGCCAGGAGCAGGCTTCTCCTGTCCTTGAGCGCCGCGGCGGCGCGGCGCCACCACTGCCGCACGGACGACGTCATCGCTGCTCGCCGCGCCTTGACCTCCGATCCTCACCGGCGTCGTCGTCACCGCCGGCCTCGCGGCCGTAGCGCGGCGGGGTTAACGCGGTTGAGGATGGTCCCCAGCTCTTGCGGTCATTGGCCGACAAAGTTGGAAATTTTCCGGAACGGAAACGAGAGACAAATAAAGAGGGGGCGTGCCAAGAACGGCCGCATGAATGTAACGTTTGCCTGGGCAAGAACGTGGTCATCGTGAACGGCCACCAGGTCATGCATTCTAAATTTTGCCAGATCTCGGCTTGCCCCCAGAAACAGGCTAACAGCCTGCTACGCCTGCTTGGTGTTAATTGGTAATCTTGGGTGGCGATCTTTTTGCCAGCACCACAGCCACATCAATGCTTGCCGGGTAACCAAATGGAGCTCGTCGCTGACAGTCCCGGCCGGTGTTCTTCAGTTGGCAGCTAAGCATTGTTCACCATTACTCGCCCTTGGAGATGCCACACCAGGTCTCATTGAAGGAGAACGAACCAAACGCATTTAGAACTAGTGAGTGACGACTACTATACCGGCCATGCTTACCATCATCTTTAACACAAAGGGAACCAAAGGCCAAGGACAGACGACGCAGAGGAGAGACGGAGCCGTAGAAAAGGCCGCACAGCATACGCAGCTGCCCAGAAACCAATGCAATGCCTGCCTGCCCCACGAGCGATCGAGAGCTAGCCCTGAATTCATTGCGACATGCAGACCAGAGGACGCAGCAGCAGCTAGCCGGACAGCGCTGCTTGGCCGCTTGCGCGGTCGGCGACTGGACGCCCTCTCGCCAAAATCAGCCGGCCCTGCGCGCGGCTGTACTCCCACCACCTGAGGATCGAAAAAGTCGCTTGCTCGTGGGCTAATGGAGATGGGAAGCACTGAAACGATGGCGTGGTGGTGGGGAAAGCTAGCTCATCACCTGAAGTCGTCTGAACTGTCTGAAGGAGGGCATCAATGAGTGCGTACCACTAATCAGCGATTCAGCAACTCATGCATGCGTCGATACGGCTATAAGCATCGACCGTCAGAAGCTTGTCCCTGTGTACTGTTGCTGCATGATTGCACCGATCCATCAAAAATAGGATGGGAAATGAATAATGAATTTGGGAAGTATATGTTCAGAATATGAACATGTTTGAATTCTTTGAGAAGTACATACATTGTCCGCATGTTAATTTGGAGCTCCACCTTGATCGAATGTCTCACAAATATATAATTAAAATGAGCATACACATGAAAAATGATTGTCCTAAGTTGATCGTGGCAATTGAGAGCCATGTGATGGTATCAAGGGGATGGAAGAGATATTGGTAACTTCGGCTTTGACCTAGAGACCATGGGAATATGTATATTTTAGGTGGTTATATCAGTACGTATTCTAAAGAAAACAATGGTCAATTTCAAACTTCGAATCTACATCATATAGTCTGTCTTTAATTATGTATAAACTCTGTACCCCTGATCCCTAAAAATCTAGATGCCACACTTCCTCCTACTACACCCTCACTTCAGCTCTTAATCATCATACCACACTATTCAAGCGTCGGCTTCCGACTACAAGGGCTGCAGAACCAGCTTTGCCACTGCCCATTTCCCTATTCTTGCAATGCTGCGTGCCTGCGTCTATGCTGACTCTGCCACTACTGCCCATGGAGTGCCCCACCCCAATCAGTACAAGATAGAAAGATGGAGAGTTGCTAAAGCACAATTAACCACAAGGTTTTTTCTCTAGTTAGAAAAATCAATTGAAGAATAGCAACCTAAGAAAACCTAGAAATAGAAATATGGTACCTTAGCTTTGTTTCTCCTATATAAATATAATGTGTTATTTTCTCCGAGAAAACACAAGGTAATCATCAATATCAGGCGTCTATCTTATATGTAAACTTTTTACCCTAATCCCTAAATCTAGGCCATTAGCTGCATCATCACAACACAACAACGCTCCCTTTTCGCTTCTTAATCATCGCACATATTTGATGACATCAAGTATTCTTATTAGGCTCCTACTCCATTGTGTATTTGTGTAGAATGACCGCCAAATTAACTGCCACCCCATCGCACAACCATAATGCCACAGTAGTCTATGCTACATACCCTGGTCCGAAGACAGGAATGTACATAACATTTTACCATATAAATAAATGAAAAGTCAAAGTTTGCCCCCTCTAGTAATTCACAATTTACTATTTGTGTTCCCTTATGTAATTGTTTTTGGCTTCGCCCTGATGCTACCTCTGCCACCACCCACCACCCACACATTATATTGCAGTGTGTTAGGATGCGAAAAGGTCTTTAGAAGTATATGTTGATGATTAATTTTATTTTACAATATGTCATCAATTTATACAACATCAATGATGTATTAGAAGACAAGAATGTGAAATACAAATCCGATGATAAAAAGTTTTGCACACTAATTAAGCATGCATGCATATAATTTGACTTATATATGTCAAATTGTATGAAGTTGACTTTTCCAAGAAAAATCCCCCTAAGAATACACCCTAAAAACTTAAAGAAATAGAGGGAGTACTAGGGAGGCTGAAGCACAATGCCCAATGCATGATTATCTAGTTAGAAAAATATATTGAAGAGTTCTCATTGCCTAAGGATATATAGGGACTGCAGAACCCTGGGATACGAAATATAAGCCCTTTGTTTTACATAGAATTATTCGATGTTTTATGTATAATTACTTTAAGATAGTACCTTTATTTTTGAACAACTACAATTTAAGATGTTTATGCTTCAATATGTGTGAGAGAATGCGGGCAGAATCCTTGCTTGAATATCCTGTCCAGGGCTTGTATATTTATGCTGTACATTTGTAGAGCGATTTTTAGATCCTCAATAATTTGGCCTGAATAACTATTGCCTATGTTTCAAATTATAGTTCACTTTAGCTATGTCCTAAATCAACACCTAACTTTGACAAGTTCATAGATAAAAGCATCATCATTAAATTAATTTCATTGAATCCACCATGAAATATGTCTTGATGGTGTATTTATATGGTATTATAGATGTTATCATATTTTTTATACAAACATGATCAAATTTAGATAAGTTTAACTTAGGACAAAATTAAAGTGAACCATAATTTTGAACAGAGAGAGTATTCAACATAATAGTAGTAAAGATTTATTTTTAATCAAATACTCCCTCCCATTCATATTATTTGGTGTCGGTCAATTCATTTTTGAACTAGCATGCGTCAAATAAAAAGGTATGGAGGTACTTTTTTTGAAAAGCTGGCAGGAGCACTGCCATACTGCCATATCATTTAAGAAGGAGAAGCAGTTCAGAGTTCAGGGATTACAATACATAAATTTAGAATGGTCTCTTGCTCTAAGAACATAAAAGAACTTAAACATCTAAAGGTACAAGCTCAGTTCTCCCATGGGCTTGCAGGCGAAGCTCCATTTCTTCCATGATCATTCCAGCACATCAGCACGCAATACATTACTACTAGCGTGTGGACACTGGTGACAATTAAATTAACAAACACTACGCATGACACAGGAGGAAGCAAGAGGCACATATATATTCCTATTCTTCTCGGTGCATCCCCAGCGCATATCACATGCAGCGCATTTGCGGATACGCCCTGCATGTGTCGGAGCGCACGCACGAATGTTCGTCCAGCTCGTCATCTAAAGCGCTTTGCTTGATTAGCCAGCTCGCTTTAATCGCTGCCGCATTTTCATCTCTGCATCAGCAATTAGCCGCGCGCAGCACCAACACAGGCCAGATGATGACTCGAGGAGCTGAGCTGCCTCGTTTCCTTTGGCCTTCGTCGTCCGAGTCACCAGTCTCACCACGAGTCAGTCACCTGTGGCCTCCATCCGATCCCTGCACACGCTCACGCACTGCACACACATGCACGCATGCAGCAGCCAGCAGCAAACGTGCAGACAATGGCAGAGGGCGCTTTGAGAGCTTTCTGCATATCTTTCAGCGCTACGAGACGGTACAGATCAGACAGGGGTATCTCTACCCAAGACAGACAAGGGAGGCCGGCCGGCCGGGGAGGGGAGGGGACAGGGGAGGGAGGGAGTAGACCGAGAAAGAAAGAAAAGCCATCGTAGCACTGAAAACCATGCGCGCGTCCGCATCTGTTTCCATGCCCATCGCCCCTACTATCCCCTAGCTAGCTGGTCTCTCCTCTACC
Source organism: Setaria viridis (assembly GCF_005286985.2). Classification (NCBI taxonomy): domain Eukaryota; kingdom Viridiplantae; phylum Streptophyta; class Magnoliopsida; order Poales; family Poaceae; genus Setaria; species Setaria viridis. The sequence continues at coordinate 31,597,611 of NC_048264.2, read as the reverse complement.
TCCTGCTGCAGAAGCGTTTCATCATTTCAGTTGGAGACGTCGATGCAGAGAGAGAGAGAGAGAGAGAGAGAGAGAGAGAGAGAGAGAGAGATGTGTGCTGTGCGTGGCTCTGTGATCTCTCCCTGGCGTACATGCACGCATGATTGTGCGTGTTGTTTTGGACTACTAGTGCCATCGCCTGAGCCGCAACAGTGTTGCCTGGGAGTTTTGAAATTTTATCTCTAGTGCGCGCTGTATTTCCCACGGGCCGGGCCACGGCCACCCCTCGTGTTCCCGGCGCCCGGCAGCTCCTTGTCCCCCTCAGATTCTTCCACTCGGTTCCCCACTTCCAACACCATTCCTGGCCGCTTCCATTTGGCACCCTCCGATCCTCGGTCCAACCGCTGCTCAAATCGGCCTCGGCCATGGCCCCTACTGAAAACGGCCGAGAGACCACCCTCCTACTGTTTTACATGGTGGTCTACCAAACTAAAGATCTTTCTTTCTTATTACTCCGAAGAACGAAACAGATCGATGATGGAATATATTGCAGTTGTAGAATTTAGTAGTGGTTGTGACACAGGTCGATCATGCATGCATGCGATCGATCCTTATCCTTGGTACGGTGGCTACTGAATGAATGCCTGACCTTTACAAAGGGCATCATCAACTAGCTTTCCATGGGCAATGTTTTTCCAACAAGATCCAATGGGAAGCAAACACCGAAAGATTCCATGCACGCCACAGTGAGCTAGCAAGCAACTAGCCCTCGTCTTCGTCCCCGCTTGGCTACTACCTCTCTCTCCTGCTCACAGGACTCCAACACTAGGCCGCACTGGAGCGATCGAGCTAGCGAGATCTTCCACACCAGCAGCATCTGATTACATCAACCTCACCATGCATGCACCAACCCGGGCGTCTCGTTGGTAAAACAAGAAGTGATTGAAAGGTAGATCAGACAGGCAGGCTAGCTGGCTAGAGCCTAGCCGCCTATAGGACGATGTCCATGGCCATGGCGTGCTGGCGCCGCCGCCGCATGCCGTCGGCTTCGAGGGGCGGCGGCTCGTCGACCTCGGGGTCGCCGCCCTCGGTCACGACGGAGGAGACGTAGCTGCAGGCGACCTCGGGGCCCGCGTCGGCCAGCGTCGGCGGCCGCGCGCGGAACTTGTGGCGGCAGCCGAGGCACGTGATCTGGAGCAGCGTGGCGTTGACCTGGCGCACGGCGTGCTCGCGGAGCGCGTGCGCGCGGCTCAGCTCCACCTGCGCCTGCCGCCGCATCCGCTTCGCGCTCGCCAGCTCCTGCTCGGCCAGCTCCGCGTGCCGCCTCGCCTGCGCGCGGGCCTCGTCCGCCGCCGCCTTCTCCGCCGCCGCCTGACGCAGCTGCTCCCGCGCCTCCTCCTCCTCCTGCCTCGCCCTCGCCGCGGCCAGCGCCGCCTCGCCGCCGCGCTCGCCCGCGTCCCCGGACCCGACGCCGATGGACAGCAGCAGCTGCGTGGCGGCGCCGGCGCCGCCCCGCGAGGAAACGGCAGGCGAGCGCGGAGCGCCGTAGAACGGCGCCATGCCCAGCGCACCACCGCCCGCGCCGCTGGATGACGGCGGCATTAGCTGCAGCTCGAGGTTGTGCCCGCCGCCGCGGTGGTGCTCGGACGGCAGCGTCCGCGGCGATGGGACCTGATCGAACCGGTGGAACGCGGCGGCGGTTGTAGGGCTCGGCATCGGCGGACCGGGCCAGGCCGACGGACTGATGACGACGTCGCTGGACGGGCTGGTGCTCGACGCGGTCCGTGACAGCGACATTGCCGGCGGCGGCGCCTGCTGCTGCTGCGACCCGGCACTGGCTGCAGCCACGCCGCCGCCACACGCAGGCGAGGCGTCCGCCCGCGCCCGCCCGGCGTTGCAGGTGTCCTGGTGCTCTATGAAGCTCTCCACTCTGCGCATTGGATGCACACATCAGCTAATTAGAAACATTCCCGTATCATTTGGAAACAAAGAAAAGGGGGAACATTTTGACTAGTACTCAGCGGTAAGACCAAGGAATAAGGATGCGTGCATGGCCGCGTGAACTCAAGAACAAAAGCCAAGAACCAGAGAGACTTTATTGCATGTGTGCGCGTGTGAGACGACGACGGCGACGAATTAACGCCACTGCGCGCACGGCTAGGGGATCAGGCGGCCGGCTACGGCGGTGTCAGGCGTGGAGTTTTGGGCCCGGGCATGGAGTGGCGCGCCAGCAGCGCTGCCAAGCGGCTGCCTTTGCCGCTGCAGCGCGGGCACAAAGCCGAGAACCCCCAAGCCGAAGGCAACAGCAAAGCAACAAGCAACCGAGAGATGGATCATGGTCTCATGGATGGCGCACACGCACACGCACGCACACAGAGGAGGGAGCGCTGCCCTCGGGAATGGCGCTCTGATCCACCCGCCAGCGCCCGGCCGGCCTCCCTTGTCCCTTCCCTTTCCCCGTTAATGCCGCAATAATAGCAGACATCCAAAAAGGAGAGCGGAGCCGGCGCCGGCGCCGGCGCCGGCACCTCACTAGTCACTACTACGGTAGCTAGGCCCGGCGTGCAGTGCAGCCTCAAATTAATCGGCGGCGAACCCCCAACAAAAGAAAAGAGAAGAAAGAAAAATGTCTGTGATGACGGTTTCTATCGATTTTCTAATGTTTAAGTAGATGCTGGAGCAAACGAAATAAATAAATCGATGGGATTACCGACCGGGAGAAGACGCGGCCGCAGTCGCAGGAGTGCCCGCGGGTGCCGCAGGTCTTGAGGTGGGCCTTGTAGTCGGAGTGGACGGCGTAGGCCTTGGAGCAGCGGGCGCAGGCCCACTGGCGGTGGCCGCTGTGCTTGCGCCGGAAGTGCTTCTTGATGCCGACGAGGTCGCCGAGCGCGTGGGAGGGGTCGTGGTGCAGGCAGCTCGGCTCCGGGCACACGAACACACGCTTCCGCGCCGCCTCCCCGGCCTCCCGCTTCAGCAGCTTCCACGGCACCTTGTGCCGCCGCCGGTGCATCTGCAGGTTCTGGTCGCGCTGGAACCCCTGCCCGCAGATCTCGCACACGTACCGGTCCGACTCCAGCAGCGTCCGCGGCGACAGCGACACCACCTCCGCGTCAGGGTCTGCACCATGGCCGCGCGTCGTTACTTGCTTGCTTGCTATACATGCAGGATGAATCGACATCGATCTCGGCATGCATCCATCGACAGCGAGCTCTATCAGCTACCAGCCTACCATGCATGATGTAACCAATTGGATCACCTACCTGGTGTGCCTGCGGGCCGGCGCTTCTTCTTCGTCGTGGCGGCGGCGCCGGCGGCCGTGGTGGCGATCTGCAGCGACCGGAACGGCTCCGGTGTGGCCTCGTCCGGAGGCGACCCGGCCGCGGGGGCGCAGAAGCCCAGCATGGGTGACACGACACGAGCGACCGATCTTGCGAAGAACACTAACAAGAACACTACGGAACAAGAAGAAGAACCAGGAAATAACTAAAATTTCCTCCCTTTAGTTCCCCAACCCCTGGCTAATTTGATCAGGCGAATGTGGGTGGTTGTTGGATTGGCCGTATATATAGCCGCAGCGCGGCGGAGGGGAGAAGAAGGGATCGACAACCAGACGGGAAACAAACAAGAGACGAGGCCAAGAGAGGCGAGTACAGCTGATGAGTTAGTACTAGTAAAATATTAAGAACTCGGCCTGTGCTGGGAGAAGGAATTAAGGAGGGGTGGGAGGTGTGGTGGTAGGAAGAAGGGGTCTTGGAGTTGGCTTTTGTGGAGCTGCTACAGAGACGACACCTAGAGATGCAGTGGGTGCCCGAAACCCGAAACCTGATGGATTTTTACTCCATTAGGCACGGGCATGTGTCGATCTTTCTACCCGTGGGTTTATTAATGGGCAAAAAGTGAAATCCATCGGGTTCGCGAGCGTGGATTTGGGAACATAAAACCCGAACCCGTGAACACATGGGTTTTTTTTGACCCGGTCATATATCATCAAATAAGCCCATGCTCTTAGCTCACACCTCAATTTTGATGGCTAAAGCCCAACTCTTGTATGCATGTGCTACTTCTTGTCATGACTTGAATTGTTAAACACTAGGTAGTTTAAGATCTATACTATACATTTGTGTCACTAATTTGAAGTGTTTGGTTAACATGTGGTGTGCTATACTTCCATTGATTTACATCAATGTTGCATGCATATATATTGAATTGTGAACATAGATATGTATATGGTATTTTTTTTGATTTGCTTTGGTACCCATGGGCAACCCGTGAGTACCCGTTAACCCGATGGGCATGGGTTTGGGCATAAAATTAAACCCGTGACGGGTCATGGGTTTTTAATTGGGCGGGTTTTGTATTCGCGGGTATGGGTTTGGGATGGTAAAACCCAGCGGGTTTGTGCCCGTTGCCATCTCTAACAACACCAAAGAAGAGAGAGAGGGAGAGGAAGGGAGAGAGGAGGAAGGTAGCTTTCCACACTGGCTTTAGGTTTTAGCAGCTTTCTTTGGGGTTATATGGGTGGGATGAAAGGGAAGGAGGGCTGGAGTTGGTAAGTGTAGTGCCGCTGGGTTTTGCATCGTGTCTTAACTGCCCTGCGGCAGCTGGGAGTGCACAGGAAGACGATGGGGCTGACGGTGGGCATGCATCTTCTCAGCTCAATCGATAAAAGGCCTTTTTGGTTTGGGACATGGAAAGGGAGTTTAGATGCATACACACACATGGATGTCCATTTGTTTGTTTGCATCTTTGTTTTGGTGGATGGAAAGAGGGGATCGGATGGAAGCTTGCATTTGTTGGCTAGTGAGCTAATTGCTCAACTACTCTGAACTAATTAAATATGAAGTAATCCAGGTGTGTTCTTTCTTTCCCCTAACATAATTTATAATTAAATTTTCTAAATAAATCTCTCTATATAGGTGTTGGAGTTCAGTTAAGCAGTAAAAATCCAGCTGCAATAAAAATCACACGTGTAAAATGGCCGGGTTCAAGTGGTAATTCAATTCCAATGTGGTCCATAAGGAACTGTCTAATCCATACCCGCAGCACTGTAGCAGCTAGCTAGGCCTGCCGATATTTCCCTACTGAAAAAACCCAAAGGTGATAATGGAGTAAAGACACTGTAGGTCGCAGTTCTCTGCATCTCTTGGATACTTTTGTCTGCTATTACTGCATGCTTGTTAGAGAAAAGGTGACTGTGATTGTGGGGTGGTTAACTGCATCACTGTGCTAGCACGCATGGTTTTCGGTTGGTAGTTACTGTTGGCTGTTCCTCTGTTCTTTTACACATAAAGGAACTTTGTTGGTCCAGTATGGCAGTATGCATAAATATTCAGTACGTAATGCAAAGTACTAGTAGTCACGTCTGGACAATGGATACAGCATGGTAGCACTTCATTAAACTACTATAGTTCCCAATGCCCTTCATCAATAATAAACAAGGGTTTTTTCCTCATGTCGTGATTAGCACATAAGATCCTACTGTCTTTGAGTTTGTCATTCTCCCCAGAAGGATTCGGCCGGTTTGGCCGAGAGTGCATTGCCGAAGAGGAATGATGGGTTTGGAAGCTTGTGGAATTGATAATCCAGAGCTAAATTGTTGACTGATCATGTAAAATAGCATATATCATGTGTCATGCCAGTTGAGTAGCTTGCTGCTAGGCTCCAATTGGAAGGTTTTCTTGCACCCGGAGGCCGAGGGATAAGCTGTCTTAGTATTGATTTGTGTTCAAACAAAATATCTGTGGAAGTAAGATTCCATTTCTTTAACATGAAGCAACGCTACATTTCTAATTGTCTTATGTATTCATCCTACAGGGGCGTTTTGGTCTTCATACGCATAACAGTCCAAATTTCACCAATCAAAAGGATCTCATCAAAAGCATCGATCAAGTAGCCTTTTTCCTAGCATAGGTCTACTTGTGCATGTGTGCGTCACCTAGGTGCTGTTCAAATGTCTACTTTTCACTTTTCCCCCTTACCCTTTATTTGACCAGAAAAGACTTTATCTACTCATCCGAAATGAAAGATGCTTCGATGCAGAAAAGAAATCTAGGCAAATTAATACTCCCTCCTTTTAAACTACAAGACATATTTCTTTTTTGTTACGACAGGACTTTGATAGGCAATTACTGCATGGATATGTCATTGATATAAAACTATAATAATTGAACAACATTTTTAAATATAAATGCAATAGTATAGATTTTATTTATATTATTAATAGAGTGAAGATGTGTTGGTCAAAGGCTTGTCCTACAAAACAAAACATGTCATCTTATTTCAACATAATACCCATATAGGTACTTCCTTATATTTTTTTAGTTATGATAGAATTTGGTTGCCAATTACTTTATATAGTTTTTCCCTTAGCATTGCACCTCCATGAGTGTTTGATATATTTTACGTTGAAACCTTAGCTTGAGCTATGTGTTTGACGTGGAAGCAAATATGGCAATCACTTCCTACATACATGTATATGTTGTCTGAATATATAACGGCATACATCATACATGCATACCTTTATTTAGTTTTTTTCTATATTAACAATTGCATGAATGTATAATTAGAAGCATATAAAGAAATAGTTAGGGATTGTTTTTGTAATGATAGATGTCATAATGTAGATTACATTTTAGATGGCGTATGTAGGTAATTTAAATTCAAATTTAGAGGATTACTTTAGGTTAATTTTAATAATGGGGATAATATATATGCAAATTGAGGGTTACATTAGATTTTTTATAATGCCATTGGCTGGTATAAAAAGAACATTAGGGAGTTAATTTAAGTTACTTTTCATAACTACAAAGGTTGCTAATTTAGATATTAATTTAAGGGCTGCTTTATAGTATTTCCATAATAAAAAAGGTAGGTAATTTCTTAGAAAACAGAGTTGATCCGATGTGTAATATCGTTGATGATGATTAGGGTTTAGTGAATCAATGGTCGGGTGCTCCTGATTTTTAAGAATTTCTAGAATGTATATTTTTATTGCGGGTCAAGTGGGGATTATTGAATCAGTAATAGTAAAATTTAGATCAAGCGCGCTTAGTAAGTTTATGCACAGATCTGCAATTTTATATTTTTGGACCCAAATGACATGGTGGAAACAAAATTAGGGTCTACCGGTGTATTTTTACTAAAGAAGTATTGCTCACCCTCATTTCATATTTTTGAGGTCTGAGCGACTCTTCACGTTACCAATATTTTTAAATTCTAAGTGAATTTTCTATTTCCTTCTATCATCTTAGGCTTTAGGTGAGTTTTTTTTAGACCATAGGCTTTAGGTGAGTTTGATTGGTACGTACGACGTAGTAGGTCAATATTAAGTCTCTTTATTAGGTCCCATGTACACTGGGCCATTAAACAGTAGGGGTATTTGTAGAGCAGGATTGTCTTGTACCCGTACAGCAGCGAGCCTACCAGCACACAACGCTGATCTGCTCCAAGGATCAACACATTAATCAATGTCCGTCAGAACAACTAGAGACAATGGTTATTAAGAGGACCAGAGAATTTTATGAGGTTGTTCAGCGAGCTGCAGGCCGGTACGTACAGTTGCCCCCTAGATGCAGGGATACACATATCCAGCATGAGCATTTCAGTATATGTATTCTACGAAAACAAAACAGAGTATTCAGGAGTGTTAATCCCTTGGATTATCTTGAAAAAAACATTTCATGCAAAAACACATAGTAACAGTAATCCTTAAAAAACAAATTGATATTGAACACAGCAAGCCTAATTGAAATGATTGGCAGTGCATGCAACCACAGACCCCAGTAGTAGTACACGTTGTACTCTAAAGCAGCAAGGCTGCGTCACCTCATCACGCATAGGCAGAAGAAGCGATCGAGCCAAGAACAAAAAGGCAGAGCACGGCACGCAAAGTTGTTGCCATCCACGCCCGCGCGTATCTCTCGGTGAAAAGAGGTGCTGCTCGAGAGCTTTAAAGTTTTGGCTGAGCTTAGGTGCATCAAAAACAGATAGGTTTGACTGCCTCCTCCTGTGGCATCTCTTTCGCTTGACCAAATACAGTATGCTGCTGTACCTTCAATGGTAGAGGCCAGGCCAGCTGATTGACGGATCCGATCGGCATGCATGTCGCTATGGACGAGCGAGAACAAGAGTGTAACAGGGGAGAGGAAAAATGGCAAACGAGCCAGATGCCTGCCTGTCTGCTACTGCTCATGAATAACTGGGATCCATGCAGCTTGCTGCAGGAACAACCAGCTACACACAGTATGTATATACATGTATCATAGTGATGCTGCCCGGAGCTGAAGGAAATGCAGACAAATGTGTTGATGAAGTGCTAGGCCATTCATTTTGTATCTTTTCTGTAGGGTTCTCATGCATCCTATTTGGCCGTGTACGGCCGGTTGTACTGTAGGACGCGGCAGAAGCTTGGGGGTAGACCGATACAACGGCCGGATCACGACGAGGTCATCGTCTCGTCCAGCTGCGAGACATATGCATGGGTCACAGCGAATTCCACACTGTACTACTAGATCGAACTGGAGTCAGGTAGTAGCGTTGAGCGAAACGAAGGGAATCGGCCGAGGCCCGGCGGCCGGACGGCCGGGGTCCTCCGGTGAGGTCCGAGGAACCGACCCTTGCCGGCAGGCCGGCCGATCGACCGACCCGTCAGACATGCATGGGGGGTCACGCACTGTGCCGCGTTTGGTAACGCCAAAAGCGATGTGAGGGCCCATCATCCCGATCGAACACGAGAGAGATGAGAGGCAGCAGCTAACGCAATTATTCCCCCCGTTGCAACTGCTGTTCCACACATGCATAAAGCGACGGGTCGATCGACCGGAGCCTGCTTGTCAAGGTAGCAACAAGCAGCAGCAGCTTAGCTTGAAACCAAAGGAACCCGCCCCCCTGCAACATGCAGCGATGGATCAAAGATCAAACGGGGGATTGCATAATTGCTTTGCTGGTAATCCTTGGCCCTCCTCCGATCCATGCATGCATGCTCCACACGCATCATGGCATTGTCTCCTCGCAGTATTTAACCCAGGCCGTGCAGTGGATTATTGGGGTTTTAAGTTCTTGGATGGATGCATGGTCCCTGTGTTCTCACTTTTTACTTTTTGATCTGTCTCTTGTGTTCATCGATCAGCCTGCCTCCTGATCAGGTCTGCGTCTGCCATGATCCAAAAGGGAGGAAATATAGTTACTTTTACCACGGTAGTTGAACTAGCTAGCGCGTGCATCGGTGATCGATGAGAAAGAACCAAAAAAAGATGAGAACTGGACTTCATATATACTATGCACGCAACTGCGTGCTGAGTGGTACAAATATTCTGACCATGATGGCCATCTGTCCTCGCTAACATTGATATGTAGGACAAACATGTGGCAAGTACCATCTCTGCTAGAACGCATTAAAGGTCACTAATCAAGTAATCATTGTTACATATCTTGCTATTCACTACTTTTACATAGGACAATCATCTTGCAACGTTATAGGCCACCAACCAAATAAGCATATCAGATCAAGGAACAAAGAGCCCAATCAAACTAGTAGGGCCAAAGCATAACAAATCTGATATTTTTGTTATGCTGATCAACTGTAGGATGCAACGTCCCTTCACTGCACACATCAAGAAGATGCATCATCCATTCAGGGCGATAGCAAAGTGTTGGAGAAACCATCGAAATACTGACTTGGTAACGCACAGAAGCACACAATATCAAAATGCTACAGTATCAAGAAACCACACAAAGAACGACATCGAGGGTTGATATTTTGTAATGGGATTCAACCTTTGTGGCTACATCTTCAGGGCAACGACTACGGGCAGTCGGGCACTCTCCCAGTAAACAGCAGCTACACTAGGATCGATCAGGTACCAACACGGTCGGTCTCTCACTAGTAGAGAATTGGCCTTTAGTCCCGGTTGGTAGGGTGCATATCTCCCGAAAATCCATCCGGGATAAACCAACCGGAACAAAAGGGGGGTCTTTAGTCTCGGGTCTTTCAACCGGGAGTAAAGGTCACCCTTTAGTCCCGGTTGGTGACACCAACCGGGACTAAAGGGCCTGCCATGCCAGGCGCGGGACAGGCCCTTTACTCCCGATTGGTAAAAGCAACCGGACCCTTTAGTCCCGGTTGGGTTTCCCAACCGGGAGTAAAGGGTTACCCTTTAGTCCCGGTTGGATTTTCCAACCGGGACTAAATGACACCCTGCATGGCACCTTGCGTGGCGCCTGAAATTTTCATGCATCACGTACGTAGTACCGCGGCCCTTTTGTTAACCTTTAGTAGTTGAGATTTTTTTTAGAATGAAATCAACTAGTATTTAAACGAATGAAATTTGTAATTATACAATTACTATATATATATACACAATTCAACTAGTACAAATCGATCATAATTAGCGCGTATTATATATACAAATAAATCAAACTATATATCTACAATCTTCCCGTCGAGGTGTTGCTGCTCGGAGCATATAATTGTCGTCCATTGTAATAAAATTCTCCTTTTGGATTTACCACCTCGTCCATTAGGAATCCAATGAGACCTTCACATATTGCCGCTACTCTTTCTTCCTTCAAGAGTCCTTGTTGAATATTTAACATCTATAATTTGGAAATTTATGAATGTTACACGAATAAATAAATATAAGGAGCTAGAAAATAATTAACTAGTAATAGTTTTATTTTACGTACTTTAAAGTTGTGCGGTGTCATCTTTAGTCCCTTGGGTCCCATAAAACTGTGCATGTGCTCACAGATGTAGTAGCCACATAGATTATTCCCGGGTTCCTATCTTAAGCACTTCAGTGCGGAAAAAAATAAGTTATGAAATATTTGTGTTATACAATGTAATAAATGTGCAGACTTCATACGTACCGGGAAGTCTGTGTTCCATGTAAGTTTTTTCTGTGAATGGACCTTTGTGTGTCCTTATGAATTGTTTCCATGCGCTGCGGATTAGAATAATGAATGACATAGTGTAACAGGGATAAAATTTAGGAAACAAACTTTTGCATAGAGATAAAGGTCCAGAATTATTACAAGCCTAGCATGTCTTGCATGTCTTGGTACTCCACCGGATCTTTCCTCAACGAATCAAAGACAGTGACGTGGCTTCTTTCAGACTCAATTATAATAAGGATCTAGTGGAAGTTGCGTACGTAAAATGTTCATGCATATTAGAGCTAACTAACATGTAGAGATAAGGAAAAAGACAACGAAAGTAGACGATATACACACACTTACTTGAAGTTGTATTAAGTAGTATGAAATCCTTGAATGTTTGTTTCTCTAGGAAATTGTATACTTCCACCAAGGTTTTTTCCGGCTCTAATTGTATCTGTTTTTGGTTAACTACAGATGGATCCATGAAGCCTATATGTAGGTACGCCTCTCGTCGGCACGTCTGAATTAGCATCCTACATAAAATGGAAGACGAAGTTAGTACGGTGACGCACGCTAAAATTTACATGTAGAGATAAACGGACACTTACAGAACCCAAGCGCTGATCAGAGAGACGTCCAGGGCATCATGATGGTACATTTCGTATATATCCTTAAAGTCTAGCCATAGCACTTTCTAGCCTTCGCCGTAAAAATCTATCGGTTTTACCTTCAGGCTGAACATCTCCCTCGAGTCGGCGGATGCCATCATGTACCATTGATGGAATGCGTACATCTTTGTTGATAGCTTCCGTACCAATGAAGGCCTTACAAGAGGTTTGCCTAGCTCATAAGGCCATCTCGGCTCAGGGAGTGGTGCAGTTGGCGTCTCAACTTGCCCTAAGCATTCATCAAGTCCCAGACCTGTTTCTTGCATGAATTTCAATACTTCTGCTTGTTGATCCAAGGGCATTGCTGCTATCCTTTGAGCGTCTTTTTTTGATAAATGCCTAAGGTCGGGGACAGCACCCCTGGAAGATGACTTTCCTTTCCTTTTGTCCTTTTCATCAGCCTTTACTAAAGCCCGTTCATAGTTTGATAAGAGTGGTATCCTTTTCTTGGCTCCTTCTTCCATCCTGATAAAAAAGTTTAAATCTCTTCGATTTACTGGCGGTGACTCCATCTTCCTTGCTTTTTTTTTCTTCGGCTTGTTTCTTGAACCACTCACTGGTCTCTCGTTGGATTTCTGCCCACTGTTCCGCATGAGTCATTGCCTCCCAGCGTTCCTTACGAGTCACTTCAGGCTCCTTTGTTTTCTTCTTTCTCTGTCTTTGCTTGGGAGGCGGTGCTCGTGACTTCTTTAGTGGTGCTGCAGGTTCCTTCATGGGGGCTGCTCTTGGTGCCAGCGACGGTGATCGGGGAGGGGTGTTGTTATTGTCGTCGTCGCTCCCACCACCAGGATGTGGTGGAGATGGAGATCTTGATATAGCAGGAAGCGACGGTCCTGGAGCAGGTGGTGCAGGAGATGACGGTCTTGAGCTATGAGGAGAAGGTCGCTGCTGGGGATCTACGGGGAGCGGTCTTGAGCTCTGAGGAGATGGCTCCGTGCCGGGAATAATGATGTAGCGTTTTCGCCATAGAATGATCCCATGAAGCGCATATGCCAGTGTCTTTTCCCCTTCACCTCCCGGGAGGTCGAGATCTAGGCCTTTATATTGGCTATCAACAATCTGCTCTACGCGGACGCTGGCGTAGCCAGGTGAAATCTCCATGCCACGACTGCTCTACCCCGCCAGGGTTGCTAACGCACTCCCGTACGCTACCTGTACATATAGTAGAAGTAAACAAGTTATTAAACTCTGATCACGAGGCGTGGATCAATTGACAAAATTGCATAAATATTATGTATAAGTATATCTTAATAGTGATGTTGCCGACCGGTGCATGCAGCTCACATGTGGTGCGTTGCGTGATGGCATCCATGGGGAACCGTTGCTCCTCCATGGGTAACCTGGGCGTCTGCGCATCGGCGACCCCTGTAGAAGCACAACTGCTCAAGAGGCGTTGAGAAGGGCTGGCGTAGTTTGGATTCGGCAATGCTCCAGATTGGGACAACTCCGCAACTGCGTGGGCCACTCGACGATTGATTTCCTCCAACATTCTTTCTTCTTGTGCCTGCACTTTGGATTCTAGCATTTGCCGCCAGCTCTCCTCGATCTGTTCCTTTCTTCGCTTGTGGCTTCTGTACGATGCGCTGTCGCCTTGGAAAGCAAACTTCCACGAAATGACCCCGAACCCTCGGCAACGTCCTGGGTGCTCAGGATTACCGAGGGCCAATGTGAGCAAATCATTCTCTCGGTCCACCTTCAACCTCCCAGCCTTAGAATCTTCAATGTTCTTCATAAGACGTTTGGCCTTCTCACGTATTGTGTCATTGAAAATCAACGTCCCATCCTCTTGGCTCAGGGAGCCTCCATGAGCGTAATACCAATTTTTTGATCGTTCAGACCATTCAATAGTTGCAGGTACGATTTCCCGTTCGATCAGATCTTGTTCCATCTTTCTCCATTTGGGAATTGCTGTGCCACAACCACCTCGCCCTAGATGATGATGGTAGGCCTTCTGACCAGCATCTGTAGTGTTGGTCAGGATCTTTTTCACACCATCTTCACTCCTCTATATTTAACAAATGCCTCCCAGTGGTCCCTCAACTTTGGCCACGCGTTGAAGTCTGGAGTTTGGCCCTTCTTAATGTAGTTGGCATCCAACATCTTCTTGAATGTCTGGAATTGTATAGCCATCTTCTTCAGCGTCCATGCTTTCACATCCTTTTCAATATATCCTTCGGGGAATGTGAAATGTCTCTTGACATCTTCCCACAGCATATTCTTTTCTGTCTCCGGGAGGGCGCACGGATTAGTGCTTCTGCCCTTCCATTCTTTGATGCTGATAGGCACGTTGTCCTCGACGATTGCCCCGATCTGACTCACGTACTTCTTTGCTACTTTCTCGGGAGCAACCGGCCTGCCCTCTTCTGTCACTTCCGTGATGACAAGTCTCCCTTCCATCACCTTTGTACGACCTCGGGTCTTCTGCCCTTGCGTCGATCCAGAGGGCTAACAGTTCAAGATTCATTAATTAGTACGTAGTAGTAACGGTGGCGTGAAACAATACAAGATTCGTTATATATATACCTCGTCGGAACCTTCCGCCACGGCAAGGTGTTGCTGGGGCTCATGCTCTTCATTCGCATCGGAACATGTCCGCCTGGGTGCCCTCTTCATCGGTGTACGATAGTGGAAGGTTGTCGCCACTACCATCACCAGCGATTATCTGCTCCATGAGATACCTTGTGGTCTCGTCGTCTGCCATTTCAACTATTGATTGAAACATACATGGAATCATACATGATAGTCATAGAAATCGCCTTAGTTATATGTACATAAGGGTATATACATGAAATCATAAAATAACATGAATCCCACAAAGTCCGGAATGTTTATACAAATTTCAACAAATTAGTAGTACTTTGTACGAATTTCTACCAAATTTCTACTAATTTATACATATTTATTAGAATTTCTAGGAAAAAACTGCTAATTACTACTAATTCCTACTAATATACAAATATCTATTGATTTTATAACTAATTCGTTCCCGGCGCCAGTGCCGGCGGACCTCGCGCGGTCGACGGTGCTTAGGTTGGGACGGCGGCGGCCGAGGCAACGGGACGGCGGAGGCAGAGACGGAGCGAGGTGGCCGTGGCAACGATTAATTTCTAACCTAGGCCAAGGCGAGGACGGACGTCTCTGGAATTAGGCACCGTCTCCTATGCGAAGGAATAAACCACGATGAAACACGATTAATTTCTAACCTAGGCGGAGCCCTTCGTAACCCGGGACTAACTAAATACTACTAATTTCCAATAATTTGATTTTCTAACTCATATACAAATATCTATTGATTTTGTAACTAATTACTTATCATTTCTATTTATTTTCTAACTAAAAAAATAAAAAAGGCCCTTGTTGACGCAAGTCGGTGGGTTTGCGTCAGCAAGAGCGGTACATTCCCGGCGCCAGTGCCGGCGGACCTCGCGCAGTCGACGGTGGCTGGGGCGGCGGGACGGCGGCGGCCGGGGTGGCGGGACGGCGGAGGTGAGGACGGAGCGAAACAAACGCCGAGCGGAGGCGGCCGGCCGGCGACAAGGGGCGACGAGGTGGCGCGCGCGACGGAGGCGGCGACGAGGAGGCGGCGAAGAGGCCCCGCGATGGAGGCGGCCGGCGGCGACGAGGTCGAGGGGGCGCGATGGAGGAGGATCGAGGCGGGCCGGGGCGATGGAGGAGGAGGCGGTCCGGGCGCGGGCGAGGCGGTTGGGCGGCAGGACGACAATGGCCGGGGCAATGAGGGATGACGACGGCGGCGGCCGGCGAGGGAGGCGGACAGGTGGCGACGGACCAGGAACGCGGGATCTTCGCGAAATTTTGGCTAAGTGTAACTGGCGTGAGGGGTAGAAGAGGCTATAGTGCCTTTTATCCTGCCCCCTCTTATCCCGGTTCGTAATGGCGCCCGGGACTAAAGGACCTTTTGTCCCGGGTCCCATTACCAACCGGGATAAAAGGCCCGGGACAAAAGGGTACGTCCACCTGGCGGGACTGGAAACCTACCCTTTTATCCCGGGTGCCAACACCAACCGGGATAAAAGGGACCCCCTTTTATCCCGGTTGCTGGCAACCGGGATAAAAGGGTACGTCCCGGCAGGAATCGAAAACTACCGTTTTATCCCGGTTGCAGTTGTCAACCGGGATAAAAGGGGGGCCTTTTGTCCCGGTTTCAATTGGCACCCGGGATAAAAGGGCCTTTTCCCACCCTTTCATCACCCGCCTATTTTTTGGAAAAGGATTTTATTTATGTTTTCACTGCATTTCAGGATGAAAAACAAAAAACTTCACATATTTTGTACATGCAAAAATATATTTAATTAGCGAGTATATTGACAATAAGTGTGATTTAGTCATTAATTCTATACCAGTTCATTTAGCCTCTAAAATATTTATTTTACTGCATCACTGTGATCAAGAAATTATTCAATTAAATAATTTCAACGCGCAAAAAAATCCATGTATGTATGTGGTTAACATTGTTCATGTTTATCTAATAAATCTTCACCTAACAAATTTAAGAACACATGAAATTATACATATGATAAATTAAAAATTGTATCAAGTACTACACAAAGGTCATGTAAATTTAGCGTATTACAATACAACATTGTAAAATTTTCTTCTTCACGAAAGTTCCTTGATCATGATCGCGGTGTAAGTACGGAGCCTTTTCTTTAGATAGCAGGATGCTTGGATCAACTTCAACTGCGAATGGAGGCATGCCATCAAACTGATCATAATCATCTGATTGCTCTATTTTATCCTCAACTCCCACGATTTTTTTCTTTTACCTGGAAGAACTATGTGGCACTTTGGCTCCCATGTCTCTTCTGGATTTCTCTTGGGTTTACTACACATGTCCTTCACATAGAACACCTGATGCACATCATTGGCAAGTACGAATGGGTCATCACTGTATCCAGTCTTGCTCAGATCTACTATTGTCATTCCGTACTGATCTTTGGTTACGGCAGTTAGCTTCACCCAATTGCAAGAAAATAGAGGGATGTACAGCGGTCCGTATTCAAGTTCCCATATCTCCTGGATGAAACCATAATACGACTCCTTGCTATTATTTCTATCTATGGCATCTATGCGGACACCACTATTCTGGTTCATGCTTTTCTAGTCCTGGGCTCTTGTGTAAAATGTATATCCATTTATCTCATAGCCTTGGAATTTCACGATTGTGCTAGCAGGTCCCCTGGCTAACCAAGCAAGCTGTGGGTGAATCTTAGAGTTACCCATAAGTTGTTGGCGCAACCAGGAGGGAAAAGTTTCCATGTGATGACGGGTAAGCCAAGAATCGGATTTGGTCGGGTTTTTGGAAACTACCATTTGCCTGTGCTGCTCGATATACGGAGACACAAAAGATGACTATTGTAGAATAGTGTAGTGTGCCTTGTCGAACAAATCAGTATCATTGCTAAAACTTGATTTCCTTCCAAGGGTGCTCATTTCTCGGAGCCTCCCCTCGTGGCGTGAAGTTGGAACCCCAATCGAGTCAATTGAATCAATAAAATCAACACAAAACTTGATCACCTTCTCTGTTCCATATCCCTTGGCGATGCTTCCTTCTGGACGGGCACGATAAAGAACATAGTTTTTTAGGACTGCCATAAACCTCTCGAAAGGCCACATATTGTGCAGGTATACAGGTCCGAGAATACCAATCTCTTTTTCTAGGTGAACCAGTAAGTGCGTCATAATATTGAAGAAGGATGGTGGAAATAACAACTCAAAACTGACAAGACATTGCACCACATCGTTCTGTAGCTTTGATAGCTTGGATGGATCGATTGCCTTCTACGAAATTGCATTGAGAAACGCGCATAGCTTTACGAGCGGCAACCGGACATTTTCTGGTAGAACATCCCTCAGTGCAACCGGAAGTAACTGGATCATCAACATGTGGCAGTCATGCACCATGATATTTGTAAACTTCTTTTGTTTCATATTTATTATTCACTTTATATTCGAGAAGTACCCAGATGGGACCTTCATACTATTCAAGCATTCAAACATGCTATCCTTCTCTTCCTTGCTGAGAGTGTAACTGGCAGGACGTAAGTAGTGCTGTCCATTATCTCTCTTTTTCGGATGTAGGTCATCTCGTTGCCCCATGGCTTTCAGGTCATGTCGTGCTTCCAATGTATCTTTCGAGGTCCCATAAACACCCATGAAGCCTAGCACGTTCACGCAAAGATTCTTCGACAGATGCATCACGTCTATTGCGTTGCGAACCTCTAGGATTTTCCAATAAGGTAGCTCCCAAAATATTGACTTTTTCTTCCACATGGGTGAATGTCCGTTATCGTCGTTTGGAACAGGTTGGCTATCAAGACTCTTTCCAAAGACTACATTTACATCCTTCATCATCTCGAAGACACGCTTTCCATTAAGGTGTGCAAGTTTTTTACGATGGTCTGACGCCCATTTGAAATGCATCCCACTCTTTCTCAGCTGGTGGTGAGTAGGGAGAAATCGACAATGACCCATATAGACGACCTTCTTATAGTGCTTCAAATACATGCTGTCTGTGTCGTCTAAACAGTGGGTGCATGCCCGATATCCCTTATTTGTCTGTCCCGAAAGGTTACTCAGTGCAGGCCAATCATTGATGGTTACGAACAACAATGCTCGTAGATTAAAGATCTCTTGTCTATCCTCATCCCACACACGTACACCTTCTTCCTTCCAGAGCTGTAAAAGGTCATCAACCAACGATCTTAGGTACACGTCAATGTCGTTGCCGGGTTGTTTTGGGCCTTGGATAAGCGCCGGCATCATAATGAACTTCCGCTTCATGCACAGCCAAGGAGGAAGGTTGAACATACATAGGGTCACAGGCCAAGTACTATGGCCACTACTCAACTCACCGAATGGATTGAATCCATCAGTACTTAAACCAAACCTTATGTTCCTTGCTTCACTTTCAAAGTCCGAGAATGCTCTATCAATTGATCTCCACTGGGCCCCATCTGCGGGGTGTCTCAGCATCTCATCTTCCATGCGTTCTTCTTTGTGCCATCGCATCAACTTAGCATTCGCCTTGTTCCTAAACAAGCGCTTTAAGCGTGGTATTATAGGGAAATACCACATCACCTTCGCGGGAACTCTCTTCTTGGGAGACTGTCCCTCGACATCACCAGGATCATCTCACCTGATCTTATACCACAGCGCTTCGCAGACGGGACAAGCATCCAATTTCTCGTATTCATCACCACGATAGAGGATACAGTCATTAGGCATGCGTGTATCTTTTGAACATGCAATCCGAGAGGGCAAATAATCTTTTTAGCTTCATATGTTGTGGACGGTAATTCATTATTCTCTGGAAGAATCTTCTTGACAATGTTCAACATCCCCTGAAATGCCTTATCGGACACACCATTTTTTGCCTTCCATTGCACAAATTCTAGTGTCGTACCTAGTTTTTTATGGCCCTGCTGGCAACCTGGGTACAACAATTTTTGGTGATCATCTATCATGTGCTGCAACTTTGCTGCTTCCTTCTCAGTTTCGCAATCTCTGTGTGCATCTCGTATCACCTGACCAAGGTCATCAGTAGGGTCATTTTCTGCAAATTCATGTTCATCAGCCTCGCCCATTGTAGTATCTGCAAAAGCTTAGCCTGCAACCCAGTCCGGAATGCTGTCATCTTCCTCCTCCTCCTCTCCATCTTCCATTACAACCCCTCGTTCACCGTGCTTGGTCCAAACCAAATAGTTAGGCATGAAACCGTATTTAAACAAGTGGTTGTGAATAGTCCCCCAGGAATCCTTTGAATACTCCTTCTTGTTATTGCATTGGAAGCATGGACAACATACGAACCCATTCTCTGGCTTGTTCTCTTTGGCCACTTCGAGAAAATAATGCAAGCCATCAATAAACACCTTGCTCCGCCTGTCTGCATTATACATTCATTGCCGGTCCATCTGCATCGTATTACGCATAAAAATGGATTACACTTGACAATAGATTACGCGTGAAAATTGATTAAAGATCTAAACAACATGATACAATACAACAACATGAAGATCCAAATACACATATTTAAATTAAAGATCCAAACAACATGATACAATACAACAAGCCATCCACTGGTTATTATCTAGGAGGACTTTAAGCATCCTTGGGCGGTGAAGACGAAGGTTCCGATGACCCAGCCTCATCTTAGGTTTATTTGTGCCACCTGAAACGGTAGTACTAAGTGGACGTGAAACACCCGGGACTAAGGGTGGAGCATAATGACCACCAAAAGGAGGTTCCTAACCCGCGGCAACAACTTCTTCATGACGTTGCTGCAAATAATGAAGCATTGCTTTTTGCAACGCGCTCATTTTCTTCGGCTTATGCTGAGGGCCAACTATGATTTTCCCCTTGCCGAAAGAGGAACCACGATCGCCCCCACCATCACCACTTCCTAGTAGCAGAAGCCATCTATGTACAAAAATTATTACCTTAGCACTGCATAAGTTGTTGAACTTGAAAACCGTGATCATCTCGCGAGCATGTCCTCAACTGGGCGGCACCGCACTTCGTCATGAAAGAGGTTCGATTCTACGGAAAAGGGGATACGGTCACGATGTCCGTATCCACTCTTTCTCATAGAATCGAACCTCCTTCTTGACATACGTTGCTGCTCGGCGGAGAACATCCTCGCAGAGATGACCATGGTATGCAAGTTCAAGTTTGGATTTGAAAAACCATATTGAATTTGATAAGTTCAACAAGTAGCAGAAGCCATCTATGTACAAAAATTCTTTCCTTAGCACTGCAGAAGTTGTTGAACTTGAAGACCATGATCATTTTGCGAGCATGTTCTCAACTGGGCGGCACCGCACTTTGTCATGAAAGAGGTTCGATGCTACGGAAAAGGGGACACGGTCACGATGTCCGTATCCACTCTTTCTCATAGAATCGAACCTCCTTCTTGACATACGTTGCTGCTTGGCGGAGAACATCCTCGCAGAGACGAACACGGTATGCAAGTTCAATAAGTATGGATTTGAAAAAACTTATAGAATTTGATAAGATAAACCGTCTAGACAAGGTAGCATCATTTTTAAACCACTTCAATAATACATACTATATATGACACATCAATGAGTCCCTCACATTCTAGCTCAAAATACCTCTCCATTTTTTCCTTCATCACATTCTAGCAAATAAACTTAATTTCCATCTCCAAAGCATAAATCAAAGCGTAACAAGAGGATGAAGTAGCAAACCTTCACAACACTTATGTTGGCTGAGTGAAATTTCCATGAAAATGAGGGAAAAAACTTCGGGCAGCACCTCCCTTGCTTCGGCACCACCGGAGAGTAGGTGAAGCTCAGCTCTCTGTCTATGTGGTGGACTGGCTCGGGCTGGAGGAGGAAGAAAGGCCTCTGTCTTAGTATATAATGGGGATGAGTTTTTATCCCGGTTAAAAACTCCAACTGAGATAAAAAGGAACACCTTTTGTCCCGGTTGGAACCTCCAACCGGGACAAAAGGGTGTCCCTTTTGTCCAGTTGGAAGCTGCAACCGGGACTAAACTTTTTGTCCCGGGTGAAGACTTCAACCGGGACAAAAGGTCCACCCTTTTATCCCGGTTGGAGCCTCCAACCGGGACAAAAGGGTCCCGCCACCGACGGCCCCAAACTAGCCGTTGCAACCGGAAAAGGGGGGCCTTTAGTCTCGGTTGCAAATACTAACTAGGAGTAAATCCTCCCTCCATTTTTGCCTACCGTGACGCACCCCCTTTGTCCCGGGCTAATTTTAAACCGGGATAAAAGGGGGCGCATCGAAAGCTAATTCTCTACTAGTGTCTCACAATCAGACCAACTGATTATAACAAAAAAAAAAGGACTAAACACCAGTAAACGACGATCCATCCGCCCGTTCCACCGAGACGTGCTGTGTAGCCAGGTTGAGTGTACATGCATATGCATGCACACTGCTGGTAGTTCAGCAGGCGGGCATGACCGACCGATGACTTGATGAGCGAGCCAGTCCTCGACGAAACCAGTGATAGATGCAACTGCTGAACTGCACTACTGCAGCGACACGAGACATGGGCTGGCCAGTGGCCCGTGGCACCGCTACAACAAAACATACGATCGAACAGGGCCATGGCACATCGATCGATCCATCTCTCACAGGTCTCTGTCGATCTCTCGATCTCCAAGCACCCATCTAGCTCTATGATCTCATCACACGGCGGCCGGACAGTGTATACTCAAGAGTGATCGCACACACGTACGATCGACGCGTACGTATTCTCGATGGACACGTAACGCACGCATGGGCGGCCATTCGAGAGTCGAGACCAAACAGGCAAACACACTGTGCCAAATCGCCATTCGATTTCATGACTTCGGAGACGCGTTCTAGAGCCCAACAGGGTCGTGAATAGTAGCATCAATGCCCAACAGAGACGTACGTACACGTACAGGGCTTGTTCACGCGTCCGTCGACCGATCGGCGGATGGACGGGGAGCAGAACGTATGGAGCAGCCGTTGCGTACTTGATGAAATGTGTCCGGTGGCAAAAGACAACCGCGGTGGGTCTCACGTCACATGCCCGCTGCATGCATGCGGCTGAGCCGGCCAGTAGTGTAGTGCTGCGGCTTGCCGCTTGCACCAGCACGGCGCCACGCACTACTCCTAGTCTCCTAGCTACTGTCCTACAGGCTACAGTGCACTACGCCGGCCGTAACTCTAGCTGGCCGGCCCTCTTGCAAGATACTAAAAATACTAATATACAACATAGGCATGGCAGCGTACGTGCAGTATGTGTGTACATGCTCGGGCCAACTCAAGTCCCATTCGTGCTACAAAGGCGTACGGTCCGAGGACAGTTGCACGCATCAAATGTCGTACGGTGGACGGTGGAGCTAGTTTACATAAATGCATGGTGAATGAAAAACTTCCATCCATAGGACTCTCGGACCGTGTGGATGGGTTAAAACTAACTGATAGTTAATACATACTACAGCTAAATATTAGCTTTGTGTGTTTCAATCAACAGCTAATAGGGGTGGATTCCTGATTAAAAGTCACTTTTATGTGAGATATGCATCACAGGGCGGGGGGATTAGCCTATCCAAAATGTGGACATAGAGTTCACAGTTTGTTGCATCCATGGTGGGAGGTTGTTGAACTGGAATGGTTAAGATAAATGAGCCTAGTGGACTGGGAGATACGTACCTTAATTATTTTATGAAAGATGAATAGGAAGCCCCAATGGTTAGAGTTAATGGTTAGGCAGCTCACAATTAGCTTGCTAGATTAATTAGCTTTTGGATACATGGGCTGATGATAGTTACAATCTTCAAAAATCTATTTTACCCTTGGTGGATGGGAGATAGGGATAGGTGGTAGCAAAAAAAATGTTAGATCTTTTTAACAAAAATCAGCTAAATTTTGCTAGCTAATTATTGGGTAATATTCAGTAGTTGGGCTTTTGCCTAACAATTAGCCATCCTATTTTGAATCCGGTAGAGCTAACTTTTAGCAGCTAACAATTAGCCTCGGTATCCAAATATGCCCTTAGCTGGGGATTTGTTTAATAATTGGCCTTTCTATCCAAACATGCCCTCGGTCGTAGAATTGTGTTTCACTTCAGGTAATAGAGCATGTTAATTTTGTCCCATTACATACAAGCAAAGCATGTACCGTATGTGCATGCATGTGTGCGAATCATGGGCAGCTCGATCGATTTGCAATCGCCGGCGGAGGAACCTGGCGCCCACGTCGCCGCCGATCGCTTTTCCTCAGAGAAAAAGGCCAGCAAGTGGATCGATCGACAGAAGGAGAAGAATATATGCACAAACACACACAAAAAAGCAGCGTCGTTTTCTACTTGCACTAGTCCATAAAGATTCAGCCAGAAGCTTTGGCCGGACATGTGCATGGTCTCATGGCGGCTGGCCGTCCGTACGCGCTCCGCCGGTGTAGTTTATTGGGGGGGCGGTGATGGGCGACTGAGAAGAGAAAGGGTACTAAGAAAGTGTACCCATCTCTCTTTGCGGCTGCAGCATGCACACACATGCGAGCCTCAATCTCTCAGCTGAGCAGGAGAAAGGCCATCGCCTTCGCCTCGCCGGCCATGATTCCTTCACGCGCGCGCACAAGCGCTAATCATTGTTCGAGCTGATGATCAGGGTTGGCAGCAGAACGGCA
Source organism: Setaria viridis (assembly GCF_005286985.2). Lineage (NCBI taxonomy): Eukaryota > Viridiplantae > Streptophyta > Magnoliopsida > Poales > Poaceae > Setaria > Setaria viridis. The sequence continues at coordinate 31,573,925 of NC_048264.2, read as the reverse complement.
GCGGCGCACACCGAGATCATCTCTCTTTGTTGGCTTTATTCCCGAGAGATCCTGCCAAACCCCCAAGGAGATCGATCTCGATCGTCCGCCAGGCCATACTTCCCAAAAGGATCGAGCTAGCTTTGAGCCAACACTTTCAGATATGTATATATATAGTATATATAGTACTCCTGCTGCTCGATTAACAATTGCATGTAGATCGAACTCGAACATCATCTTTTGTGAACTTCTGTTTCCTGATGATGATGGCATGTGTTACCTGTCATCACCGGATTGATCGATGCATGGGTATGGTGATGGCTGGCATGTGTTCAGAGTGGTGTTGAAGCAACAAACATGGTGCGGCCATGCTTTCTGAACATGTAAGCTTGTGGAGCGCGGTTTGATCTGCTTGTTGTGTGGTCCTGCCAGTTCAGTGTGCCCATGATCGATATTCAGTTGCGTCGTCCTAGCTGGTGCATTGTTCCGGTACAGGTACATCTATTTCCGCTGCGACTTTTTCTGTAGACACATGTAGTACATGCATGGCATGTAACGCTTGGAATGATTCAGAGTGTATTCATGCCGGAAAGGAACAGGACACGGAGCTTTGTCACATGTGTATGGCATCGCATACCAACGGATTATCTTCCTTCTGCATATATATCTTGGAATTTCAAGCCATACTAGTTAGGATTTTGTAAAGCTTTCTTCTAGCATTTTGATCAGCAAAAATTCTGCGACGTTTCCGTTTCTTCATCTTGTTCTGGGCAATACCTAGTACCATTTGTCAAGAGTTTGAATAATCCTTCCCTTTCAGCGATACAAAAAATTAAAACTGTATCCGATTTGAATTTTAGTCTGAATGGCCTATATATCATTTACAGGGACAAGTAGATCTGGTACGTCTATGGTGGTTGCATGCACTTGCACATAGTACACTAGGACTAGGTCACCTTCATGCATTAGGATACCTGTGCAATGATTCGTTCTTGCTGCGACCGGCTGCACGTTGGGCTGGGTCGTCTTTCGCTTTTGGCTAGGTCGGTGGTAGCACCACAGGCTTTTTGCGTAGCAACGGCGGGCCTAGCAGCTGTAGGGGATGAAACCAAGTTGACGCAACGGAGACAGACAAGAATGATGCGTTGCAGCCTCTATGAGCCACCTCAAAGGCAGAGAGACGAGGACCACAGGGTAACACGGCGATAAATTTGGTTGGGGTCCCGTCAGCTTTTCTCTTTGCAGGCAGTCAGGCACTGAAAGAAAGGAGGCGTGGCATCAGGGATAGCCCCTCCGAGAGTGCCCTTATTTCAGGCTAGTGCCCCGCCAACCCCCCCCCCCCACCCCCCACCCACCCTCTACAGTCACCTATAAGCATGTAATGTCGTTCATGTCACCCTGCGTCTACGAGACTGTTCGGATATCCGTGCTATCTATCACATCGGATGTTTGATACTAATTAGGAGTATTAAACAGTCTAATTATAAAATTAATTGCACACATGGAGTCTAATTCGTGAGACGAATCTATTAAGCCTAATTAGTCCATGATTTGACAATATGGTGCTACAGTAACTATTTGCTAATGATGGATTAATTAGCCTTAATAGATTCATCTCGAGAATTAGACTCCATCTGTGCAATTAGTTTTGTAATTAGCTCATATTTAGTCCTCTTAATTAGCATCCGAACATCCGATGTGACATTGCTAAAGTTTAGCACCTTGTATCCAAACACCCCCTGTATATGTCACCAAGTTTAGACGTATAGGCCGGTGAGCTAATAATGGCATGTGATCTGATGAGCAACTAAAACAAACTTCTATAGGTTGCATTGGTACTCGATCACCGTAGTTAAATTATTTGAAGGTTAAGTTTGAACACTAATCTTGCAAATAACTCTATGCACATTCCATTTGCAAAAGAAACGATTTGGTAAATCTAACTCTTCACCTGCAAGTCAACCATGTTTGAACAAATATGTAGGTACAGAACGTAAAATCTTCAATTTCCACCTCGTATTCTTCTTAACCTATACTATAGCTCCTCGGTTCATTTGGCCCCTCACTGACCAGTCCTTGGATGATAAAAAGTAAGCTCATTTCTAAGGGTCTCATCTCAACTCTAAGCACAGTTGTGGCATCTATCAAGAGTAGTAGATTCAAGTCCAGATTTATCAGTTCTTAATGCAATGTTACACATCTGGCACATATTTGCGGGAAAAGATTCCGTCAATTCATGCTTCGTCTAAATTTTGGTGTACTCCAAAGCTAAAGAAATGATCTTCCCCATGTGTCTATGTATTTACTAATGTAAAGGTGAATTGATCATACCTCAGCTGATAACATCCCCTGTGGTCGAATTTGTCCACCCAGATTTGAGTCCTCAACTCGGCATGAGTTCTCATATTTTTCTGAGTTTATTCCATTACTTAAATGGCATTATTCTTTTAGTGGTAGGTGACATGCCCACCGACAGGATTGGAGACGCATGCGGTGATTTTGTCAATCTTAAAATCTGTCACCCCAGTCTCTGGGATGTGCAGTAAAGTTAGGATTTGTGTGCGTGCATTCATATGAATGAGTGCGTGTGAGCATCTGCGTCTGCACTAATGCTTCGAATGTAAAAACATATATATTTGTTTCCCACCCCGAATCATATAATCAAGTTATAATCTATATGCTGAGGGAGGACACCTTATTGAATTATACTAAATTTACCTGTTGTTGTAATGTAGCTATATTTTGAAATCTGTTTGTTGCAAATTACCTATTATAAAGCTGGATTATATGACCTGGGAAACGAAACCAGAATAGGACATGAATGTTAGCGCAGCGGCGTATGCTGGATCAGGGCTCAGGAGCAGGTTTATTACCTCTGCCACCGCAGACCGCACCCTCCAATATTGTTGGCTTTGCTCAAATTCCAGTCGGCGGGTCAATGTTACTGACGTCAGAGCGCAGTCGTGGCGCCGAGGCCAGAGGTAGCGCGAGTCCGTACGCGCGGGAATCAATTCGGCCGACGGGCGCAGCGCCGGCGCACAAGTTCAGGCAGCACAGCACACTGCACAGCACGGGCTCGAGCTCGATCTCGATCGGGCCCGGGCCCGGCCGGGTCTACGCTCGGCACGCCGCTGGCCGCTCCATTTTCCGATGCGGTTCTTGCCCCCCTCCCCACCCCACCCACCCGCGTGCCGGGCGATCCTACGGAGGGGAGGAGGCACGCAGCCACGCAAGGGCTGTCCGCGCGGGCGCGGGCGCTGTCCGCGCCGGCCGCACAGGCCTGCGCCACGACGACGGTTCGCGCGCGGCGGCCCGTGTTGTTGCTGCCGCCGCGCCACGCACACCGCCAACGCATTCATTCGCTGCCGCTGGCTGCACGGGGCCGGCGCTGCGCGCTTGGCTACTTGCTAGTGAATTCGTGTCTCGGCCTCCGCGCGCGCGCGCGCGCGGCCGCGCGCAGTGGCGAGGTGCGGAGCTCGTGGGCTATACAGAAAAATTCACCAATTCACTGTGGATGGATGGGTGAACACACCTCCCTGACCCTGAACAACGGCATGGCTGAATGGTTCGCTGATCACACCGTACCTCAAAAGAGAAGAACAAATTAAAAGCTAGCGTCGCCATTGATGAAGCTTTTTGCAGCGTGCGTGCATGCATGCATGATGCATGCTTGGTAGCAGGTGGTGAGGTGAGCGCGCGTCTGAGCGCGACCATTCTCACTTTATTTATTTTATTCATACTCCTATATCATCCCTTGCTCGCTACCACTACTCTGGGTCAGCCTTGACTGCCCTCTGCTAATCCTTTTGTCCTCACTCACGCAGCGCAGGAGATAAAAAGGGACAGCGGCCGGGTAAAGCGCATCGTTTTTTTGTTCGCTTTAACTTTGCTCAGCATGCAGCACTGAGCCGAGCTGAGGCCTGGCTGCTGCAATGCCTGCGCCTCTCATTCATCATCCGTCCGGCCATCTCGCTGCACTCGGCACTCCACCGTCGTATGGTGAAGCGAAGCGATAAAGGGCGCGCCCCGCCCGTCACCTCTGCCCTGTCCCTCCGATCCCTGCTTCCTCTGCCTCCGTATCATTCACCGCCCCGCTTGGCCGGACTCACGTGAAAGTGCGACAGCTACACGTGCCGCACTAACTGGACATGCGCGCGAGAGTGCGCAGTCGGCGTCAGGTCATGCACCCAGACTGCTATTCTGCTAGCATCTCCATCCTCTCTCTCATACCGTACCGTCACAAGGAGTGCTGTGATTTCTCTGATTTGCTCTCGATCGACTCGGAATCTCGGCTTTCAAGCCAATCTTCGCTGCGGCCGTCCCCGATCCTCTGCATTTCGCACGTGCGAGTCGCCAGAGGATACACTGGCCTACTCCACAAAGTGCCTTCCTCATCTCATCGCGAAAGCGCGCGGGCCAGGTAGAGCTAGCTAGCACAAAATGCCATGTCTAATAGCCATTTCGACTAATCGACCTCGTCTGGTTGATACCAACTTGGGTCCCATGGCTTTGGTCAAATCGTTTTCTGCTGACAGTGATAAGTACAAGGGGGGAAATGTTACCGTGCTTCGTGTCATGATGCTGCAAGATTCTCCCTCACATGGGCTTGATAAGATATGTGACACTAGCAGCTCTGGGACTACGACACTGGTAATCTGGTGACTCGTGACTATACCCATCTCTGTATGTTAATTGTCTCCTGTTTCCCGTAAACAGCACAAGACATTGTCATCGCCAGAACATGTGTACAGCAACATCGCGGTCGCTTTTTAGCAAAAACCACTCTGGTTGCTTCTGGAGTACGTGGTCGCCCGGCGATGGGGATTGATCGAAGAGCCAGAAACGATCATTGAGCATGCAACATGCTGGTGCCTACGTTCGAAGTGCACACCCGGCCCTATAAGAAAACGGAGTGGCAGCTAGGATAAAGCATTGTAGCTTTTCTTACTTTCCCTCCTTCGGTTCATATATGGACCATGAAACTGTTTGCTTTCCTTCAATCTGAAGCCAAATATTAATCGACTTAGTGACAACAGAGATTAAGCTTTTCTTTTCGGTTGGGCTACGTATATTGCCTATAGGTAGCTGGTGGTATGTGTTGGCTATCACTATTAGGTTTCTCGAGTATTGTTCGCGAAGATGGTTAGTGTTCTTATCTAAAGTTTCATTTGTTTTCTCCGAATGCCAACTTTTCTGTAGGTTGACTCAAATTTTTCTCAAGCTAATGTATAAACGAACCAGCAACAAAAGAAATCATAGACACGTAATACCCATCAAACCTAGAGCATATATCAAGATTGTTGGGTATGTTGTAAATTACATTGCCATAGCTTGCAGTTTGCCACCTTATCAGCTTCTTGTTCTATGCAAACAAGAAATAATGCTCCGACGAGGTGGAGGACTATCATCCGGGTTAGAACCAAGAAGGTGGCAAGTCACACATTCTGCATTATTAGTGCCTACATACAAAAAAATGGAACTGCTTGGATAACAAAATAAGTGTAGATTTGCTAGCTATTAAACTACTCCGTAGATCATAATTTATAGTTAGCTTAGTTGTTCAGTTTTTCTTATAATCTGGGTCAACTCTTTTCTTTTCTTCTTATTAATGCATGTTGGGACAATGTTCTGAATCTTTCGGAAAAAAATCATGATGAAAAGATTTGAGGTGACATCCATACTATACATGATTATTTTTTTCTAAAAAAACAAAAGTACACTAGATCAGTTTCCCGATGTGGCAACAACATCTAAGCTAACTTGGAATGTAGGGGTGCGTTTGGCAGCCTGTATAGGCTCAGCCGGGCCCGTGAACCAGGCCCGAGCCAGATGGGCTAGGCCCATGGGGTGCAGAGATGTTGATTGGTAAATCTGCCTCCCATGGTGTTGGTTGGGTTGGGATTGTGTTTGTTATGGTGGGCCGCCTGTGGCCCCCCATAACCACCCCAAACTGCCATCTAGAGATGGCGTTTGGTGGCCTGCATAGGGACAGGTGCCCTCACAATGCGCAGGCCATGGTGAAGGTTACCACCCAGCCACAGGCGCCCAGAAATGCAGAAAACAAAGGATGAATACATAAACTCTTATTGAAAAGACCTAATTAGGAAGGTTATCAGTTCAAATATAACACAAATTTACATAGAAAGCTAATTACATCAGTTTGAGAAAGTAATTAACAAGTACGGTAACATCATCAAGAGGTATGTTGCATGATAGTTGCATGTGAACCAATAAGGAACAATGTACACTTGCACACATAACTTGAAGTAGCGAAATTAGAACCACAAAACTAGGATTTCGACACGAAATTAGGTCAACCGAGGTTATTAAGGCCTCCCACCCATAACTCCAATAGGAACATCAGATGAAGAAGAAATTGTGCTTACAGTATGATTGTAGCCAATCTTCTTGAAACAAACAACATCAAAAACCATGAACTTGGTAGCAGCGGGCAACATCTCCAAGCACCATTGCCACCAGTCAAAACCACCAACATGGGGAACGGAAACACAATTTACAAGTCAGGGAAGCTATGTAGGTACGAATAAAAGCCTCAGACAGAATGCATTTGGGAAAAGAAATTTTTGTCATCATTGGGAAAAAAGTAAAGCATGGCTCAGGTGAAGTTACTTGCCTACGAAATAGGACACAAGCAAGAGTTGCCTTGTAGTGAGGCAGTCAGAGGAACCCCTGACCGCATCACTAGGAGCTAACACCTACGAGGATCCTGCAGTTGCTAAGGCGTTCGGTTATTGCCGTGCATCATCATCGCCATGGACATAAATGTCACAACTGATGAAAAACAAAGAAGGCAGCACAATAAGAGACAAGGCTTCTTCTTTAGGCTCAGCTCAGGTGTACATACACGCGGCAAGGAGCTGCCTAATAGTGAGACAATCGAGGCAAGGTATACCTCATTTGCCTGAGTATGTAGCCAGCATCTTGAGGCATGCATGCTGCCCACCTTTACATCATTGCCACTAGGAACACGGAGGCATCAGAGAGGTTTGTTTGTGTCCTACCGAGAGATCCTACTCGCCAAGCTCGAGTGGATGTTGGTGAAGTTACCATATGACAACATTACCAAGGTCCACATCGAGCTTGGGGAATAGAACCCTAGCTCGGCACTCGCAAGCTAGCATATCATCATCCACACACAAAGAAATCGGCAAAAAAAAAGAGCCTCACCATGTTGAAAGGAGTTGCCTCACCAGTCTGAAATCATTCCTGAAACAGTTGGATTGAAAACTGCAATTCGATCATCAAAAACCACAAGGTTAGATCAAGAATATGTTGGGTCAGAGCACAAATAACTAAGCTCATCATCCCAAAATAAGCAAAAATAATAGAACAATAGCCAATATGAGATTGTCTCAGTATAAGTGCATCATAAGCATAGAAATAAGTATGAGAGGCCTCAGATCATAAGTCAAATATCCACAAACTGCCATATAGATAGGTGGACTCCAAAGTGGCAGTAGAAGAGTAGAAAGAAAGAGTAGAATAGATGCAATAAAATTGAAAGACACCATACAAAGAACAATAGGTACAAGAACCATAACAGAAATGCCACTTCATCATTGCCCAACCCAGTAGTATCACAGGCCAAAGAAAGAGGGAAACAATAGTAGCAACAAGGTAACAAGTGAAATAGCTGAAGAACAACAGGAAAATGGTATCAAGTTCAATACATAATTCAACAACAGAAGAAACATGATCACAACTTAAATAGCAAATTAAAGAACAGAACCAAGATGTGAACATGGCAACCAAGTAGGTAAATAAGAGTAGGAACTCTCACCAAGTAAATATCAAGTTAAACAACAGTAGTAACATGTCAACATGGCAAAGAACATACTAAGATCATGGCAAAGTAAAGCACATCAGGAAAATATCAAGATGGCAAATTGCTAAAATAAAGCTAACAGGCATCTGATGTAAACATGCATACATGGCATCACATCACAATCATCACATGCATATAGCAGTACTAGATCCATCATATTGCAATACTTACTTACCATGCAGTTCTTTAGCAAAATAGTTAGTGCCAATGTTCTTAACCTTACCATGCTACCATAGAACTTAATTATACTAATTAGCCACCCCCATGTGAATCAAAAACCAACACAAAAGACCATGTGCAAGTGAGGCTACACCCTAACAAGTCAGTCCTATGTATATAGAGATCTATGCAAAAGAAGGGAGTGGTCAGGGATGGAGACATGCTCAACTGTTTTCCCTGAGCTAGAAGGCAGTGCTTGCCCAGCAATGTTCTGAGCCAGAGGGTGCGATGGTTCTCGCCCATCTTCACAAAGGTGCTGCCCTGTGACTTGTTGTCAAGGAGGTGGCTAAAAGCAACGATGAGGGCCTCCTCAGAGAAGCCAGAGTCAGCATCACAACATTGTAGAGGTTAGGGTGCACCTGCTCAGGCCTAGTCTTCCTCAATGTAATAGCCATATTGTTCACAAAATCTGTTATGTTGGTAAGGACAAGTCAGCCCTCTTCCTCTTGTTCCCAACACAACATCCAGGGGCCGAACCCTCACCAGAGACAATAGCCTTGGTGACCGTCTTTTGGTCCACCTGCTGCTCAGTCGAAGTCAGGTCAACTAGCTGCTACTTGTCCACCTTCTTCTCTGTTGTCTCCCCAAAACCTAAAAAACACACTTAGCGCCTCTCCAGAACCCATGGTCCAGCGGCCTGTTGCCATGCCCCCTCCAAAAATGATCTCCATCTGCGTGTAGTGCTCAATGGGCTTGTTCAGCAGCTTAGCGTCCTTGGGATGATCCTGCAAAACAAAATACCAACAACAACAAGCTGTGTTAGTACTTACCAAAGGGAAATGAAAGCGGTTAATGAAAAATAAACAGAAACCATAATGAACCACTCACCTTGCAGTGTCCCAGGTAGTGCTCCTGCTCAAGAGTGATGCTGCACATGTCACCATCCCAGAGAGCACCACTGAGGTCCCTAAGCTTGCACACCCTACCCCACCTCCGCCGCCACTTACGTAGGTGGTTGTACACCTGAGTGGCGGTGACATGCTCCCCAGTCCATTCCCGCAGTGTCGGGGATAGATTCCTAGTACCCACAAGGAAGGAAGAAGACAGACTCCTACTAGAATTCCCCTGTAATCCTACTAGGACTCATACATTGCAATCCTGTTAGGACTTAACCGACTAGTAATCCCGTCCCCTGGAGTATATAATGGAGGACAGGGATCCCTCGATCGGTAGGTGAAGACCTCATAGAGCCACAATAGAGGATCAAATCCTCAAGCCTAAACCAAGGCAAAACAACACCCAAGCGCAGGGCGCAATATACAACACCCCAAACAGGACGTGGGGTATTACGCTACTCTAGTCGGAACAAGAGCATGACACACAATATTTACATTCATCACTGAATAAATTTCAATAGTTCCAATATTCTACAAATATACTACATAATGTATGCATCTCTTTTTGTAGGTCGAGCTTTGGCGACGACTCTCCAAGACGCTCAGCGTACCTCCAATGACTCCGCTAGCTCCCGGGCTTAGGGACTAAGCGCCAATTACTACTCGGAATATCTCCAATGTCTTAGCTAGCTTCCAATCTCAGGTGCTAAGCGCCAAATAACTACTCAACGTGGCTTCTACGGCTCACCTGGCGCATAAGCTCAGGGGCTAGATGCCGCAATACAACTCGGATGATGACTTGCATGAAGACTAAAGACCCTCGAATTGATTATTTAATCATTCCAAGGCTCGGGGGCTGATTAGCTACACCCAACAGCTATATTTTTCAAGACAAAGGCAAAAGATTCAAGATTTTATTGACCCTCAGCCTGATTCTTCGATTCAACCTAAGGCTCAGGGGCTACTCCATATGAAGTGCGACTTTCGCCGTCCTCCATATCACATTCCAAAGATGAAGATTACAAAGTCAAGATGGTAAAGGGTTTGAGCACACCATAGTCTCATGGCAGCTTTGAAAGACTTTGAAGATTCAGCCAAACAAAGTACTCGAGAAGCACTAAACTACTCGGTGAGGATCTGAAAAGTACTCGAAGACTGTTGCATTCGACTATGAAGCGTTCGGGGGCTTTTCGGAGATAGATCCCCAGTACCTAAAAGGAAGGAATAAGACGGACTCCTACTAGAATTTCCTTGTAATCCTACTAGGACTCCTACCTTATAACCGACTAGTAATCCTGCCCCCTAAAGTATATAAAGAGGGCAGGGGCATAGAACCACAACAGATGACCAAATCTTCAAGCCTTAACCAAGGCAAAACAACACCCAAGCGCAAGACGCAATATACAATACCCCAAACAGGATGTAGGGTATTGCGCTACTCTAGCGGCCCGAACCTGTATACATCTGTGTCTTATATCCTCACTTTTACCTTCGAGTTCCAGGTCTGACGATCTCCCACCAACCAATCTACTACCTCGAGATACCCTAGGTAGGTTGTCAGGTATAAAACATCGACACGTAGTGCCTTGGCCACCTTGTTCACATGTACCTCCTTGAAGCCCTTCTCAGGCCGCACACTAGTGCCAATGAGCTCACACATGCGACACAGCACAAACCCAGAGGTGGCAGTGGTCCACCTCATAGGAGGGTGACGCAGACCACCACCAGCTCCACCACCCTGTCCCTAACCACCACCAGTAGCAGCACCACCCCCCAGTCTCGCAGGACTACCACCACCACCACCGCCACCCCCCAGAGCCTGAGCAACATCACCTGCAGCACCACCCACACCAGCCACAGCACCACCACCACCATCTGGCAGACCCAAGCCCAAGGCAGCAGGAACAACACCCTGACCAGCAAGTAGCTAACCAGCACTAGCAAACCTAGCAGCAGCAGAACCAAAGAACACGTCCTCCTCAGCCATTGGCCTAGATAACCAATAGTATAGATTGCACCATAAACCATTAAGTACTAGACATATCATGGGTTAGGTCATTGCAGCCCTTGTGTCCCTAGAGCAATAGCAAATTAACAGGTAGCAGGGAAAACATCAAAGTAACCAGAAGATGATGAAAACAAATAGCAACAGCAAATGTGCAGAAACAAATAGAATTTAAACAACAGCATTGCAGGGAGAAAGCAAATTAAATTAAGTACAGTTGAGGTCTCAGCAAGTTTCAGCCAGCATCACATCACTACCACACCATGATTCCTTAAAGTTCCGCTAAAGCACACAAGACACTACACCCTGAAAGACCCCTTGTTCTGCCACATAGCTAAAGCCCACTCATCCCTCTTAGCACCCTAGGCCCTAGCTTCCCATGACATGGCTGCATGAGTGGGTGCAGTCTATGTTTGTGAGGATGGTGGGGAGAAATCCTCCCCTAGGACAACTTCATCTACCCCAAACCCCAAGGTCCAGTTATGCAGAATACAACAAGCAATGACAACCTTAACTTGAGAGGGGTATGGATGGTATGTATTATTGTCTAGCATTCGAAACCTGCCCTTAATAGCCCCAAATGCACTCTCAACTATTGTGCGTAGGGATGAGTGCCTTAGGTTGAACAATTCCTTAGCATTACTAGGGGTTCTCCTACCCTCGAACTTGGACATCTAGTACCTAACAGCCCGATACGGAGGAAGGAATTCAGGCCACAAAGCGTAGACAACATCAACTAGGTAGAATTTCCCTACACATGAATGGATTTACGGTACATGAGCTACCCAATGGAAGAAAATAAAATAACTTGTGCTGTAACAAGCTGGGTGGACAATGTACCTTGTGGCATCCTCAACCCATCATTCTGCTCTAACGCATCAGCTAGGATCAGCGTATCATGAGCTGATCCTTCCCACCCAGCAAGGACATAGGTGAATCTCATGTCAAAATCAACAGGAGCTAGCACATTTTGTGTTGTGCTACTCTTACGGGCTCTAAAAGTAGCCTGCATCTTAAATGACACTCTAGCAAGAATGTGGGTGCCATCAATAGCTCCAATGCAGTCCTAGGAGAATTAACATGCATGCATCAGTGTACCATGTATTATATAAATAAAAGTGCAGCAACAACGTACAATACAAACTACCCAAGTACCTTGAAGTATGGGTTCCATCTATGGCTCCCAAGGATTTTAGGATGGGTGGCACCATCAGGGGGATCTGATCATCTCACCCCTCAACTCCCCAACTGCGTAAAGCACCAGTGCAAAGTACCTACTAACAGTCTCTTTGGATTTCCTAAAGGTGTAATGGATCACCCTAAATCTCTGGTTGTGTCCCACAATGTGGATGAACATGGCAACCTGTTCCTCAACACTAGTGTGTATGTTGTCCTCTAGGAGGTGCCTCTTTCTAAGTTGGTTAACCAACCGAAAGAAAGGAGCTTTATGCATCCTTAGCATGCTTATAGGCTCAACCTCTGTGCAGTTATATATCTTATCTAGATTTGCCTACCTCTCAGCATCAATCACTACCCTAGGAACCCAAACAGAGTTCTCTTTCTCATCTGAATCAGACCTGTCCCTCCTAAGCCTAGTGTATAGAAATGCAATGCGTACAACAACAAGAGCAGCAACTTGAGAAGCCATCCTAGCATGGGCATGGTAATAAAGAAATTTTAAAACTTGAGTACTAAAGTAGAACTGAAGACATCCTAAGGTGTGGCAGTATACAACAACATAGCAACAGAGGGGTCATTGCCTTGGCTACCAAAGTAGCGTCCCAGAGGCTCCTCTTCAACACATCATCGACCAAAAACACCCAACAAATAAGTCAATAGGTCGAACAGGTATCACTGTCTTGGCTGCTACCAAAGTAGCCTCTCAGAGGCTCCTCCTGAACACATCATCCTCCAAAACTAGCCAACATACAAGGAAACAGGTCCAACATGTATCATTGCCCCGGCAGCTATGAAGAGTAGCCTCCCAGAGGCTCCTCCTCAATGTCATCGAACAAAGAAAACCCCCACAACAGCATCATTACCACAGCTGCTACCTAAGGTAGACTCCCAGAGGCTCATTATTTCACAGAACAACCACATTAGCCCTAGGTAGGCTTCTCGTTGTCAACACAGACCGATATTAGAGACAGATTCATGGCAACAAGTCCACATCCACGCGGTAACTACACATGAATGGTAAATAACCTCATGAATCAACTTTAAACAACAAGCCAACGCATAGAAGCTAGGACAGTGCATCAAATAGACATACAGATCTGGCGAGGATACCCCACTAACCGCACAAAGAAACCATAAGATTAGATCCACTCCGCAGGAACCCTAACCCGAGGGATTCCACCCAACAAATCATAAAAGATCGAACAATAATACGAAGACTCCATCGTAGGAGACCCTACCCCATCGCAAACAGGATGAAAAGCCACCCTAACTGCAAGAGGATAGTAGATCCAGGCCTAACCCGAGTGATTCCACCCAACAAATCATAAAAGATCGAATAACAATACGAGGACTCCATCGTAGAAGATCCTACCCAATTAGAAACAAGACGAAAAGCCACCCTAACTGCAAGAGGATAGTAGATCCGGGCATAACCCGAGGGATTCCACCCAACAAATCGTAAAAGATCGAACAACAATACAAAGACTCCATCTTAGGAGACCCTACCCCATCGCAAACAAGACAAACCTCCATCCTAACTGCAAGAGGATAGTGGATTCGGGCCATGCCTCCGCGAAGATGAAGACGATCGTCGTGGGGAAGATAAGGAAGTAGCGCGTGCCGGTGGACGTGCCAAGAGACGATTGGAACAGCAAGTAGATGACATAGATCTGCTCGGTGTAGAGGAAGAAGCAGGTCACGCCGGGGATGAAGATGTTGCTCAAGTTGCCGGGGACGAAGAGGTAGCAGATCTGCTCGGTGACGAAGATGAAGCACAGATCCAGTTTTTGTTGCTGACGGAGACCCGATGCTCGCCGGTGAAGAAGTACTCGCGCTCGCCGGTGAAGAAGTACCCGCGGCCGCCGGTGTAGGCGACCACGGACACCTCCGGATCAGGCGCCCTACCACCAGTCGCGTCGTCGCCTCCGCTCTAAAGTTGCATGGATGAAAGGAGAGGAGTGTAGGAGTCGAGTGCGAAAGGGAGACAGAAGAGAGGAGTGGAGAAGTCGGTGGAGGCGGCGCGTTTGCATGCGGGGGAGGAGGGCGATGCACCCAGAAGGCCACCGCTATATACCGGCGGTGGTAATCCTAGCTGGCTCAAATAATGGTGCCATACGGCGTCCATCTCCTGCGCTTCCCTCCGCGTGCATGAAAACGTGCTCGCGCGGGCCTACACCGCATGAAACGGCTGGCTTTTGCGTTCCACGCGGTGCAGGCTGGTGGACTGTTTTTCACCACGCAAGCTTAGTGTGGGAGATCGATCAAGCTAGCAAATACAACTGGTTGCACCCTCCGTGTGGGCTGCCAAACGCGCCCTAGGTATTAAAGGTAGCAAGAACATCCAACTGCAACCGACACTACGCCTGGCCGGTCCTATCCCTACTACACCATCATTCCTTCATTACCTCATCGCCTTTGCAGCTTGCAGCGTCGTCGGACGCCGGACCGGCTTTGTCCCATCTCTAGGGTGCAACACGAGACAAAACGATATGCGGTACACGCGGCAGGCTCCCTGCTGCTCCATATGTCATCGATCAGCTGGGCCCACCTGTCATCTCCCGGAGGCGTTTCTCCAGTGGTAGCGGGTGCTGCTGGAGTAGTGGACGGACGGCGACAGCTCGATCTATACGTAACCTGACCGGCCACTCACCTCCACGCGGGCCCCACCACCGAACCGGACGATTGATATTCCTCCGGCCATAACACGACGAGGAGATCCACGTATGGATTATCGATGGCGAGAGAACATTTTGTTGGCGCAGTACTTTCTGCTGGTGCTCTGCTACATTGTCTCCGATGCAACTCGTCGTCGCCAGAAAGTGCTCTCTGATGAAGGGGGGTAGATGGCAGCACGACACGATCATTCATGCAGATAGAGAAGATGATCGATTCATGATCGATCATGACAAAGGCAAGGTACTCTTGCAATGCAAGTTAACTGTCGTCATGCATTGTCTTTCAATAATATAGCACAGAAGCCTCCATGGTTTTTTCTCATTCATGACCGAGCTCCCATGCCGTTTTCGCCAGATGAAGTGGAGGACCAATGTGTGGCTCCGTAAGCTGGACAGACGAACGGGAAGAGCTTCATCATATATTGATCCATCTCTACCAGGTTTTCGCTACAGGCCCGAAACGTTCAGAAAAGAATCTTTGCTCCGAAACGGAGCAAATGAACATGCAAAGTGTCACTGAAATCCTACTCCGTCCCTTCCAAGATGCCATTCGTTCTCCAGTCACTTTCACATTCACATTCACATTTGCCCTCCCCCCTATCATCAGTTCATCAGTGACCACAGCCGGGCGGCCGGGCAGTTGCTGCTGGCAGTGGCAGCCCTCCTCTCCTTTTGGTTGTCGAGAGTCCCTTTTCAGCCGGGCGCCACTGGCGCATGTGCCCCCCATCGCCCTCACGCCATAGTGGTGGCTCAGCCTTGAGCCTTGGCATGTCAGGCCGAGCCAGAGATTAATGAAACAAAAAGAGATCGACAGGGAAAAGATGGAGGTGGCCATGCATGGGGGCATGCACGGAGGCCAGGAAAGAGAAGTGGCATTTCAATCCCTCTCTCAGCCTTCTCGGTGTGAAAGAACCCTATATGCTATAGCTAGGGTCCTCCTCGAGTTCTCGTCTCCCTTGCAACGCAAAAGAACATAAAGCAGGAAAGAGGAAAGGCTAGCTGGGTTGTCTCACTAGGGACACAGGACAAAGGGAGCCCCTCTACTGGCAGGAGAGAGGGAGAGAAAGAGATAAAGCGAGGCAACTTTCCCTCAGCCTTTTCCATTTGCTTCAATGATAAGTCACTTGTTTGCTACTATTTCTTTCTTTTGCTGTTCCAACCAAGACCTACACTATTTACTTGTTTCTTGTGCCAACAAATGGTTCAGTTAACAGTGCCTTATCAATCTTTTCACACCATTCACATAGGTATATGCCCTAGTCTTACTCATTAGATGTGGTGTCACCCCTGATTGGTGAAAAACTAATTAATAAAAATAGAAAAAGGATTTATTGCTCAGGAAACAAAAAGAAAAGATGGATTTCAAGCATCTAGCAAAAGTTCTAGTACATTAGTTCAGCTAGCTTTTGTGCTGTACTGTTGTGGGCAAATAATACAAAGTACCTTCCTATGAAAGTTATGCCTGAATCATTCAGAAGGTCGGTTGGATCCTTCCAAGTTCCAACCCGGCCGGTTGTCTTTGGGCAAGCTACACAGCTACTGCATGCTATAATCTTCTTCTCTCCCCTGGGCACACAAAATGGAGTAGGGACGACTACTGTGTAGGAAGAGCCTTTTCCTAAAAGGACTTCCATGAGGGAAGCGAGACGAGACCACCGAGAGTGTAGGTGTAGCCCCGCAAACAGACCATGTGAGTGCCTCATCGGCATCGCCGTGGTGATGTGCCGTAAGGTCAAAACAATGCCGATGCATCGATGATCTCTGCAGGCTGATTTCGCCGCCTTTTCCTTGAAGGTGGTCACTCACTTGCTAGTTCAGTGCTACTGCTACTCTACTCGTAGTAGTTCAATTGATGTACTTGTTAGGTAGATGCAACTTTAGCTGGCTAGTGAGTTGATCTGGGGTGACACGAACTGGATCACTTAGAAGATCGTTCTTATGTCTGATGGGGAGATTTGCGAGAATCTATGCTGGCTTCGGCCGCTTCGTTGTTTCTTGTCAAGGTGAAGTTTCCTTGCAGAAACCGATTAAAACATTTTGAGATATCATGCGATCCACGGTGGGACAATTTTCCCAGCGATACTACGCCAGTTTCAATCCAATGTTTCATTTCCGATCCTTTCCTTTTCGTGGGAAATATGAGTCGAGTAACTAGTTAGCATGATCTACTTGCTTTAAAAAAATGTGCGAAATCTTTCAAAGTTTGTCCATATTTTGCAGAGCTTTCCTGATTATTTCTTTCCCGTTGACAAAAAAACATTAAATACCATCATCACCCTTGTGCAAGCCAGCTCATTTCACCGTTTGGAACCGCCACAGGTTGCTTGTGTGCAGCTCATGCGATGCGACTGGGCCGCGCGCGCAGATACTATGGTGGGCTGGTGGTCCAAGCTCCGCGTCCTGCCCAACGGCCTAGGCGATAAACTACGACCAAATTTGTGACATCCTGATCTTAGGGTGTGTTTATTTAAGCTTCAGCTTTTGAAGTTTCTTTTTTCCAAAAAACTGCCGCTAGATTTTAATTCTAAAAATCCAATAATAAATTTTAAAAGATGTTTTTATTTTCTGAGCTCAAAAAGTTACGAAAAACTCCGAAAACTGAGCTTTTAACTTTCTATATAATCTCACCTTTTTTAGTTTCTCCCTTTCCCGAAGCTGCACGAAAAATTTTCTGTTTGTTTGAGCTTCTAGCTTTTCATACTAAGTAGCTACCTAAAAGCTCAAACAAACAGTCCCTTAGAAAACAAGAGCTTTAGGATTTGTTTGGAAGGGTTTCTTTCAAAATGACTTTATCGTTGATCAATGAATTAAAAATTCTAATTCATTTTTTATCTCAATTTGTAAAACATTACAGTGTCCAGATTTGTGCAAAACATGTGAAACTGGAGTGAGTATAAGCCCTTCCAAATGAGTCCTTAATCCCCCACCAAGTTTATAAGCCATCCATCCTCCATGGGCGTTGCAGTTTTGTTTGATGTGGCGCCACATACCCACGTCACCTGTAGGGTAGGAAAATCAGATTGCATTGATTCAAATGGACTTTTTCTAAAAAAAGTCAAATAGTTTTGTGAAAACTATCCATTTAAAACATACTATTTTTTCTAAAAAGTTAACCAAATATTTTTTGATAAAAACTATCCAACTTTTTTACTATAAAAAAAGGAAAAATAAAATAAAATAATGAATGGCAACCATCGACCTTTCCCATGAGTCCATGACCATTCTAGCAAACTACGGCTCCCCCACCACCTCGATCATTTTCTCATGGAGCACTACTTGCCCCTCACCACTGTTGTTGTTTTGGTCGAGGACTTACTTTGAAGGTACCACTAATCGCCTGTATTAGTCCCTGGATTAGTAGGCTAATACAGTTATCATCACAGTTTAGTATTTTTAAACAATAAAGACGCATAAATTCATAGAAAATAAGTTTCACCTTAAGCAGCGGAGAGCGGTGTAGATACCCATTCCTCAAGAATGAATCCTGAGGACCAGATAAGTCCTAATCCTGTATAAATGAAAGCAAGTCTGAGTACACTTATGAAAGGTACTCAGCAAATCATTGTGTTGAAATTATATTAAATGCTGAGGATAATCAAGGAAAGGATATGAGGTTTGTTTTTATTAATAAACCTATTTCATGCATAGTTTTGGAAAAGGAGAGGAAGAAAATATATTCTTTTTAAGTTGTTGGTCCTGGAGGGGGAATCTTACCTCCCTTACCAGTTTCCAAGTGTTGACGCAAAATCTGGACCTCAGCTTCTGCGTTGAACAATACGGAGGACCTGGAAGATCTACTTAACTCCAGTGCAGACTTCAAATCGGCTCGCGAGTGGTGCAAGGCGTGCCGAGTCATACCGAAAGAAGCTAGTCACATATTCTGGAGATCATTGACAACTTGCTCAACCTGCTTCTTCTGCTTATCAGAAAGCTTGTCCATGGTCAGCTCAACCGCTTTCAAGTGATCACCAACTTTATCATTCTCACCGACCATCTAGTCGAAATTGAGGCAACGACGAGCACTGATGATGTTGTTGAAGATGTTGGTCCCACTGAGCATGCTAAGAGCGTGTTGACGCAAAATCTAGACCTCAAGCTTCTGCGTTGAACAATACGGAGGACCTCGGAGATCTGCTTAACTCTAGTGTAGGCTCCAAATCGGCTCACGAGTGGTGCAAGACGTGCCAATCAATTTAACCTGAAAATTAACAAGGTGAATATTAAATTCTTGAGCCGATCATCGGCGAAGCCTCTCAAACTCATGGGTAAGCATTCTTGGAATAAACACCACAACAGATAGATATTTAATGTAAGCATGTTGTGTAAATGAATAAAACATTAATGGTATGTGCCATCAGTTGTGTTAACCGACGGACTAAGATAAAGCATTGTAACACAACAGCCATAAAAGGGGAGCCCTTGTTAACCACGCGCTTATCAGATAAGTTAACAGATCTAGCCAATGTCTTGATAAGTGTATTGAACTCAGACAAGGTAACATGAATGAGAGGACACTAGCATCAATCTACTAACTTAAAAGATTAGAACATTGCAACAAGGACCAGCCGATGCTGACTGTACGAAAGCCAGGTACATTATCAGATCTTAATTAATGTCTTGATAAGTGTATTGAACTTAGACAAGGCAACACGAATGAGAGGGCATTAACCTCGATCTGACAACGTAAAAGACTAGAGCATAGTCACCAAAGACCTCTTGCCTGCCACTTACAAGCCTATTAAGGTAACAAAGTCTAATCAATGTCATGACCGTGTAATTGAACTTAGATAAGGTAATGCGGAGAGAGGGCATTAACTTCGACCCGTTAATCTTAACAGACAGGCTCGCAGCAGCAAGACCTCGCATGCGCCCCTATCAGCTCAATGATGTCATCATGCTTCCATGAGATATGGATAAGACTCGACTGAAACATCGGCTCTCAATGGTAGCACGCTGACGTCAGAGGCCTGACGGTTAGCAATACGAGGGGCGGGGGTGAAGATCTATCAGACCTAGTATATATAAAGCAGTAAAAGTATGCAGAGTCTACCAGCTGATACCATCTGATAACTGTAAATGTTTAAACAAGGCAAGGGAGCCGATGAAGACAACCTAGTCAGATCTAAGCTATTCGATAACTTGAGCAACGTCGAAAACAAGCAGAATATTGGATAAAGCCTAAAAAGTTCTACTTGTAATATAAAATAACTCGATAACTAGCCATACGACAATATCAGAATATAAGACTTAACTTAGAAACTTCTGATAGAGGTCGTAATGACCGGGTGACGGTACCTACAAGTTCGCCCGAGATCGAAGCCGTTGTAGCCTTGCGTGCTAGAAGGAACTCATCGAATCTACTTTACTTCTACTCGTAGGGTTTTACCACATTATATTGATTGATTGATTAAATAGAGGTGGCATGGTTGTACATTAACTTGGTTTACATTGGACTATATCTGCAAGTACAAATCGAATATGTTTCCTAAACATATATTCCTTAATTAACAAGCAAGTTATCTACTTGATCACGGAACGAGCTGGCCACGACATCTCTATTTGCATCTCCGGCCAACTTGCCATACTTCTTAATTAATCAAACCAGCCATCCATCTTCAATCACCTTGCATGCAGATTAGAAGTATCACTTTCCAATATATGCACGCATGCACAGAATCCTCACGATGCATGTACGCAACAATTGCACTTGTCTCACAGTACGCCACTTGCGGGCCTCGATCGCCGTCCGTATGCACCTTCTTTATTCTGCTTACTTCTTGTTCGGCCGATGCCATCAAGCCTCCTTAACCAAACATGGGATTTTATCAGCCAAAATCTGTGTCAACACCAAGTTTTAGAAGCATCAAAGACCGTCAGGGTCTTTCTAGGCTGGCTTATGCCTCATTCTAAATTACTCCTCTTAGAGCCTCGGCCCCATCTTACCACACTCAAGTTATGATTTTAGTCGACGGGAGCTTTGACTATGTGGGCTCGTAACTGTGAGCGTCAGCTATCCAGATAGATTATGATTCTGCGCAGAGGTGTACACTTTACCCATATGTTCGATCAGCCCATACCTTAGGGCCATACTACGTCCACACAGGGACACTATCCCAGGAAAAACAGATGCATCACAATGTGGCATACAATGCCACCAGGTCCTCTGGACCTTAACCTATGACCCGTGCCGATCGGATCAGGCACTATGCGAAGGTCTTGCTCCAGTCTACCTGTTGCCCACCGTGGCTCATTGGGATGGTTTACTAGGTTCCGCTGGTTGGGTGTGAATCAAGGCCTCACATGATTAGGCACTGTCGAAGGCTGTACCTTTTTGACACATATGGTTGCACGTTTCACTAGAAAGATTTTTCCGCGAGCCGGTCCTTATGTGACCAGAGTAAGCTTTTGGGACAGGATCCTCTACCGAGGCTGCGCCTTACTCCCTTGTCCTGTCATTAACGGTTTATAACTCTTTAGTTGGTATATTTTATTGTAAACTCACATATTCTAGGATTTCCATAAAAACATCATGATTGAGATATTCCTAAGGAACTCTTTTTCTAAATGATACTCGATCATCGATCTAGTCATGACCGGTATCATTAATAGGATTTCTGGCCAGAATCGGCTTCAAGTCAAGGCAAGGGAGGGAATAGAGGGGTTGTCCCTATGGTTTTCAGAAATCATGCAAGTCCAATTATTATCTTGGTATATTTTATTATCTATGTAAACATGATAAAAATATGATCAAGGGGTAGGTGCTAGGACTTGCTTTCATTAAAAGACCTTAGCACGTTTTCCTAGGTTGACCAAGGCCCTAGATTGTCGTTAGAGTCGTTGGAGCTTCTATCAAAACTTCTAGAGTTCGGATGTCCTTGTCGGAGCTGGAGCTTGGCCAGGCTAACATATCTACGCGTCTTCTGGACAACCGGACTTTCGGCTTCAAATCTTCTGGATCCTTGGCTTCTGGTCGGGTCTTAGTCGCGTCCTTAGCTCACACAAGCATGTAAGCAAGCAAACAATTCTAACAATCAATATCTAGTTCGAGGAGAATGAAAGAGAATGGATGGTGGAGGTTTTGGGAATTATCATATATCTAATGAATAATCCCTGGATAAAGAGGAGTAATACATTAATTATTAGAAATGAATTTTTAAATAATTAATGGATTGAATGGTTGGAATCTAAAAGAATTCCTAGGAAATTACTAATGGATTTTCTAGAATTCTAAATGGGCGGTATAATGGCTAGATTGGGTTTGATATGTGTGGTTTGAACTGGGCAGCACAACGGCTGGGTTTTGAAATAATTTGAGATTTTGGATGGGTGGCACTATGGCTAGATGGGTTTAAAGATTAGGGTTTTAGTCAGGCAGCATCCGGACTGAATTCTTAAATAATCTTTGGGTAAGATTAGATGTTGGGTGGTGGGAGTGGATTTTCAAGGCTAGAAAACTTGCACGACAGGCTCGGCTTCGATCCTACAGTGGGTGGAGCTGGTCAAGTCTCCTTATCTAGGGTAGGGGTGGAACTTGAGAGCTTGTGCGATAGTTGGTCCGTCCTGGTACTAGGGGTTAGTACACATGGCTACAAACGCAGTAAGGCAAGATCAAGTGGAGTCCAGAGATCTCGTACGACAGATACCACTTGCCCCGGTGCTAGGGGATAGCACACATGGCAACAGATGGGCTCGGTACAAGATCAGGCAAATGAAGGTCAGAGCTTGTTCGGCAGACTCACTTCAACCTCTGGGGCGGAGCCTATACAAGATGACTTGGATGAGCATGGAAATAGGCATAGATGGTTCTAAGATATTTTTAGGAATTTTCCTAGGGTTTTTGTAATTGAAATGGGCAAGACGTGAATTTCTGGGTGCACCGATAGGGGTTTTCTATTTATGTGGGAGTTTGCTTTATGTGAAAAGGGATTATTTGATGTGTAAAATGGAAAAGAAATGCATGAATATGTTCCTAATTTTGTGTAAGATTTTTTTGGTATTTTTGGGGAATTTTTGAAAAAAATAGAATGGCTCTAAATAGACTTGTGTGTACACTTACCCGGTGTACCCAACAATTACATAGTGTCTGATGCAAGGGGGGAGGGCGCCTGGTGCACTATTCCGTGCGCCGGTGTCATGGACTGGCGGACCAGGCACTTCTGTGCCTGTGGTCCTATGGACCGTGTTCAGGGACAGGAGGCGGGGGTGGCATGATGGCGGAGTGGACGTCGTTGGATGGCCGAGCCTGCACGTCGGGATGATGGAGGGAGGGGGACGGCGGTGTGATGGAAGCAAATGGCTCGGTCAGGGCTGTGCTGTGGCTAGGCACCGCCACCGCGCGGGTTGCCAAAACCACACTGAAATGGCAGTTCTGGTCACTGCCGGCCCCGCGGGCTGTGCCAGGAGGGAGAGGGGACGAGGCGAGTCTAATGGTGGGGTTGGGGAGGAGAGGAGGAGGGGCAATAAGGTGCGGTACCCATGGGAAAGGACGTGCAGGGGGCTCCAGCGAGGGGCGGGGATGGCTGTTTATAGTCACAAGCGGGTGCATGGGGGCTGCCAAGTCGTCGGCTGTTGCTTGGCGGCCAAGGAGGAGGCGCACGGCGAAGGGATAAGGGTGGCCGGCGAAGATAAGGTTGGCCGCCATTAATGGCGGTTGTCAGAGGTGAGGTGGCCGGCAGTGGTAACAGAGGGGATAGGGAGGAGTGGAAGTGGATGAATGCCTTGGCGGTGAAGGCGGTAGGGGGAATGCTCAAGCGCAGTGGCGCAGTGCAGTGGTAGTGGCGTGGCAGAGAAGCGGTATGACAGCGCAGTGAGGTGGATGGGGATGGTGAGGCAGAGGATAGGGTGGTGGCAGGGATAGGAAGAAGGGGAGATGAATTGCGGTGGCCACGTGGGTCTGGTGGGGGTACACGCGTGGTGGCAGGACGGTGCACGTTACCGCGGTGAAGGGCAACGGCATTCGGTGGTGGCGCGCAGCAGTGCGGTGTGGTGGCGGGCGCCGGAGCGGCGCCAACGTTGGCATCAGCGGTGGCGGTGGCGTTGGTGGTGGTAGCGAGGGGGAGTGCTTCGCTGCTCGGCACGGCGGTGCCGGGGGAAAGGGTGCTGGAGCTGCGGCGCTGGCCGTGGGTCGGGTGGAGGCAGGCCGGTGCACGCGTGGGAGCGGGATGGGCCGGTGGTGTAACATCCCGCCTTTTAGA
Organism: Setaria viridis; assembly: GCF_005286985.2. Lineage (NCBI taxonomy): Eukaryota > Viridiplantae > Streptophyta > Magnoliopsida > Poales > Poaceae > Setaria > Setaria viridis. The sequence continues at coordinate 31,549,992 of NC_048264.2, read as the reverse complement.
TCATTTAAAATACGGACTTTTTTTGAAAAAGTTTTCTTTAATTAAACATACTTTCCTTCCCTCAAACAATCAAAATCATTTTACAAACAAATCTTGCATAATTATAAGCATGAGTATTGCACTTGATTGCTCTTTGGAACTTTCCTTTCTTCCTAAAGACCTTACGAATAAACCTTTGCGAAAAATCTTCTTTTCCAAGAATCCTAGGGTTAATATTCAAATATAATTTAAATATTAATCCCATAACAATATAAGATTCACACCTAATTCTAGTTGTACAACCTCAAAAGATCCTATCCCTATGTCCTATCGAAGCTTACATTTCAAATTAGAAATCCAATTCAAATTTGACCTCAAAACCCACTCAAACAAGTGTCAAACCATTTAAATGCTATCGGGCCAGCAACCTCCCATTTGGCCTATTCAAACTTCCAGCCTGGCCCACATTTACCTCTCTCCCGCAGCAACTCCGGCCCATCACTCCTCCTCTGGCCCAGCACACACAACCTATCTCAACCAGCCACTTTGACCGACCAATGTGAACCGGCCCACACGGCCCGGCTGACATGCACGGCAGCGCCACCGCTGCACCGCCGCCGTCCCTCAATGCTGATGCGGTAACCCGTGCAATGTCGCCACTCCGACCAAGCCTCCGCCGCATCGTACACCACCAGATCCACCTCCCCTTGAGCCTTCGTGCCTAAGGAAGCTTCCCTCCCTTATCTTCCCCGCCGCCTGCCACACTGACACCGTTGGCCACCATTCTTTCCCCTTCCTCTTTCTCTCAACCCGCCACCACCTCACCACCACCGCACCCCACGGTGCTGGATCCACCCCCTCTTGACGCTGCACACTGCCACTATTCCCCACCGTTGCCACTATTCCCCACCCTAGCCACTATTATTGATCGGCCTTATCCCCTCAGCGTACAGAGCCTATCACCAGCCTTATCCGCCACGCTACCCGCCCGTCCTCATCCCCAGCGTGACGTGATGGCTCCTCGCTCTTTCCTCGAGCCTATGAAAGGCAGACCGGGCCTCACCAGAGCTTCCCACTCCTCGTCGCGGCAAAGAGGCGGGTCGAGCCCTGTCCCTTAGCCACAACGCTCTTCCCCTCCCCTCTTCATCACCATGACACCACCAGGGGGCTCCTCGCGAGCTCCGCTTTCCTCTGGTGGGGTTCCCATCGCCAGCAGCAACTAGATCCGCCCTTCCGGCAGGATTCAAGTGCCCCGCTCGACGGCACCAATGGCGCTCCAGCGGCACCGCTCGGCTCCCCGGTGGCGAAGGGGTACGTTGTTAGCCCCCGTCACCATGTGAAAGTGCTTTTAGGCCCCTAAGTGGGTTTTGGTGAATTGAATAACAAAATGAGTAAAGGACTAACTTGTTTGCTTAAGACATGTGAGCAAGATTTTATTCTCATATTTATGATATTATATTGTCTCTTAAGATAAATGTGTATTATGTGGCTCACAACAAAGAAAAGAAAGCAAGGGTGTGATCCCGTGATAAAAGTGTATGATCAATGATAAGCAAAGATGAAGTAAAACTTGGGGATATACTTGATGGTTGATCTATTAGTCTCCAAATCATGTGATAGCTTGATTGACAAGTAAAAAGATCATCAAGAAAAGAATAGTGATATTCACAAATAGATATTGCAAGACTTCATGAGTATATGAAAAAAAGACATGAGTTTATGTGCTACATATTGGTCTTGCTATTGGAAGCTTGCAAATCTTGAGATATTCTTTATCAATCAAGAAGAAGCATTTGAAGAGGATTTCAAATGGGATTTGATTGTTGATGTCAAAGCAAAGCTAAACTCAAAGTGGTAAGAATAGGTGAACAAATCAAGCGAGATATTAGAGTGAGGGACTAAGCAAGCTTTGGACAAGCGATGGCTTCGGCCATGTGCGTTTTGCTAAGGTGAAGTGGCTAGTATTCGGAGGGTTTCGAAGTTTCATATCTAGGCCTTACCGAGGGAAGTAATGCAATGTATTCAATCTAGTGTAATTGGTAAAATGGAGTGGCTTAAAGATCCAAGTATATCTTATCAAGAACAAGGGAGAATTCTAAGTCACTAGCTCAAGATGGATGTGCTCGAGATGATAGCTATGTTAAGAGCCCTCAAATGACTATTGATTGAAGTATGGCATGGATGAAAACTTTCAAGCTCAAGTGGAGGATATAGAGTTTATATTTATTCTTGAGTATAGGTATGTCGTACTATCAAGACGGATGCAACATTAGCTAATTGACAACACCAAAAGTGCTCTTAGTTGACCTATGTGAGATTGGCCTTAAGAAAACCCTTGAGTGAGCTAATTGTCCCTACTCAACTAACAATGGTTGTTTCAACCAGTAGATGAACTGTAAGTGAGTGTTTGAGTGTTTTGGGGCTAACTAAGCCAAACCGGTGTAACTGGTTTGGCAGACTGGTCTGACCGGTCTGGGTATCAAAGGGCAAAAAACTAACTCAGCCAAACTGGCCTGACCGGTTTGGCAGATTGGTCTGACCGGTATGAGGGCAACAGCTAGTTTTTCAAACTAGACCGATATGACTGGTCTAGCAACCGGTCTGACCGGTTTGACCTGTCCCAACGGCTAGTTTCTAGTTTGTGGGGTTATATATACCCCTTAGCCTCCTCCTTGAGGGGCTGCTGGTTTCACACGACTTGAACACCATCTAGTAACCAGAAGAGCTCTCCCTAACCTCTCTTTGTGAGACTTGAGTGATTCTTGAGAAATCTTTGAGTTGGGTTGAGAGAGTGATCTTGTGTGAGCATTAGTGAGTTGAAAAGAGTAATCCATAGTTTGAGCACTTGTGGTTCCTGTTGAGAAAGCCTTTGAAGCATTTGTTACTCTTGGAGGTGTGCCTCCTAGATTGCTAGGTGTCGTCGGCTAGCTCCCAAGGTGTGGTGAGCAGCGGCAAGTTTGTGAGGGCTGCGATCTTGCCTCCGCAAGGAAAAAGATCAACTAGTGGAGACGACGAAAGTGGTTGAAAGAGACCCGACTTGTTAAAAGGGAGTTGAAATAGACTTGTATTCCAATAGACTCCTCAACGGAGATGTAGGATTCATTGGGTTGAATCTGAACTTTGGATAAACAAATCCTCGTGTCTTCATTTTTGTTTCCTTCACTTGTTGATTTCTAGCAATTTACTTGCGCTTCCGCTTCGATCTACTTGGGTGTGCTTGTCTTGTGTGTAGGGACTATTTTTCCCTATTTGAAATCATCTACAGAAGCCACCCTCCAAGTTTTGTTGGTGCTAGAAGTCAAGGAGGGACTTGAGCAGCACTTAAGTATCACCCTGCTTGGACCGCTCTAACCGGGTAAACCAGTCTGACCGATTTAGCCTAGGCAGTGCTGCTAAGTGGGTTGAAGTTTTATATATTAATCATCTCACCTATTCACCACCACTCTAGGGACATACCGGTCCTTTCACCGTGCTGTCGCTCTCTCCCTCCACATAACCCCGACAGGCGGGCCTGGCCTCAACACCGTCACCCTGCACGTCATCCCCTCTCCACCCCACGACCAAGCACTAGGTCCACTGGACGGAAGACAAAACACCCCCCTCCCCCCGATCTATGGTGTCCACCAAGCCGGTGCACAGCACAGTGCGCCAGGCACCCTTTCCCCTCTACATCAGCCGCTTCAAAAGTGCAAAGTGCACCCGGTAAGTGCACACCAGATCCTACTTAGAACCCATCCCTTATTTCAAAATTTCCTCAAAAATTCCCAAAAATACTACATAATATCCTAAGCCTATCCATGCCTTTCCTTTCCATTTTTAATCTCATATGGGCCCTATTCTATCTTTTTACTAAGATCTTAGAGCCGCAACCTTTTTAGGAAAGATGCCACACCGCCTCTACCCGCCGCCGTGCCATATCCCCTAGGTGCTGGGCCGGGTCAAAGTTGAGTGTGCTGTGCGGCCTCTAGCCACCTTACCCGCGTTGTTAATAGCATCCAGCCAGCTATTCCTCGCTACCCTATTATCGCCCTAACCCCTATCACTGCCGCACATCCGCCGAAACTTGTTAGAGCCCCACCCGCCATAGGGCAGGGCCCCGAGATAAAGCCGAGCTCATTCTAGCCCCAAAGTACATCCACATCACCTAGCACCCACGTCATACTCAGAGTCCCTTCCAAAACCCAGCCGTTATGCTACTCGATACAAACCTCATATATCCACCAAATCTAGCCAATATGCCACCCAATTAAAACCCTAGATACCATTAAAACCTAGTCATTATGCTGCCCATCCAGAACTTGGAAATCCATTAGTAATTTCCTAGAAATTGTTTTACATTCCAACCATTTAATTCATTAATTACTGAGAAAAATATTTCTAAATAATTAATATATTATTCTTCTTTATGCAGGGATTATTCATTAAATATCGAATAGTTCCCAAAAACATCCCTTCATTTCCTTTCATTTTCCTTAAACTAGATATTGATTGTTAGAACTGTTTGCTTGTTGACATGCTTGCGTGATTTGAGGACGCAACTAAGATCCGACCGAAAGCCAAGGATCCAGAAGGTATGAAGCCGAAGGGCGAGTCGTCAAGAAGACGAGTAGAACGTTAGCCTAACCAGGCTCCGATGAAAAGCCGAAGATCCAGAAGTGAGATGTCAAGACCCTGGTCAACCTAGGAAACGTGGATGAAGGCAAGTCCTAGCACCGACCTCCTTGATCATATATTTCGTCCTATTGTTTTAGATAATAAAATATACCAAGATAATAATTGGACTTGCATGATTTCTGAAAACCATTGGGACAACCCCTCTATTCCCTCCCTTGCCTTGACTTGAAGCTGATTCTAGCCGAAAATCCTATGAATGACCCCGGTCATGACAAGATTGACGATGAAGCATCATTTAGAAATAGAATTCCTTAGGAATATCACGATCATTATATTTTTATGGAAAACCCTAGAAAGTGTGAGTTTAATAAAATAAACCAACTTAAGAGTTAGAAATCCCTAAGGACAGGACATGGGAGTAAGGGGGAAACCTTGTTGGAGGATTTTATCCCAATGCTTACTTCGGTCATGTAAGGACCAGCTCGCGGGAAAGTCTTTCTAGTGAAACAGGCAACCATACGTGCCAAAAAGGTACAACCTTTGGGAGTACCTAATCATGTGAGGCCTTGATTCACACCCCACTAGTGGAACGTAGTAAACCATCCCAATGGGCCACGGTGGGCAACAAGTAGACTGGAGCAGGACCTTCGCAGAGTACTAGGTCTGGTCGGCACGGGTCATAGGTTGAGGTCAAGAGGACCTGGTGGCATTGTATGCAACGTTATGATGCATTTGTTTCTCGGGATAGTGTCCAAATGTGGACGTAGTATGGCCCCTGTTTAGACCCCAGTTTTACCTGTGGATAGAGCTAGGGAATGTTGTCTAGAGATAGACGCTGGTGGGTACAGGTCTCGTAGGTCAGTATCCCTTGAAGCTGAGGTATGGGCAGATCGAACATATGGGTAAAGTGTACACCTCTGCACAGAGTCATAAATCTGTCTGGATAGCCGAGGCTCACAGTTACGAGCCCACATAGTCAAAGCTCCCGTCGACTAAAATCAAAACTTGAGTGTGGTAAGATGGGGCCGAGGCCCTAAGAGGGACAATTTAGAATGAGGCATAAACCGGCCTAGAAGGACCTTGACGGTCTCTGGTGCTCCTTTAAATTGGGAACTGGTAGGGGAGGTAAGATTCCCCCTCCAGAGCCAACAACTTAAAATATGCTTACTTCCTCTTCCAAAACTCACCTCACCTTGCATAAAATAGGTTATTAATCAAGCCTCATGCCCTTTCCTTGATTATTCCAAGCATTTAGTATAATTTCCATGCTAGGATTTTCTTAGTACCATTTATAAGTGTACTCAGGCTTGCTTTTATTTATACAGGATTAGGACTTATCTGGTGCCCTAACTTCATTCTGCTTGTGGAATGGGTAACCACACCGTTGTCCGCCACTTAAGTGTAAAACCCTATTTTATATAATTTATGTGTCTTTTATTGCTCTGACACTAATCTGCAGTGAGGACTGTATCAGCTACTGATCCAGGGACTGATACAGGTAATCAGCAGGTTTTCCGGAAGGAAGACGCTACAGGTGGGGGGTGTTAGGACGGGCATGCTGGGATGCAGGGGAGAGGAGGCGTCCTGGGCCTGGTAGCTGGGTTGGACCGGATAGGGGAGTTGGGCTGTGGGAAAGGGAGTCGGGGTAGGCCGAGCCAAAAGAGAGAGGGGGCCTAAAATGAAGTTGCGGCCCGGTTAAAAGTTCAAGGGGTTTTCTATTTATTCAAATGGGGTTTTGGCTTCAAATTTGAAACATATTTCAAATTGGAGTGAGGTTTGTGATGTGGGTCAGATTTAAATATGAAATTTATACTCAAATATTAATTTGAGGATTTAGATGAAGGAAGCATTCCTAAGGTTGGGAAAGAGAGGAAGCTAGAGCGATCAATTGCAACACATATGTTGTTATTTTATGCAAGATTTATTTGTAAAATGATTTTGAATATTTGAGAAAAGACATTAGGTTTAGTTTAAAGAAAAATTCTAAAAGGTCCGTATTTTTAAATGCTCTAAAAAGCGGGATGTTACAGTTGTAAGGTTCATCGATGCGGAATTGCACGGTGAAGTGGGTTATCGCACCATGCTGTACATGACAAATCTCTCGTTGACCCTCCCTTCTCTGTCTTAGGGCGTGTTTGGATTGCTTCCACAGCTCACCAAAATAGGCCAGAGGACTTTAGGCCTGTGTTTGGACTGCCTCCGCAACTTGCCGTAAGTTGGGTGTGCCGAACTTTTTCCTTCAGTGAGCAGCCACATTCTCCACCAATTCTTCGGTGAGCAAATTGTTCGTCACATTTCTAGCACGCTGCAACTGCACAACAGCAAGTTGGGTACACATTCCAAACAGATCCTTACTCCTCCCAGGTTAGAATCCTACCATGGCTGCTCGAGGGCCAACGACATGCGTGCCAGGATCCATTTCTCGATTGATAGTGCTAACAAGGTCACCACAAGCATCAACCTTGTCAAGGTACGCAACAGTATTATGATCCTTAAGAAATGATTGAGGGGGTGGTTGAGCGTAGCTGGGCACAGAGTTGCTCCAGGCACTGGCCATTCTTTTTTTTATTTTTCATGTTTCTTCTTGTTAATATAGTGCTTAAATAATATTTGGGTAAAATTTTAGGGAAAAAACATTTGGATATTTTTTACCAATAAATAATTTTTTTATTAAATCCAATTTGACACTTTGAACTATCAATGGTGTCTAATGTGTCTATCCCAATTCCCTTTCCCCTTCTATCCCCTCCATTTCTCATAGGATAAGAGTAAGAAATTAGATGTTTCTTAAAGACCTATGCCATAGTATTTTTTAGTGGTTACTTCATCTGGCATTTTTTTTTAGTAAGAGGAGGAGATGAAATTGACATGCATCTAGATTTTTCTTTCATTTTTGTCAACGATGGGTAGATTATGGTCTCAGAGATCAAAATTAAAATGTTGATGAAGACTTATAGATAAAGTTTTTAAAGTTATCTAGAAAGTAATATGGAAAATGATTTTTTGCACAGATTTACATTAAAAACTCACTTAATATTATCTAGAAATTAACATTTCTTGACAGGGTTTTCTCTAGATAACTTTTGACAAGAAGGCTATGTGGAAAGGTTATCTAGAAAGACAAACCATATCTAGAAAAGCGTTTTGGTCCTCCATGTGAAAGTTTTTTTAATACTTTCTTTGTATAGATGCTTTCGAAGAAATATCTACATAAAGTTATTTATATAAATTTGTGCATATGATTCTGTTATTTGGATTTTTATGGAAATTAAATAGAAAAAACTCTGTCATATCATGTCTATAGAAAAATCTTGTACCAAAGTTATCCATAAACCACAGTACTTTATCTAAATCTTCTACACAAAACTATCAAAAAATATTTATCTTAAAAATATCTTTGCAAAAGTTTGGTACACAAGTTCTCTACCAAAGTTGTATAAGAAAGTTATGTTGAACCACCATACAAACACTAGTCTAAACTTTGCATGATTACTGGACTAGCTCCAACACTTAAAAGCAATTTTTTCATGGTCACACATAAGGTACCGCAAAACAACACTGAACATCATCTCATCATCCGAACTTAAGTCTTTTTTGTTTAAACCAAGAGGGGACGGTTTCCTCCGTATATATACTATAAAAAACGATAGTTGTTTCATCCATCATAAAGGATGCATGCTGCCTAAGTCTGGTGCTGGTGTAAGTACCACCAGTAGCACCTCTATTTCTTTTTGTGGATGCTCCAGAAGGTTGCCCAATTCACGCCTATCACTGTCACTGCTAATAGTGTCGAACACTACACATAGATATTCCAGGACTCTTCCGTGCAATTTTGCAAAGACTCTCCAAACCTATTAAAGGAAGGTAAAAGAGGGAGTAAACAACCAAATTGTTAAGATTTTAGGTATAAAAAACTTGTTAAGACTTGATGTTGAAACTTTGATCGAATCAAAAACCATGGTTCACGTACAGTCACGTCGATCCATGCATTAGTTTCAAGTTATTGTTATACATGCACTGACCATCTCCACAACGTTCAAAGAACCTTCTCATCATCAATACCCGCTGTAGTTGAGAAAAGTTGGCAGCCCTACATTATGCACTCAGATTAATTGTGAACCAGAATAATCTGCACTACTGCACGTACATGTTAATCCCAACAAAACAGAGACTAAAGACATTGAATGGGATATCACTGCAAATTGAAGAGGATATTACTGCAAGTTAAAGATGAAGTCAGAGGGGTCTAATCCATTGAAATTATATTGGTGCTATCATGTGCTACGGTGCTTCTATCCCTCTCGCGTCAGACCTTTCAGCTATATATCTTGTGCTCAGAAAGTCGGAAATTATCGTCATTTGTTTTTAACTAAGCTGGCTGAATGAAAAAAAAACTATGTCAGATTGTTGTTGATTATATTACAAGCATTTTTATGTCTTTGACTGTCATTCTGATAAATCTTTAACAATTTCCAGTCAATTTCATTAGAATTTTAAGGTGTGAACTGGAGGTTTTAATTTTAGGGTCCGACTATTGATATAGGTCACACATATAGCCATGATAATATTCTTATTATTGAATGTTTTATATCTCACCCAATTTTCCACAAAACCAGTCTAGACTAATTATGAAAACTAAATCACTAAAACCGGTGAGACCAGGCCAATCCATTACCGGGGTTAGGTGATAAGAACAATAAGTGATGCTTAGGGTAATATATATATAACACCTTGTTGAAGGAGTTACAAAGATCCATCCAACACAACCGGACATGTGTGAAAAATGAGAAGTGAAAGCTAATGAGCCTCGAGGGTCATTTTCCATTTTTTTTGGTCACAGGTAATTTATGGATTTGAAGTCTTCCGTGCTAGCTCTAGAAAAAACAATTTTGTTACAAAATTAAGAACATGGCACCACAAATGCAACTAACCTATATCACCATTGTTTACTGGCTTTGAGCTTTGATGTTGTCGCGCCAAGTATTAAGGTCAAAATCATATGCTAACTGACCTACCAGCACCGTACCTCACGCGTGGCCACCAGTCCAGCCATGCCCAGACCACCCAGAGCTAACTATTGGACAGGTTGACTAAGGAAAATGCAGTGTTTGCGTACTTATACTTAATAGCCAGACTATTCAACACCCCAAGGAATTCAGTTTCATCTGGTTTGGTATAAATTTTAGGAGCATCATACTAATATTTTACACGCTGATTGGGATGGTTTCGCATTCACTTGTTTCCTGTGGCCTCCTAGTCCAACTCCGGGTGAGGCATATATGCATCCTACCTTCTAGGTTTCTATCTCTTGGTCTTGCTCCACATCTTTTTATTGTCCGGTTTACACGGACCAACTAGCGAGTGTGCGGCAGAATGTTTCAGGTACCATGGTATCTATATAGTGCACATACTAATAAGGATATTCATTACATAGTTGTTGGGCTACCTGTGTAAATTTAAAGTAGAAGATTTTTGTACATGCATGAAACCACGAAGGAAGTGTTAAGTAGGAAACACGACAAATACATAGTACTAATCGAAATACTATGACCGTCTAAATGCTCCGATGGATAGTTGGTCACTCTTAGGACATGTTCTTTACCTGGATTCCTTGCCTAACCTCACCAACACATGGGACACTCACCTTGCAGCATAGTCAAGACAAAATCACTCCTGCAAATGCAGGAGAAAAGCAACCCAGCGTAGACCCCGATGTGTGCTCGGGCAGACACAGAATACTATCTAATTTCGCGCTTGGCAAGACAAGGAGTGCTCAGAAAGTCAGAATTAGCATGATTTGTTTTTAACTCGGGTTGGCTGCGTGAAAAACTAGATCAGATTCTTGTTGGTTACAAGCATGTTTATGTAGCAGTAACCTGAGCCGTCCTGTTCCATTTCCCCCTCCGACTCTATTTCCCTATATTTCCCCTACCAACTCGGATATGCATCACATAGATTCGTCTTATGATCTTATCTTCAAGAGGGCTAGGGCCGGAGGATTAAGAGTTCTATTCATCGTGCCTCATGACCACAATAGCAAAACAAACCTGGTAGAAGCATGGTGCGTGAAACAGAAGCCCACTACCACATAAAAGGAATAACTCTCGACACATCACAACTGGCTCACCATGAACGTTCTGTAGAAAACTGCTATTCAATATAAAAATAATGAAAAAAAATTCTAATAAAATTATGTGTATCTTTATAGAATGTTTTTCAACAAATTTTCCAGAAACCATTCTCATGAAAAGTAATTTTTATATAAGTTATGTAAAAAAAGTCTTCTAACAAAAAAATCCAAAAAATTTATATAAATCTTTTATACAAAAATTCTTAAAATTTATCTAGAAAAATAATTCCTGGTACAAAGTTTTAAAGAAGCTTTTTCTAGCATAATTTTAAATTCTTTATAAAATATGAATGTTTTTACTAGAAAGTTAGTACATAAACTTTATGTACAATGTTGTGCAAAAAAAAGCTATGTGGTCAAGTTATCTAGATAAAACTTGTACAATATTTATCTTGAAAAGTTTTACAGAGAAAATGTATATAGGAAAGTTCTTTGCAATGATATCCAACAAAATTTCTCTACCAATTTTATATTGTAAAACTTCCCTGGAATTGTCATATAGGTTACATATGTAGAAAAATGTAGCAAATTTGAATAAAAGACATATAGAAACTTATCTAGAATGCAATGTATAAATTATAAAGGAATATTTATCATAGAGCTGGTAGGTATCCAACTTCTTAGTATCCAACATCTTATTTTGAAAATTATGGGTGTAATGACTTGTGAAACATGTTCCATATTTCCAAGTAATTACTCTTATGACCTAACATGGGCTGCTTGCTAATCCAAATTAGGTATTTGGTATGCTTTTTTATAGCAAAGTATCTGCATTGCACAAAGGAAGGGAAGGAACATGGTCTCTGGTTTATTCCCCTTTTTTCTCCCTAATCAATAGGTGCGAAGCCTTTTGGCCTGTGGATATTCTACCAATTGCACCTATTTATTCAACTTTTTTTGTTTTCATGTGTTGAACTGGTGAACTCAAGTAGTCATGTTATCCCATCTACCTTTTTTCGCAGGGTTTGGAAATGGCCAACAAATAAATTATGTGGACATGCATTTTAAAATTCAATGCACAACACTCTTGAAAGTATGTTTTATTTGATCACCTGACCGTTCTTTCTTCCTATGTTTTCTCGTGTCCTGAATGTTTCGCACGGGAAATGGGAATAGAAACGTAGCACGTGGGAGAAAGAGAAAGGAAGCAGTGATAGAAATGCACGAGAAAAAAAATGCATTGAGTGGAACACAAAAGAAAAAAATTATACATTGGGATTGGGACTTTTCCCAAAATGGAATCAACATCAGCTTGCCGTGATTTGGAACAAAACATTACTATATATGAGCATGAAGCAAATAGGTGTCTCGCACCAGGCTTGCCTCCCAAAATAATTTTAGCACCACCTCTCAGTGGCGGAGTGTGAGGCAATATATAATGGTGAGCAAAATAAAAGAGAGTGGTGAGAGGTTGAGAGCCATGCGAACGGCATGAGCTATTGGCTGCTGACTCCTCTGCTGCTACTGTAGAAATTTTCCTTGGGCAATGGGGGCCAGGGCCTATTTTGGCCTCCACTACGCTCCGCCACTGCCACCTCTCGATGTTTGGAGCATAAAGGGAGTGCGATGCGCTCGTAGCCTAGGAAGCCCAACTAGTAGGGGGTCACAATTCACACAACATTCAGGGAGGAAGACAATGAATAGTGTATTGTGAGATCTGGGACATTTGATTAATTGTAATCAACCCAACGATAATGGTCAATAAAAGAACAAATGAAATCAGGTGCACATGCGATATCATCTCCCCTATTTTTACAGAGATTGCTAGGCCATTTGCACATGGCTTGTTAGTCCACTTTTGCACAAACAAGTGGTGACGGCGGTAGGCGTACTAGTAAGAACAACAATGGAGGTAAATAATCCAGCAATGTGTTGTTTCTATTTGTGTTCAAATTTAGACTTTTCGAGTTTGAAGTTTAATTTCCAGATGAGTTTCTACTTGTCAAAGAGATTGCTCTGCTGCTGCACAGGGTAAAGAACAGCTACATACCAGCTCCTGAATAAATCACAATATATCAGCCAGTTTGCCAATGTATAAATAATTCCTAAGAGTACAGGAAAAGGCATTACCAATGTATCAGCCAGTTTTGAAGAAACCTTTGTATTATGATTTAGTGAGGCTGATTACATATAAATAATTGGTGCACTCATAAGAAGGAGACTCAGAAACTAAATGGTAAAATAGAATAGACAACATGTGAACCAATTGAAACCAATCATACAAGCAAGCTAGGGCAGATTTTCCTCACCTTGAGATTGATTGACGCCGAACGGATTTCTACCTAGGGGATGGAGATGGAATCATGGAATCTCACGAGGTAGGTGGCACCAGCGGCAACGACAAGACCGAGTGAAGGGGATTAGCAGCAATGTTGGGGGTTTCGAATCATTGGGGTGCGGTTAGCGGCGGCAGCCGGGGGAGGTGGATGTGGACTAGCGTGCACGGGGAGGTGGTACGAGGACGACACGGGACGGGGGCAGCGGAAAGCCAGAGGAGATTGACTAGCGGAAAAAATCGGACGACCGGAGGGGTGGGAGTGGGATGGGGAGCGCTGCCGGAAAGCAGATTGGGCGGCACTGCGCGGAGAACAGTGAGCGCCCCGAGCACGAGCGAGCAGTCGGCAGGTGGTGCCCCAGCGCCGGCAAGAGCGAGCGGAACGGCTGGTGCGTAGAACAGCTGCACGGGTGGATGAGAACAACTATAATCGGGGAACGAGGCGAGTGAAGAATGGGTCGTAGGGGTGCGACGCCAGGAGCGCGTGACGTGAAGCCGGAGGCGCAACGGCGAAACCATTCGCCCCAATGAAAACGGACTGGATCAAACGGATACAAACGGATATAACAGTTGCAAATACAGATAATTATTTTTTTTCGGATTGCATACGGATATGAATAGTGTCAAGATTTGTCGAGTAATGATATTTGTCCTATTCTCATATTAAATATATCTAGATTCAGTACGGATATTGAACATCCGGATTTGGATACGAACTATCCATTTGAGTGTTTGAACCCCTTTGATCGGATGAACGGACAGATAGTATCCGTACCACTTTCCTCCCTGATGCTCCTTCGTTCTTTTCCCTCATCATCTGTTGTAACTCGTCTCTTTCACTTATATATATTATTATTCAGTTGAGGTTTAAACCCCTCCTGATTCTTAAAAAAAAATTCCATACGAGTTCAAAGTTTGAAATGCCGATGTCAAATCGATTTCCCCTTCTTTCAACTTAAAGTTCAAATTTTCGAATCTGAAGTTTGCTTTGTTTATCCCGTGCTGCTGCCGCGGCTGTTTAAGTTTTGTAACAGAGTTCAAGCTAAGGGAGGGAACGACAGCACGTCGTTGTCGCACCGGCTGCACACGAAGACGTGCGGGACGTCGTCGGTGTCCTTGATCCCCGCGCACCGCGTGTGCTGCCACGCCTCACAGATGTCGCAGCACGCCATGCGCTCACCGTCATCGTCGTCCGCGCCGCACACGCAGTCCACGACCCTCTCGCCGTCGCATCCCCCCTCGCTCACGGCCGCCACCTCGTTCCCCGGTAGGACGCCTTCGTCCGCCGCCGCCAGCTGCTGCTGCTGCTCGCCGACATACCCTTCGACCACCACGGCGCTTCCCACGTCGATCAGCCCGAGCACCGGGCAGGCGTCCTGGCTCACGCCGACCCCAACGACGGACTCGGCCGTGAAGGTCCTCAGGCCCAGGTACATCTCCCTGAACAGCCTCTGCACCTCCCACTTGAGCTCGCCCACCGTCGCATGCGCCGGCAAGGTCACCGTCTCGTACGGCGCCACGAGCTCCGGGGTCCCGTCCCTCACGAGCAGCGTGCAGCACAGGCTGATGTGGACGTGCCCAGCTCCAACACTGCTGACCGGAGCGAAACCTTCGTGGTAGTCTTTGACGAAGTGTTTGGTGTCCAGGACCATCCGAACTGCCACGGGGATCGCGCCCAACGCGCCGGCGGTGAGCGCCTGGCTGGGCTCCTTGAGCACGTGGCGGTACAGGTGTGCCAGGTCCCGCATGAGCTGCGCACGCGTGAGCTGGAACCGCACCCGCACCTTGCAGCCGCCGCTCGGCACGCTGCCGGCCGCCGGGAGCACGCTGGACACGTCCTCCAGGCAGTACTCGAGCACCTTGGTCACGGGGTTCATGGCGCGGCGCACGACGTAGTTGCCGACGATGTGGTTGCCGAGGGACTTGAGCACGAAGTCGAGGAGCCCCGTGTCGCCGATGTAGGCGCGCGCCGCGTCGCGCACCTCCTGCCGCGTGACCCACCGCGCGGACGGCTCGGCCCGGCGGCGGAGCGCGTCCACAACGGCGCGCGCCGCCATGTCCACGCGCTTGGCGGACCACCGGCACGAGGCCTCCGACATGATGCCCCGGTAGTCCATGGCGGTGACGGAGGCCGCAGGGAGGCGCGCCCGCAGCTCGAGCATGAAGCGGAGGAGGTCGCCGAGACCGAGCAGCTTGTGGCCGCTGATGGCCTGGTACTTGGCGACCACGACGGGGAGGTCCTGGCTGAAGCAGGAGAGGTGCGGCACGAGCACGCAGAGCGGCACGGACTGCAGCGCGTGCAGCGACTGCTGGTACGACGGCAGCGCGACGCCGTAGCTGGGGCGGCCGAACCTGTAGCCCCACCGCCCAAACCACGTGCCGCCGTACGCGACGCCGTGCAGCAGCCGCAGCTCCATGTGCCCCTTCCTCGCCGTGTCGACGAGGCTCACCATCCTTGCAGATCGAGACCGAACACGAGTCATGCACAGATCATACGCAGCGAGCGCGGCATAATATAAGCACACACCTGACGTTCAGGGCGGCGCACATGCGGTCCCAGAGGTCCATGATCTGGTGGCCGGCGATGAAGTCGGAGCCGCCCTCGAAGCCGTGGAGGGCGACGAGGTGGCCGAAGCCGTTGAGGTGCACGACGCCGTGCAGCAGGTGGCCCCTGGAGGTCGCCGTCCCTTTCGACGGTTTCTCGGAGCCGTGGTTGATCCCGTAGTGCAGGCCGTCGGCCTCCACCGACAGTTCCCTCTTGGGCAGCACGAAGTGGAACCTTTTGCTGCAGATCAGATGCCGTCCCCAGCCTGAAACACCACGGGGTTTTACCTGGCAGTGAGCATACCTGATCGAGTTGCTCGGTGCAGTTTCTGAAAGATCAGAGTGCAGTGGATCGTTGGTTGCACTTGATAAAATTGTTGGGTTTTTTTTTTT
Organism: Setaria viridis; assembly: GCF_005286985.2. Taxonomy (NCBI): domain Eukaryota; kingdom Viridiplantae; phylum Streptophyta; class Magnoliopsida; order Poales; family Poaceae; genus Setaria; species Setaria viridis. The sequence goes on along the minus strand of NC_048264.2, from coordinate 31,534,057 downwards.
TTTTTTTTTTTTGGGGGGGGGGGGGGGGGGGGGGGGGGGGGGGGGGGGTCTGATCTTTCATGAGGGTGAGAACTAGTGATGATATCATCTGACACCTAATTGACCTATGTCATGTACTTTGGCTGCCTGATGTATCATGCACGTCCCAATGGTGTACTTACGTCGGCGTTGATTGCATGCAAAGGTTCAGCAGTATATGCGAATGCGATCGACAGAGACAGCAGCAAGGGTGAGTAGTACCGACGTGACGGCAGAGGTGGCACTGGCGCTGCGGCGACACGCCGACCTCCTCCTCGACGACGAAGAGCCTGACGACGGTGGGCGGGTGGCGGTGCAGCTCGAGCTGGAACGACCAGCACCTGGTCTCGCCCTGCGCGCCGGCCTCCAGGTGCGCCAGGCCGAGCAGCGCCCTGACGTTGTCCTTGAAGGCGGCCCCGGCGGGCAGCGGCGCAGGATACCCGGGCTGGCAGAACGACTCGAACCGGAACAGCATCTCGCCGCGCTTCCGCCGCCGCGAGCTCCCCAGGCTGATCACCATCGCCTTGTCATTAGCAGCGGCCATGTCGCCGGACGGACGCCGGGGATCCCTGCGCTTTATGGCGCCCAGCAGCGTGCGAGGGAGGGTCGCCGCGGCAGGAGTGGTGGTTCCATCGGCGCCTGAGTCTCACGCGGTAAGTGCCCGGGATTTAGAAAGCCTCGGCGGTCTGGTGGAGGAGTGTGCGCGCGTGATCGCGACGAGCTCTGTAAACAATGTGGCCAGGCATCCTTCTAGACATGCGCTCACAACATGGTTCCTCTTCCTCTGCTCTGCTCTGGGAATCTTGCATGCAGAGCCTTTGTGTTTTTCAGATATGCTAACAGAGACCGTATGCATATCCTTCGGCAGCTCATGGCCAAGGTGATGGCGTCATGCTAATTTTTGTGGCCAACACTTTTTTTTCATTAGGTATTTAGTTTCATGCACCAACCAGCTTACCGAAATTTTTAAGCTATCAAGAAAAGATGGATAATATACTTCGAAAAGCCTCCAAGGTTCTGACATTGGCAAGGGGGCATCATGATAAAATTCACATAAGGTGAAGAACATGAATTAGTAACCCTTACATATATAGGAAACATGTAAGGTCCCAGATACAAATTCCGCCCTGTTGTTCATGTACAAGCATGTCCGTGGGTTGTGGCATCAGGTAATGCCAATGAGATATGCCTTGCCTAACCGAACCTTAGAAGGGAATAGTTTAGGATCAGAGCAGGAATATTTTACACTATTCAACTGGAGCAGAGCGGAAAGCATGGTCTACAACTTCGGGGCCCCGTGGAAGTGTGAAGCGGAAGTAAATTCAGTCACAACTTCCGCGTTCACAGAGTAGGTCGCCCAAATGGCCATTGTGGAGCTCTTTGTTAAACACTACTATATTTCCATTGTCACAATTAGGTAACTTTGCTAAGCTGTACATCAAGTTCTAATTATGCATTCAGAAAGTAGCTATCAGTAAGCACAAACCATTCCTGTTGTGCTGTCTTGTAATCGCTCTGTTGTCTTGTGCACTTACATGAAGCAGCAGTCCTACAATGTCTGAAAGCCTAACCTCATTGTCCCGTGGAGTAGTGCATCCGAATCCGCGGTAATGATCTTCATGGTTAGAGTGTACACTATGGGGTGGTAATAATTTAGAGATCAGAATGCCAGTTAGGCTAGTTGAGTAACGATCGCACTTGGTCATTCTTCATGAGGTTCTATGTAACTTGTCCGAGTCAGACGAATCTGTTCAGGAGAACAAATATGAGCCAATGCAGCTAGACAAAATAATGCCTCACGTGATAAAAGAGATGAAATATTATGAACTTCACCTGAGCAATTGCATAGATTGCCTGCACAATCCTAGCATAATCCGTCCCCAGCATTTGAATCACAATATCAGCCAAGAGAGTCCCCCACATTCTGAGCAAAGTTAAGCGCAAAGAAATCATATTGATTACCAACAGACCATGACATTCCGATGCATGAAGGGAATTCTGATTTATATAGTTTGTGCCCCAAGGTAGATACTGCAAGGCATAAATTCAGCACTACAGGTTTATGAAGCAATTAGAACATCATACAGCAATAAACAAAAATGCAATAATTTAAGCTGCTCATGGTGATGTTTGAAATGTGGTAGAATGATTCAAAATCTAATAATAATTTTTTTAGAAAACAAATGCAGAATCAACATTTTTCAAACTTTACTATTAGAAGAAGCGTACATTGGTCCAAGAAATGTCATGACACTCCTAAGTCCAGCATATCTCGATGCTGCACGAGCCAAACCCTGCAAGCATTCAAGAGGAGTATTGAAACATGACATCCAGAATGGTGCATATAAGATAGATGTGTGGGGATTGGGGCCAATGTAATTGCTAACCAAAGATCATATTACCTGCCTAGCTGCAAGCAAGCCAGCTCTAGACTCCAGGTTAACAGCAGCCAACCGCCCACCCTGGAAACGGAAACTTCATTACTTGCCTATATTAATTCAATCAAGGTAATAGCAAATATCTAGTGCAATGTTTGAGTACAGTCTATTAAAAAGACAAGCTTTGCAATGCATTTGTCCAGATGCAGATGAAAAATAAAGGCCTATATTAAGATAAGAAACACTATAGGCAATTCAAGCAAAATCAAGAGGAGCAGCTGAAAGGATGTATTGGTCTGTTAAGACAATTTCCAAATGAGCACATAAAAGTCAGGAACATTAAAGCAAACATTATCAAAATAGGTATACCTGCTTAACAAGTTCTTTCTTTATCTCATAATTTGCAGCCTCCATCACCAACTTTCCAGATAGTCTACTGGCTAACTAACATAATGGTAAGTGATATTAACAAACATCACTGCAGTGAGAACCAATAGAATTCAAGATTTTAACACAAAAACTGTAGCCTACCGATTCATATATCGTCTTCACGGTCAACGCACTACCACCCTTCCATAAAGATGAAAAATTATATTTGTCAGAAAATTAGAGGGTCACAAAGGAAAAGGATAAAAAAGAATGAGGATGGCAAAGAACCTTTAAAAAGGTACTTTCTAGTCCCTTTGCCCCAATCTTCCAAGCTGCATCAGTAAGCACCTTCCACTTGTTAACTCCAAGGCTAGAGATCTCATTTGGAGATTTTTGTTTATCCCAAGGAAATGAAGCTGGGTCTTTCTGATGGCTGATGCGTGGGAATTCAAAAAAAAAAGTTACTGTTACAATAGTGGACTTGCAAGAGGATTTGCATTTAATAAACAAATAGAGTTGTTTGAGTTGAAAGCTAGCATGGCACTATGTTCATGTGCATACAAATTAAACACTTTTCCACATGTCCCAAGGACAATTTATTTTGTAGATATGCTTATGGGTATTCTTTTTATCCAGCGGATATGTAAGTACCTTGAATATTCATTCACAAGGTGAAGAAATATTTCTGCCTCAAGGTCTGCAGTAGACAATTTACTAGAGCACTGAACACCAAGTTTTTTTCTTACTCCAAGCAAGACATCTCTGTAAGATGGTCTCCACCCCCTATGAAGAACAAACAGTGAAAAGTGTAGCGTGTTCTTGTAAAAGCATCAAGAAAGTGATGAGCTACAGAAACCTAAAGGGTCATTTTTCTACTTGACTGACCTTATAATCGAGCGAGCATCTGCGGCAAGATACAGAAACCTCGACTCCAATTTTGAGATGAAAAGATCTCTCTCCTCGATATCATCCAAAACAACAACAGAATCTGAGTTCGGTCTTCTTGCAATTGATTTTAGCAATGGACTAAAATAGCTGAAAACAAAGGAAAGACACTTTTATTTTGGGCAAGTGAAATAGAGGAATAGTACAATACGAAGATCTAGCACCACGACATTTTATGGCACCCCATGTAGAAAAATCAGGTAGGTGATAGACTGATAACTACGTGAGCAAATTAAAGAAAGAATCAAGAAAAGGAAACAAGGATGATCAACTGTTCTTCAAATTCTTAACATCAGACCAATACACAGAAGAAAAAATGGAAGAGAAAAGGAGAAATAAGTTGAACTTTCAACATAAAAAACAATACAATTGCTCAATGGCTAATGTCTCCATCATGTTTGTCTCATAGATGATACATTATAATGCCAATATGTATTTTATTCTACACATACGGTGTAGCAACTGATGTTACTGTTTCTGCATTCCTGTTGCATATTTACAAGCAACTACTCCCTCCGATTCCAAATGTAAGCCTTCTTAACATTTCTATAAATGTAACTCATTCTAGAATTTCTATGCACATTTTACCCTTTCCTTCCTTCTTCCTTGTCCCTACTTAATAAATGCTACAACTCTCACAAGTGCATGAGTGATCTTCCCCAATATAGTACAGATGAAGGGCACCAAGGTCATTTGACCTACTTTCTTAATCCTTGTGCACAAGTCCAAAATGACCAACATTTGGAATGGGAAGGGAGTAAAGTAGCAAGGCTGGAAATACACTTGCCAAATTATGTAATATCGAGTCAAGCTTCTTTGTCACCGTTGTTGAACTTGAGGTGCGGAAATTAGCTAGCACCAAATACAAACAGTAATAGGCCCTGAACTGGCACAATGGCATCACCATCGGACAGTTGCACAAGAGTAATCAACCAAAACAACTAGTATCAATCTGGATTTGCTTGCTGCATACATACCCCATCATTTGCTGCAGATGCACACCGTTATTCAAAATCTCAAATCAACCTATCCAATTTTGTCTTAAGGACCCAATATACTAACACTTAAACCAACTGATGCAGCTATATCAGAGCTAAATAGGCCAAACAGCATGAGAAAAATCAGGGGGCAATCGAACCTGGTGCCGTAGAGAATCTCCTCGAACTCCAGCAGCTCCTCGTCGGTGGCGAGCTCGAGCACCAGCCTCAACTCCGGGTCAGACATCCCTTCAGATATCAGAAACGCATGATTTAACATCATCCAGTCAACTACGCCACAAATCAACATTTCGTTCGCGCCGAGGTACCTTCCGCCGCTGCCGCCGCTGAAGGCGAGGCTGCCGCTCGATGAAGGAGAAGAGATCGAAGGGGGAACTGAGCCCTGCAAGCACTGCCGAAGCGAGGAGAGGCAGCGACCGCGGGAGCGGGAGCGCGGCGTCCGACGCAGGAACAAGAGGTTGGGGAGGGCCGCGGTGTGTGTGAGCGGGCAGCTGAGGGCCGGGTGGTGCGGGTGGAATTGGTGGTTGCGGTGGTGAGGAACGGGAGGGATTTTGGTGCTGCGGCGGTGGCCATTGGCAGCGGCACCAATCGCCGGCGTATGGTGCTTGGTGCGGGTGCGGCGGATGGGCCAGGGTCGGTCCAGACCCGCGACGAGGTTTTGCGGCGCGGGCGTGACCCGTCGTGAATGAGATAGGCCTCGTTTGGTATGGTTTCACCTCCTTCTTTCGTTCGGAGATCTCAGTATTCATTCCAACTTTGCGCTACAGTAATGTGCGGTATTTAGTACTGTCATATGAGGCCGAAGTCCTTTTTTGCTTAAGCCGTGCCAAAGGAGGGCATAGTACGGCCGTACAGAACAACAAAAATCGTGTGGCCAGAGCAGCGATTTCCGGTTACCTGTCGCTGAAACAGCTGTTTTGGGATTTTTGTAGCGTTACTAAAAGCTACTACTGTACTGCCTAATTCAGTCTAAGTTTCAACTAAAAAACTTTTTTGATTTCAGTGAAACTAGTTTAACAAACAATATATTTCAGGATATCATGGTTAAGGTCCATTTGCTACCTAATTTTTTTGTATGACTAAGATATACATCCTCCGGTTTATGTTATCAATTTCTCATGGTTTCATAGTACATTGTTACTGTTATTACTCCCTCCATCCCAATAAAACTATTTATTTAGCCTTCAAAATTTATCCCACAAAGAGTGTTTATATATCTTTCAGACTATCCAACAAAGACCCTCATAATACCTTCTGGTCCAATTAACGAATCGATTATTTACTCCCACCATTGATGCCCGAACCAGAGTCGCTAAATAAGGAAGGCTAATAGGTCCGACAATTACTACAAGCGTGCATGCATAATTAATTCTACTCGGTAATCCGTCCGATTAAGAAGAACTATTAGAGGTACTTTGGACTTTTAGCATTGCTATTATCTTGCCTAAAATTTTCTAAACGAACAGTTTTTGGGCAAGGGGGGTATCTATTAAAATGTGTTTATAATAATAAATGTACGAGACACGAAAGTACCTTTTAACACAAATATATCTGTGATTTTTAATGCTTTATAACTCTACTTTCTACAAATAATATTGGGCACATTGAGGATGAAAATTATAGTCAAAACTTTATCGATGTACGACAACAGAAGGCGTATATAACATGTGAAACATGAGGTTAAAAAATAATTGCTAGTCGAACAGGCGATAGCTAGCCGGTCCAGTTGGTTCAAGCATATGGGCCTCAGTAGCCTGAATTAATAACATGCATGGTCCGGCTTTGCTCCTTCCATGGGCTTGGCCCAAGCCTAAATTAAAATTTGAAATTGTCACTTTTGCCTTTCCGGCTGGTTGATGGCATGAGGTTTATATGCACTGAGTTGAATTCACAGATCGTTTTTTTTTTTACCGAAACACGGTACAGACACGGCGTAGACGCAGACGCTCACATAAATACGCACTCAACCATATGAATGCATGTCCTAGTACTATAAGCACTTTCGAGAAACTGAGCTTGTAGATCCTTCATATTGACGAATTCATGTATTGTTGATTAAACCTCTTGTACAATTATGGTTAAAGGAGAGTAGTTACCAAGCTTAGTTAATCTGCAGCAGGAGATAGAAAATGAGCACCATTAGATCTATTTTTATTTTCATATTTTATATCTTTGATGTGGTATATGTTAATTTTTTCTATAAGTTTGGTCAAACGTTAGATAGTTTGATTTAGAATATCTCAGTAGTTATATTGATGGAGGAAGTACATTTTTAGTTATTATTACTTTGATTTAGAATAAGAGCTCTTTTACAGTTAAAAACCCTTCATGTGGTGCAGCGCAACAGCCACTCGTGACAGTTACAAGTAATAATTCGTACCACAAAGCGTCACTATTCATCAAAAGTACACTAGTCGTCCAATAAGAGTGTCCTTTGGCAATTGGCACCAAATCAAATCAATCATTCGCCTAAGAAAACATGCTAGTACACAAATCACTAGTACTACATTTTCAAAAGATATAGACCTGTTTTGTTTTCTCAAAAGAAGGCGAAAAGTTGACGGGCTCTTGCCCTCTTGTCCGCTTGGTCCACACTATCGCCGAATGGTTCACAGAGGGCCTTCCCTTGTTGAGGTGGACACATCACTTTTGTCCGCGGCACGTCTTGATGCCATTGATCTAGAAGACACGAAGAGAAAAGTTAGTTGCTGGAACGCGGTGCAAATTGTTGAAACTGGCATTTTATTGTTACTCGCGGCAAAGAAACGGTGGATGTGAAAACTCAAGAGGTACATTGCAGAGACGATGCAAGCAGCAGCCAACATCTCCTGACGATCGGGCCAGTGTTGAGCAGCGTCCGGATGCAGGGCTTACACGTGCACGTACACGTGCGTCGTTCATCCACACCACACAGCATTGCTTGGCTCCGTTCATGTACGCTTGACGCACGAACCGTTTCGATCGCAAGTTTGAAACAAGCGAACGGTGTCCAACGGCCGGCACACTCACTGTTCATTTGACTTGAAAAACGCAATAATTGTTGGCTGCGAGTGTTACTGCTATAATCTGCTACGTTACCAGCGCTCGCGTCAGAGGTAGCCAGCGTGTAATAAGAAACTCACGATTACCACCAAAGGAGAAAAGGAGAGTGAACCTTACTACCCGAGGCTTCCCAGCTTGCCAAAACATCATCGAGGGTCCTCTATCTGTGCAAAATAGATGGGTTATCCTCTGCGTCAGCTTTGCTTGCACTATTTCCAAAGCATGACCAACCAATCAGAACTCCAAGAAAATTAAGCCACCTCGCCAAAACTCAGCTGGCTACTGGAATAACGAGGGTTATAATTCATTTCTTCAAATAAAATACTTTAATCTTGTTACCTTCGATGTCTTTCATTTGACTTTGTAAAAGTAAAAATCGACTGACACCTTGTTTCTTAATGGTTTGTGTTTAACTACACGAGGTTCGTCTCACTAAGCACGTTGGTGCATCTAGTCGCAGCCAGGCAAAGCTGTCCATCACCTCAGTTCCCAGGTGCAAGAACCCTCGCAGCAACAAGCCCCGACCTGCGGAAAGCTCCACCGTACTCTTGCGGCAAGCGCCAACATCCGCGGCAAGCTCGACCCTCGTGGAAACAATCCCCGCGGCAAGCGCCGATCTCGAGGAGGAAAGCTGCATTCTAGTTTTGGCAACTTAAGTGGGTGTTTGGATAGCAGGTGCTAAATTTTAGCACCTGTCACATCGGATGTTTGGACACTAATTAGGAGTATTAAACATAGTCTAATTACAAAATTAATTGCACAACCCCTAGGCTAAATCGCGAGACGAATCTATTAAGCCTAATTAATCCATCATTAGTGAATGGTTACTGTAGCACCACATTGTCAAATCATGGACTAATTAGGCTTAATAGATTCGTCTCGCGATTTAGCCTAGGGGTTGTGCAATTAGTTTTGTAATTAGACTATGTTTAATACTCCTAATTAGTGTCCAAACATCCGATGTGACATGTGCTAAAATTTAGCACATGCCTCCCAAACACCCCTTAGCAACTCAGCAGCAACATCGTTACAGTCAGTCCTGCGTGCATGCGAGGTTGCCAGGCACCAAGGCAGAGCGAGGGTGCAGACCATCGATCCAAGCTGCACTCGTCGCCGTATGTTGCATGCAACTCGAAACTACTATACCCAAGGCATGACACGAGGATGCAGTGCAAAGCCACCTCCGATCGACTCAACCAAGCGATCGAAGCTCCACGTTATCTCTGCGTCATCTACACAGCCGCATATCACATCCGATCGTCAAGTCGATCAAAGCTGTCAGAGATCAAGAGCCCTGCATTCCAACACTCTCATATGGCCAAAAGTGAAGCATCGAAGCTGCCGAACACCACAGGATGGCATCGAGGCTGCTAGGCAGCACAGTAGCAAAGCTAAAAAACACAACACGTTACATGCAAGTGCATGCTCAAGCAGCCAGACAGCGCTCCATTCGTCACCTCAGCTCTCAGGTACAACAACTCTGCAAGCAAAAACCCTCGCAGTATCGCCGGAGCCAAATCCTCGCAGTATCTCTCAAGCAAGAACCCTCGAAGTACCGTCGGAGCCGAACCCTCGTAGTATAGCCTCACAAAGTGAAGAAAGCAAGAAACACGAAAAGAAGCTTCCGTCCCCCGAAGCTCTGGGTCTAGACCACATGCAGAAATGTTATCACCCACGCATGGTATAGTTTTTGTGCGTCCTTAAAGTGAACTGCCATGTAATGCAATATCAAAGCTACCGGCCGCTCGCCATTACAGCTTGGCAGCAAGTTCCACATCAACAACAAGCTAGGCAAGAACCCTCACGGAACACAGGTCATAAGGTCTCATCAACTTAAGCTTAACAAGGTCACGAATCGAAGGTGCCAAGCAAGTTGCTAAGCATAGTCAATTGCATAACATCACCCTCGATGGTTCATCAAAGAGAAGCCAGACAGGAGCACGGCAAGGTCCGGTGCAAGTTCCCTCCCGCGCATGCAACCTCGCGAGGGTTTGAGTGCCATGCAGTTCAGCCTGCACATTCCGAACGCACGCGAGGCTAGAGGCCAGCACGGTTAACCTTGCAAAGTCGCAAATCAAGTTGTCCTCAGAGAACCTCCAGAAGCCAACCCTCGCGAGGGTGCGGCCCATCTTCGCTAGAGGAAAGAAACAATGTAAGTCCACAAATTAAATTAGCAAAAATACTGTTTTGTTGGGATTCAATCCTAAAACCTCTTACATTGAAGGTACGTGTTCTACCGAATAAACCATTCTAATTTATATGGTAAGGTTCAATTTCTGTTTCTATTTGTCATATTACCGCAACATGAATAAACACTTACCTATGGAGTACAGCTTAATACATTATACGTATTCAATAGTTTCAGTTTTGTAATAAGCTTTGGTTTCCTCTTACAATTGTTCATCCCGCACACTATCTACGTGCATATCTTGATCAATAATCATCTTGGATGCCATTTGCCAAGGTCGTGGTCTTCTATAAAGAACATGATGAAGGGCATTACCTTATTGGTTTTCTATCAAAAGGCCACGGGTTGCTAAAGCTCAACGGTGAAAGAGCAAATCCCTTAGCCGCTTAAGCTCACAGCTAACGTCTACCTGATCAAACATTGTTTCGGCTTCCGGAGTTGATGTCCGAGCATGACACATACACCTTCGATCGATGATCATCTAGCTGCGATAACCACTTTGGTAAAAGTGCACAAAATTTTTGGGTCATTAAGCTTGGAACTCTGCACAGTTCATCGGGTGAACGTTACACGTGATAACCAGCTAAGACTTAAACCTTTGTTTGCTTTCTTAGACATCTTTTTTCTTCATGCTTCTTAGATTCGCGTATGCCAGATTTGTATAACATGTCTTTTGCCGTATTAGCTCCGAGGTTTAATGCTTCTTAGCTTTGGGTGAACCTTAGAATTCTTTTCCCTCACTAACTTGCAGGACTTCACCAATACAAGTTAACTCTAGCATGTGATTATTTGCACTACTCATACATGTGGCTATCTAACCTTTGACAACATATCACTAACTCATTTTCAATGCAATGTTTTATCCCCTACGAGACTAAGTTCAAGTTGACAGTCGAAGCAACCCAGAGTTGCGATATCAACTAGAGCATGACGCTCAGAAAGTAAGTCCACAAAAGCTTGATCATAAGCAAGCTTTCATCAACTTATCTATTTATATTTTTTGTTACTATATTAATAATGCAAGTTACATCCTTCAAAAATAATGCGAGTTACATTTTAATATTGAAATTTCTTCTCTCTAACATGCAGGTTCTCACCACTGTAAGTAGTTCTCCACCCACTTAAGGTTCTCACCACTGTAAGTAGTTCTCCACCCACTTAAGTTACCCCCTGTATACTAGACCTTCGCATCTTTTTGTAGGAATATTGGTTTTCACCTCGTAACCAAGTCAAGGATTGGGGCATGATATATTGGTTTTAATGGTGTGTTGATTTTCATCAAGTGATATATCTTACGGACTTTTGGCTCTCATCACATCAACTATTGGAATTATCTCTATTGGCTTTCATCAGCCATTGGCCTTTCACTATAATGGTTTTTAGAGCACCAAGTCACAACCTTCGGAGGTTGATTAAAGCAATTCAGGGCACTATTCTATTGTGTGCTTAAGTTTTAATCGAAACTACTTTCTCTTAGAGGGTTGATGATATGACCAACTATGAGATATATCCTTGTATATGCAAGCATTTCATTCATATGCATCAAAGCATCGCATTGCATAGATGCATTACTTTCGTGCATGAATTAGAATAGCCTGAGAGGCTACTACATTGCGTTTCTGCGCAATCGAGACTTTGGCTCTCAAACAGTAGAGCAAAGGTTTGCCAATCCCAATAGTGGACGCAAACACCTCGAACCTTGTGTTTCTGCGCAAGTAAAACCTTGCATTCTGTGCAAGTAATGCCTTGCATTTCTGTGCAAGTAATGCCTTGCATTTCTGTGCAAGCTCGAGCCAAAAGCAACAACAAGTTGCAGCATTGAATACATTTCTATGCAAGTTTAATTTCCCCTTAACCTCGCAATGTTCTAATTTTCATGATCGAAGCAACCAAGAGTTGTGAATCCGATCTTACTTTCTCGTTTAATTTTCTAAGTTCACAAAACTCGAAGCAAGCTTTTGTCAACTTCCTTTTCTCATACTTACATCTGAGTTCTTTACTAAGGTTCAATGGAGCAAAATTATTATATTGAACCTCGGAGTTAAGCAATATGGCAGCAAAGTTCTAAGGTTGTCCAAAATATTTTTTACTCAAACAACAAGCGAGTGCATTATTTCTGCGGAATTACTTGCGAGGGTCCCCGCTACTACCCTCACATGATGGATTGTACTCAGGTGGTCTCGGATGTTGGCGAGGGTAATAGTTGCTGCCTCCTTTGAGGTTTGCGTTGCTTATCGATGGTGACAACATGACTTTGACGGTGCCAACAGTCATGCCTAGCACTGTCGATCTTTTAAAAGATATTTTACTCATGTGGTAGGAACCGTAGGGCCAACTTTACCTAAGTTGCAGATTCGACAAGGCTTGGCGCTTGAGAGGCTCAATGTCGGCATCATCATCGACTTCGTGTTGGCTCGAGGGGATCAACCTCGACGTCATGCTAAAATTTTATTAGAGTTTGATTTAGAGGCCACTTGTTAGCATGGTTGTCGCACGAAAGAAAAATTCACGATGACCACATAATAAAGAAAGAGTTAGAGTTTGATTGCTTGGAAACCTGGATGACCAATCGAGGGTACAATACCCACAGAGGTTACTTGGGTCTGGCAACCACACACCTTCGATCTCTATTTTATGCACGTGTGCATCTGAATCTCGAGAGCAAAAATGTTTAATGTTTTTGGTCAACGAAAATCGGCCAATCCAATTGAAGATCATGTTCCTTGTCTCCAGTTAAATTACTTTGATCACGTAACCTTCTTTCTTTTCATCAGAGAGAGAGACACACACACACACACATATATACACATATATATATATAGTATTCCTAATCATACTGTATATTTAAGGGCTTGTGCATGGTGCATCCAGTTAGGACGTAACCTGCGTAGGACTTCCTGGTGACATCACTTAGCTGGGCCAAAATTTTCGCTAAGCAATGGTTCACTCCGCGAGGCTGCACAAGATAGTACAAAGACAACTCTGGAAAGCTTGCATCTTTTAATCTGGCATCGAGGGTGTTCAGCTACCTCTACTAGGCTATTTTCATGCACATGATTCCTAATCATCCCATTTCTTTTCATGACTCGCACTCAAGATAAGAACAGAACAGGCTCGTCACCCTCGCAACTGCCGGCTACCGTGTCCATGCGCCGAGCGAAGCTGTTGCCTAGGGAACACAGCTAATATCGCTTACATCCACACACGAATGCTATCACCCTCGGCAGCACAGGAAGCTCCAGGTCATCTACAGCAAGCGCCACTACGGGACACAGGAACATTGCCAAGTGCCTGGGGCACTCGGCAAAGCCCCAAAAACACTTGGCGAACCCTTTGCCGAGTGTAACACTCGGCAGTGGGCACACGGCAAAAATCCTGCCGACAAACAAACTTTGCCGAGTGTTTTTTGCCGGGCACCCGGCAAAGCTTTTGCCGAGTGCCCAAAAAACACTCGGCAACAATTTCAGAAAAAAATAAAAAAAACAGCCGCTGGCCGCTGCCGCCACTGCCGGCCACCACCGCTGCCGCCGCCGCCACTGCCGGCCACACGCCGCCACCGTCACTGGCCCAAGCCCTC